>NC_088248.1:49639781-49947995 GCF_036013445.1 Caloenas nicobarica | reverse complement strand
TAGACCATGATCCTTTGGTGATGTGTGGGTGCCTTTGCGTACATTTTAAAAGAAATATATTACCGGAAAGGAGGCATACTAGCTGTCCACTTCAGGAAACCAGAAGTCCATGCATTGCTGACAGTCCATGAGATATTATATTACACCATGAAAATATTTTTCTTGGTGTTTTGTCAAAACTTTGGATTTCGTAAAAATAAAAAATGTGTGTTGCTTTCACTGTTCCTTCAGGGGGATAATTCTCTATCTCTCACTACGCAAAAACCAGTAAGAAAGCATGCTGCTTGCCAGTGTTTGTTTCTGTACACCTTGAATATTACTTCACAAATCATAATGCTGATTTTATTGTTTCTGTAGGAAGAAAAACAATATCTCACCCAACCAACAGAGTTATAACCAGTACGAAGTCTGTTAGTAGTCCAGAAATGCAAAGTGTTCTCACTAGGGTATGTTGGATGAAATCCTAGCTTCGTATAAATTGGTGGGAGTTGTGCCACTTCAGTTGGACAAGGATTTGTCTCAGCATGTTTCATTTGAAGAATTCTGAAAAATACAGAACAATTTTGGCGGACCAGATGGTTGTGTTTCAACCTCTGATGGTACAAAAGTAATTCATTTAACTTTTTGGCACAGGGCCTGTATCTTTTCAAACTGGGAAACAATGTTTGGAGTTAAAGCTTGAACTATTATAATAAGATGGGAAAAGTGGACTAATATAGCAGCATAGTGATGTTAAATTGGAAACTATTACCCCCTTCAGAAAACAATGACAATTCACAGTGACAGGTCTTCCTCTCAGCACCATGTTACTTGCAGTTGACAGAAAAATCAAGTCAGGAGGTTGTTTTATGGGGTAACTGGATTAGCATTTCAAATATCTGGTTTTTAAAAAATAAAAAATATGTCGATTGTTAAATGATACAAGTTGTTTGACTGTAATGGGTTTAGAAAGTAATGTTTGGTACTGAAAAAAGTAAGGGCTTAAGGTCAGTATTGAGTAATGCACAGCACACACCTAAGCACTCTTTAACTCGTGACGGCTTTTAATTAATTTAAATTTCATTGCTTATTTTTAGTTTTATTACCCCAGATGTTCTAGTATCTAATTTATTAAAATGCACAAAGGTTGTTGATTTTAAGTGTCATCATCTTGTAAAAATAAGACACATGTCCAATACTTGTTTCAGATTCCTTAGCAAGTCCCAGAAATTTAACCTTAAGAAATCACTATGGGGCTGTCGTTGAATCTGTTTTCCAACAGGAAAAAAAAAATAAAGTAATGAATTAAATTTAATTAAACCTAAATAAATTTAATATTAAAAGTATTATGTGGTACTGGAGCTAGGAGTGAGTTATAAAGTTGATTTCCAGATGCCCAGGGAAAACAGCGTCTTCCTACCTCGACAGAGATGTGCTACCAAGAGTGCTGGGATGCTAGAAGTCTGTCTGTCTTCAGAGAGTTGCTTCAATAAAATACTTAAAAGGAAGACTGGGTAGCATCTTCCCAAAATGCCACAGAGGAATACAGTAGAAGTCTTCCTGTTTAGGTTAGATTTCATACCTTTGATGTTGTTTTGTTAAAATTAACGTAAAAATGTACTTTCTTTGCACAAGGTCTGACCAGCTTAAAAAAATGTTCTCTGTACTCTGCTCAGGATGTAAAAATCACATAGAAAGTGAGCCGATAATGATGTACATCACTTAATTGGGGCATGCTTAATAAGAAAATCTGTTTAATTGGGCAATCTTCCAGAGAAACTGTTTAGGCTAAGACTGAATGGAAATGACTGCTGCTTAAATTGAACATTATGAACAACAACAAAAAATCATCTAAATGGGGGTGCATTTGGCTAGGGACATTGCGTAGCAATAATTAACTGGGTATTTAAATAGATACAAAATTTAGGGCTCTTTTTCTTAAGTACAGAAATAGACAAATAAAGATCATGCCTTCCTGTAGCTTTGTCCTTAAAATTCCTGGACTTATATAAAAGGCATGATAAATTAATCGTGGTCAGCAACTAAATGAATCCTAAACATTCTCCATTTCCCCTCTGTGTTCCTCGCCAGCATTCATTTGCTCACAGGGCTTCACCCACAGATGGTTCTAGGCAAGAGACAATCATTGCTTCTCTCTAAATGTGATGCTTTGATCCTGGTTATGATGTCCTAAACTGCCTTACAGCTTCCACACCGTCCTGCTTTTGATGGAAGCTCTGTAATTCATCTCAGTGGCAACAGATATAAAATAATAAATAGGTGAGTGAATAAGTATCTCTTTAACTCTTGTGTTGGGCTTCTGTTCAAATCTGACATTTTCAATCTACATGCGACTGTCTCTTGCGATGCATTTTATAAATGCATCAATCTTGGTGACAGATTCCTTTGCAGCTTCTCAAGGTAGTTGTGCCAAACGATACTGTATTCCCAGTGTTGAACATTGACCCTCTTTAGTGTATTATGATTTTCCCCAAAGCACCGATTTCTCTGAGCAGCAAAATAGATCTGCATATCTTGCTTAGGAATGTAATTCTGTTTGCCTCATCCTCATATTAGGACACAGGATTTTGCTGCCTTTCTTTCCTTTAACGTTCCACTTCATTCTCATCTGATGTGCTATAGACTGCCAGGAATTAGAGAAGGGGCTCTCTATATGTCAGCTGGCATGAGAGGTTTCTTTAGGCAGGCAAACAAAGCACGATCTGTGCCGTGGCAGACTTGGGAAATGCAGCACAGAGGTTCAGTGAAAGAGAAGCTGGGCAGCAAACAGTGATGTATGTGTTGGTATTGCCCAGAATGTTGTCCAGCTCTGCCACGCTGAAGAATGCCATCTGGATCCGTGATGCCCTCCAAGATCTGGCTGCAGTAATGATGAGATTAAAGACTTGAAGGAAAGATTGATTTGTTGTATGAAATTTTAGCATGATTTGTGGTGTTAGTATTTTCCTTCAAATAAAAATACCAGACTTCCTTGATTTATAGAAAGCAAGAATTTAAAAGAAATTAGAAAGGTTAAGGTGCTACTACTGGTCCACATAAACCTTACAGCATGTTTCAGGTGCCTACAATGGTGGCCAGGGAGAACCTGCAACTGTTTGCTGCTGACCCCACAGAAAGAAAAGAACGCGCCGACTGGGTCTGTGCACAAAATGTAGAGAAGCAGCCTTGAGGATTTAAAGCCCTTTTGCTCTTCTGCTATTCAATAGCCAGATTAGTTTCTCCTTCTACATCCAGGAACCTGAGGCTCTTGGAGGGAGTGGGTTAATATTAGTGTCAGTGAGAATGGAGGTTAATGCCAGGAATCTCAGAGTTGAATAAAATGATACACAAAGTTTTGTAAGAAATGTAAGCTGCAGATATAGTAACGACTCTACTTTCATAAAATTTACATACAAAAATTTTACTACCTTTGAAAAAAAAATAAGAAAGATACCAGGACATGGCATGATGGTTTAGCTTAGTAATAACAATTGACATCACTGTTTATTTGCTAATGTCTAATCTGATATTTCTTTTACAAAGCCTTCCTTTCTAACCATAAGAAATGTTAAGAGCTGCTTCACTCTGGATGTGAAAATCTCTTACATTCTGCTCCTGAGCAGTTCCTTCAAATGAGCTGGAGACAGAAAACCCCACAAACAAAGAACAGGCCATATTCTTCTTGACTGTTGAACAGGGACCTCAATGATTTCAAAGGGCTGAGCTCTACAAAGCGAGGACATGAAAACTGGCTTGTGCCCATCAACAATTTTTTATAAAGAAAAATGTTAGGTAAAGGCTATTGTGTCCAGTACTAGTAATATAAAATTAGGACCTTGGTTTATTTTGGATGACTTGGAATCTCTAAATATATCTGTTGGGGTTTTATTTTTTAGGAGAGTGTAGCTGTCAGAGTTGTATTTTCCTTCTCCAAATGGATGTGGGTGTATGTGAATATGTAATGCAATTAATTACCCCAGTGGATGACATTGCTTTTCTTTACAGTGCTGAAATAGAAGTCAATTATCACTCTAAAATAACTTGACTTTCTAGCCTTCAAACAAATGGAGAAGAATATAGAATTTGCGTGTGATGACTGTACTCTGTGAAATTCTCTCCCCTGCATGCGTTTGCTCTCTTCCATGCTATTACAGCAAATAACAGAAAGTTATAGGGAATTATGTACTTGCTTGATACAGAGCCCCAGGAGATGAGAAGAGTTTTATTGTGCCTGAGCAAGTTCTGCAGGAGGAGTTAAGAATGCTGTTGCTTAGCCTAGTTGGTAACAGAAGAACAGAAAAACTGTCTGAATAAGTTACTTTGAGGCTTAACATAAATGTCATAGCAAGATTAAACCCTGAACATTCTACAATGCAGAGAGTACGTACGTGCAGAATGTTGTTTCAGTGTTAGGCAACTAATGGTAAAAGTATAAAGGCAGATTGGTCAACTCCAGAAGGGTTTATCTTGCTGCTCGTGAGAAATTTGTCTGCTGGCTACAGAGAAGTTTCAGCCTTTTGCCTTACTATAGTATTGGCATCATGAGCCATCACTTTGCCAGTCTCAGTGTGTTTGCCAAGAAAATGGCATGTGTTTATTCAATATAATTGGGGTTACTCGTGGTTCCTTTAGGAGGCTGCTCAAATTCCAACTTTTGCTAAAGAATATCTATACTTGTATTTTCTAGTTGTTTTGGTTTGTTTGTTTGTTTGTTTTTTCCAATTTTTATGCATTTTCAGCACACAACTTAGATGGTACTATGTAGGAATAATTTGGGTTTCAATATATATTTTGCCTGCCTTAACCTTTGAGTTGTACTCAACTCTTGTGATGGGCAATTAAACCATACATTGCTTTTGTGAACTTATCACACTCCATCTTTAAAACTAGTCACAAGATTTTTACTTCCAGATATTGTGGGTTTTTTTTCCAAATTCTTACAGTTTTGTATGTTGGGGGTGGTGGGGAGGAAGGAGGGATTTTTTGTTGGTTTTGGGTTTTGCTGGTATTGTTTGTGGGGTTTTTGTTGGTGTTTTGTTTGTTTGTTTGTTTTCCCCCCATGGTCAATGGATTCATATTGATTCTTATTCAAGCTGCCCGTTATCTTTAATTAACTTCTTATGGCATTTACCTCTTTAATGTATTTCTAGAGAACTTCCCCACCCTTTGTTTTTTTGCTTTATTTTATTATACTACAGAATCTGGGGTTTCTGTGCTGTTGTCCCACTGTGTGGTGCAGAACAGACACATACACAAAGATCTTGGCTGGCAGGGAGCTATCTCACTCCAGAACCCAAAGTTCTGTGCCTCAGCTGACAAGGCTTCCTCAAAGCATATGGTCATGCTAATGTAACTCCACTTTTTAGGATGTGAAATGGTGTCCCCATGCAGGAGACACAACAGCAGCATGGGGATGTGTTCTCCTAAAAATGATTAGGCTGCTAATATGAGGATTGGGTTGCTTCCTTTCATGCTACGTCACCTTTTAAATGCTTAGATATGCTGTGGTTAGTAATCCTTCCCTGCAATTCAAGGATTAGTGGTATGGCCAGACTGGAGTTTTGTAACCGGGTCTGGACTGCCACTAACCGGGATGATGTGTTAAGTAGCGTTTAGAGCTGGGGCCACACACAGCAGTCAAAGCTAACATGCAAGCAAGCGGCACCAAAACTTGCAGATCAGATCCTGTGTGTTCTCAGTACTCACGACAATGTATATAAGCAGAACATCTTTAGCTACCACAAGATCATTCTGTTCTTTTCCAAAGCAGAGGCTTGTGCTGCCACCCACTCAGCTAGGAATCTGTTCCTCTAGCACTTGGGGTTTTTTCTTCTTTTAAAATATCATGTCTGCCACTTGTGAAGGTACACTGTCAATGGCTTTTTCAGCAAAGATTAACAAATAAAACCCTCTCGACTAGGGGGCCCCACTATAACAGAGAGGTGAAGTTTGATCCAAGGTTTTGATTATTCCCCAGTTTCTGGATCCTAGCATTTGATTCTTCTAATAAGCAAATCCCAGGCTCTCAAGGCTCCTTGAGCTTGAGGTGTTCAGCCTCTGCCTGTAAGACATGTAGCTGAATAGGTGAAAATTTCCTGTAGTCATCTATTTGGACAGCAGAAATACTTAAGATATTCTAACCTTACACCGTGTAGAATTCCAAGAATAAATGAAAATGCGTTATACTTTTAAAGGGTTGTTCATTGTACCAGACACAGGTTCAGCTTCGTTTGCTCAGAGACTTTACATATTTCACAGGGAAAGTGCAAAATCTATTTGCTCAAGAGGGAAAAGGAAAATGGAATTGGATGCATGAAAACCAAAGAGACCTCCTGTATAACCACCTCTCTGCTTAAAAAGTTTGGGGGTTTTTCTGCATTTTAATGTAGAGTTCCCTTATTGTTATTTGCCCAACTGTGTTATAGCAAGCCCTCAAACCTCAAAAGGCTTGGGTAGCCCAGAAAAGTCTGATGCGTTTTTTCACAACAGTGTACTAGATTGCTTTATGTAGAAAAACACGGGTCTGCCACATCAGAGTTACCTGCTGTTATACTAAGAAATACTACCTTTTTAAAGAATTTTAGAAGATGACAGAGCTGCTATAGAGTATTTTAAGGTACTGTCATTGAATGCTAAATAATACGTCCTTGTGTCCAGCAGGCTGTGATGAGGCATGTAATCAGGACAGTTTGGAGTGTTTCACTTTTCAAATTGCTTGTGTAGGGGAAAATTGGTAATATTGTCAAACAATGGTTTTGTTGAAAAGTCTGAAGTGCAGACGCAGACTTAAAAATCTGTGCAGTTCGCTGGCTTGTGAGCAAAGCAGCTCAGCTTTGCTAAACATGCTTTACATTCCTTTATTTGTTGTCGACAACTTTCTTTGGCCACAGACACTCTCAGAAGGCTGTTGTGCAGAGACCACTGTTTGGAAACACTGCTATATCTTGAAAAAGGAGACATTAATAAGTGACTCAAGATGAAGATATGTACACAGGTGCAGACTTTTGCTAGGTGTTGGTATAGAAGCAGTATAATATATAAAAAATTTAGGACACCTAAACTGTGTTATTCTTACTGTTTGCAGAAGGTGGTGTGCTAAGTTTTCAAATTTAATGAGTCAACAAAAATTACTGGTTTGCCAAAAGGCAAAAATCCTGATGATCATTCTAAGATGTGGAGATCTGAGTGTAAAGTTTCTTTTGATGTCTTTTGGGCAAGCAGTCAAGAACCTGTTCAGTATTCTGAAAGGACATTCTCATTTTGAAATCTTATTTTCCTGATCTTCAAATTGCCTGTTTTCTAGTTCCTAGCCACCATGGTATTTAAGAGACCTCTTTGAGAGTAACAGATTTTTTGCATTTGTTTTTCTAACATCAAACTGTATATATATGATTGGAAAATAGTGGGTGGAACTATTGGGAAATACGGTTTTTGTCACCTTCCAAAATGAATGGCAATAATACAGCAAGGCAAGGCTTTAGATGTATGGTTTTACAGCCTAGAGAAGTTGATGTTATTCTTTTTTTCTTAGAATTGCCAAACTTCTTAACATAGATGTAGTCCAAAATGCAGCACCTAGATGAAACATGTTATTTTCTCTTTTATGCACTGTAATGGAGCCATTGATGGTGCTTGTTCCAATTTTACTTGCATGATTCTCCGGTAAAATTGCTGCTTGCTGACTCATAAAAGGGATTTGGTTTCACCAAGGAGGAAGTCCTGATTGTTCAGTGGTACTTAATATGGCAGAAGAAAATATAGATGCCTCTAGAAATGGTTTATTGCTGAAATGCCTAGGCTTTCTTGCACGAAATAATAATAATTATCAGTCTATTTATAACACTGAAGGCATCTAAGGTGACATTCCAGTACCCTTTTAATAATTAATGTTAAAGGGTCGAAGGTTTGTTGGTCTAATTCTGTCTTGATAACGGATCCTTCAGAAACCGGAAGGTCTCTGGAGTATTAGGAGAGGAGAAAGAGCAGACTGAAGTCTACACCCGTCCAAAGTTCAGCAACTTCACTACAAGGTAGCTTAGCATCTAGTGGAGGCCAATATCTAGCTTGTAATTATGTCTAAGTTGTAATTAGGTTTGAACTGTCATTTATGATATATTAAATATTATTTAAATAATTTTAGATGTTTAGATAATCTCACCTGAGACAAATTTCCCCAAGTTTTCTTACCTCAAGGAAGTTTTGGGACAATACCTAGGTTCCCATAATACTTGGCTGAATATTGGGAACTAGAAGACTTTTGTCCCCGTGCTTTGCTCTTTGCACAGCCATGAGTGCTGTCCTGCCTTCCCGTCCCTGTCGCGATACACACCCTGGTCCTCGATATCCTGCTGTTACCATTCAGCGTCTCAAACCAGCAGTGTTACACCAGGGTGACGAACCTTTTGTCCGGCAGAGCCGCTCAGAGGTGTGTCAGGTTACTCTCTCTTCTCACAGAAAACTTTCCAGGTGATCTCATCACCTTTTAAACAGCCTTTAGCCAGTGTGGCAGCTTGGGATTTGGGGACAATTCTTGGCCACGACCCTCTTAGGAAAAACCTGCAAGTATTTTGTAGTGTTGTGAAGTTTCGTTCACCCTCTGCTAGGCTCTGTGGAAGTTGAAGGCAGCTGGATGCTCCCTGCATCTGACACAGCACACGAGTCACCTCAGCACAAAGATGTTTCTGTGTCACATTTCCTGCAGCGTTATCTCAGAGGTGATGGAATAAAAGCCCCGTTCTTGTTTGAGCTGTGCAAGATCACGTCAGGAATGAAGATAGGAGGACGTTTTATTTCAATTGCAGGAAGAACTGACTTTCTCATCAGAAATAAGCTCTAGAGGAACCTACAAATACGATCTTAACCATTTACCTGGTATCTTTTCCACTTCGGTAATTTCAAATATAGGACACAGTAATTTGACAAGTATTAGACACACAATTTGGAAACAGTTTTAGATGTACCAGCTGCTGAGGACTCTCTTTATCTGATCTAGCTCAATCCAAAGCATTTTGAGGAGCAGCACAACCCAGACTGCATCGCAGTGAGAAAGACAGACTGGAAGCTGCTATGAAAGCAGATGCGTTAGGGGGCTGCACCTGATTTGTGGGCATGCAGCTCATGTGAGCATGAAGTATTTATCACATTCAGGAGCTATTCTTGTTTAAATTCTCTTACACAGGTATTGTGTTTAAATGCCACAGTCACTATTGTTTCCAGTAATGAAGATTAATGTGCTTCTGCTAAATCCTTACCTTGTGAGTATGACTGGGGATTTCTGCCTGGAGAGCTTTTTCCAGGCATCACTATAATGATAACTAAAACTAATTCAAGATGAGGTGACAGAAATACCTTGCTACTGGCCTAAATAAGGACCATTGATAATATCTCCTGCTTGCCAAAGTGAGCTTGTAACTTCTGGAACTGAAAGCAGCAGAAACTCTTGGGAAATATTTGGTATGAAAAATTTGATTACTTTTACTTAGAACTGAAAATTACTCAAACCTAAAGCGCTTAGAAAAATAATTGAGTGGTAAGTATGTTAGCAACAGTAAATATTTTGGAAAAGATTTGGCTCAGAAAGGAGAGAAGGGTCCATCTAATGTGGGCAGATACAGAAATTTTTACCTCTAGTACCTCTTCCTTCCACTTGACCTTCCCGCCCCATCAGTCTCCAGGGGTTGGGTAAAATGTAATATAAATCTAAGTTTGAGTTTTTTCAAAAAAAGCATGCATAATAATAATAAACTCCATCCTATCTTAATGTTGGCTCTTTTTCATTTCAAAATCCAGGGAGGTCATTGCAGGACTTAGTTAATATAACCCAACTATGTCTGAACATCAGGTGCAAGCCTCAAACAGGTTTCTTTTTCTCTTGGAAGTCTGGGATATTCTGGCTATTTCTGTCCTGACAGGTATGCCATTTATTTTGCATAAACTGTCATGACAAGAATGTTTCACACAACTTTGCTTTGTCTGGTTGACGTTTTCCACCCAACTTGTTCAGTCCTGAGGATTATTTTGAAATTTTTGAAATGTTTCAGGAGAAACTGACTTTTCACTTTTGGGGAATTAAATCAGATTGGGGAGAAGGGAGTTTTTTCATTTTTTGAATGATTTAAATGCTTCATGATTTAAACAGAAAATTTGGAAAGCTTCCATGCTCTGAAGTCAGGATTTCAAATGTGGCAAGAGGCCTGATGTGGTGGTGTGGCTTTTTCTACTGCCCTCACAAAAAACCTAGTGAGAGGATCTCCAAATCTGGAGATCAGTTTGTGCACATTCAGTGAGGATTTACTAGGTAGTGCTTGTAGTATTTGCCAGAAAGAACATCCATGGTTGCTTCCTCAGACCTCTCATGATGTGTGAGTGAAGCTGTGTGTGGAGCTGTGCATGTGCTACACCAGAGCAGAAAGGTCTCATCAGGTCTTTCTCCCAATATTGCTTTATGCTCTGGCCTTTAATTGTGCTTCATACACCTCCCAGACCTTTTTTCTCCTTCTCTTTTTCAGACCGTAGTCAGTATACAAAATATCTGTAATGGTGTTTTACTACCAAGGCCATAGTTTAAAACTTATCACAGAATCACAGAATCACAGAATGTTAGGGATTGGAAGGGACCTCAAAAGATCATCTAGTCCAATCCCCCTGCCAGAGCAGGAACACCTAGGTGAGGTTACACAGGAAGGCGTCCAGGCGGGTTTTGAATGTCTTCAGAGAAGGAGAATCCACAACCTCCCTGGGCAGCCTGTTCCAGTGTTCCGTCACCCTCACTGAGAAGAAGTTTCTTCTCAAATTTAAGTGGAACCTCTTGTGTTCCAGCTTGAACCCATTACCCCTTGTCTTACTGTTGGTTGTCACCGAGAAGAGCCTGGCTCCATCCATGTGACACCCACCCTTTATAGATTTATAAACATTGATGAGGTCACCCCTCAGTCTCCTCTTCTCCAAGCTAAAGAGACCCAGCTCCCTCAGCCTTTCCTCATAAGGGAGATGCTCCACTCCCTTAATCATCTTCGTGGTCCTGCGCTGGACTCTCTCCAGCAGTTCTCTGTCCTTCTTGAACTGAGGGGCCCAGAACTGGACACAATATTCCAGATGAGGTCTCACCAGGGCAGAGTAGAGGGGAAGGAGAACCTCTCTGGACCTACTAACCACCCCCCTTCTAATACACCCCAGGATGCCATTGGCCTTCTTGGCCACAAGGGCACAGTGCTGGCTCATGGTCATCCTGCTGTCCACCAGGACCCCCAGGTCCCTTTCCCCTACACTGCTCTCTAATAGGTTATTCCCCAACCTGTACTGGAACCTGGGGTTATTCTCATGTTAGATGTTCAAGAACTTGTCTGTTTGTTTTGATGAGGGCAGCACTACAGTCAAGCAAAAATGCAGAATCAATGAATCTGGAAAAATTAATAATTATCACCAGAGTAGATCCTGTGTAGTGAGTGATACATGAGTGCCACACTGAATAATGAGGGAAAAATGGACACTTTTAAAACAAGCACTTTTGCTGTTAGAGCCCTGCCTTAGTCAGGTCACTAGAGTATTTATGGTATGAGGTAGCTCTGGATGGTTCTGCTCCTCCACAGAGGTTTTGACTACCTAGATGTAAGGCTCCTTTCTGTCCTTTTCAAACATCAAACTCACCTCCTGCACATCCGTGTCACGTTCGCTAAACTGTGTCCGTGGAACGGCTCATTTCTTTGCCTCACTCACCTGCTAAGAAATAACAACACAAGTCTCTTTCATTTGCCTGTAAACATTATGGTATCTGCTTTGGAGGGAAAGCAGGAAAAAACATTTTAAAAAATCTAATATTCTTGGTCTCTTCTCTGGGCTTCATCCTACCTCCTGGCTTGTTGCCATCTCTATGTTGGGGGTTTTCTACCTGTTTGGTTGTACTCCAGTGGACGGGAGACGTCAAGTCTGCCAGGGTCAAAGTGAGTGGCTGGTGAGGGAGAAGAGAATGGACCCACTGAAGGAAAGAAGATCGAAGGATTACCATTTGTTAAAATAGGTAATAATTGACCTACATTGTAACAACCTAGGTTTAGGAGTTGCAACTCTTTGGCCTTGTATTGCTAGCATTGTTCAGAGTTATTTCATTGCACTTTGAAAGGCATCTGTAATTTGTATTTCAGCAAGATAAAACATTAAAAAAGTCTAACAAGAGCAGCCTTAGCAAAGAGAAGTTGTTTCCTAGTAGCTTGCTGACATTTGAGACTTATTCAGAGTTTTGTGTATTTACAATTCTAAATCCTACTTGCCCACAGGATCCAAATAGCTGCTTCTGAATTAAAATTCTCTGCAAAGCTACAGTAATTTGGCAAGAAGGGATCTATCACAGCCTGTTATTGTTGAATAGAGGTGATAACACCTCCTTTGCAGTTTCACACGTTCCCTTTGTTTTTGTGGTGAACTTTCCAAAATTAGGCATCTAATTCTGACAAGGAGACAAGGCTTTTCTGGCAGAAGGAACTCAAGCTAAAATAATCTGGCTGCAGCTAAATTATTTGGAAAGATGTTGGTTCTGTTTGGAGAATACTTGACTGCTTCCTTAATGCATTTGATTGGTGTAATCCCTTGGGGCAGGTCTCCAGGGGCAAGGAAGATTTCTAATGCATTTCTTCAAAGTTCTGTCTCCATTAATAGCTTCATGCCAAGAGAAGATATTCTATAAAACCAGGAGGGCGCAGTGTATGTAATTAAAGACATCTAAGGGAGTAACTTTGCATTCAGTTAGAAGGTACAGCTGTGTACCTTGCATATGCGAACATTGTAAATGCTTTCTCTTTTATGTCAACTTCAGAAAGACCAGGAGAGATTTTTATAGGTTTTTTTTAAACCAACAAAAGGCTAAAAATGAGCACTCATCCTATTAAGGCATAAACATGTTTTCACATATTCGCTCCAAAACAGCATTGGTCTTGCTCAACCCAGCCACTGCCTGAGCTCTGTGAGTCCAGAACACCAGTGCATGCATCTTTGCATTTCTTCCTCTTCTCCTTTGAGTCAGGTTGAGTTGTTAGTGATAAATCTCAAAGCCTTTTAACTTGTGTATAGAACTTGCACGTGTAAGAGGGGATGCCTTTGTTGGATTATAATTAGTGAACAAGGTCAGAGGTCTAGCGGTTGGATCCCAGCTCTAAGTGAGCAAAGGTAGATGTAGGGAATTGTCACCTGAGGATGTGGTTGCCCCAAAACTCATGCCTTTTCACCATTTTTCTTCAAATCAGGAGTCTTAACATGCTTCAGGTTCGACATAGGTTTGTTGGGTTTCACCTTCGTATTCTATTAATAAAACATTGTTTTGACAGGTATATATAAGCCATGGCAGGCTTGCTCTCTGTGAGGTGAATTAACACATTAATCAAGCATTAAAGGTGAATTTAGAGCAATATGGCCATTCAGTGATGGCTGGCTTTAACTTAAATGAAATTCTTGACCTCTGTAGGGAGAAACTTCACTCATAAAATAAGTGGAGGATCTTTCTTGCAGAGACAAATGGAAGCCTGGCAAAAAAGTTTTGCCTTTGTAATATAACTGAGAAATCTGTTGTTTTCTTGATCAAAATATAATTCAGTGCAGTATCCTCCTTTTCTAGGAAAAAATCTATTAATTTAATAGCACGAAACAGAGTTCTATAGGAATATATTAAGCTTCTGTACAAGTTACTAGAAGACCTGTAAAATTTAAGAGAGTCTGGCACCCTCTTCAATTGCTTATTTTCTAGAAGAGTACCTATTAAAGTACAAGAGAAAATCCCCAGAACTCTGTGGGCAAAACACTGGCACTTACCTGGAAGAGTTGCATCCCGATATTTTTTATGCAATAATACATTCAGTCAGTGTGGCATGATTTGTTGGTTTTGTTCAGACCTTGGAAGACAAGTTTTAGTATATTGTTGCTTTGCAGTGTGGAGTAAGCACTCCTCACAAGAGTGTCCAAGCAGAAGGAAGGTTACAGAAGAACTGTGAAATGAATTGCTATAATAGAGAAGTCCCAGATTTCTTAGGTGCAGGGTGAATCCTGCTGTCACTACCTGTGTCGTGTCCATTTTGTGAAAGAAGGACTTTCAGCCTTCTAGATCTGTCATTTTTATGCCCACTAATCACACATACTGACATTGCTGACGGAACAGTAAGTCCCTAATAACATGTAAAAAATATGCCAGGCAAGAATGGTAAAAATGAAGATTAATATTGTCATATTGGGTGGAGGGAAGTGTGATGCTTTTGGTTAGACCATGTGTCTAACCAAAGGACCTTTCCTGCCTGGGACTAGCACAGACCAAGTCCATTGGTTCCACTTAAACCAAACCACTGAAAAGTTATTGCATTTTTACTCACTCTAACACAATGTGATGATGTATTAATATTTTGACTCAGAAAATGAATGCAGTAAATCAGGCTGGATGGATGTAATTCTATAATCTTTAGTTTTAGTGTGACACAGACTGTAGCATTTGTCAATAGGAATATCTAGAGCTTCTTATGTAAACTAAGAATTTGACTCTTTTTTCCTGCTATGTCAAACGCTATTATCTGGTTTAGTGTGCAGTAAGCTGTGAACAAATTTTCAGGCTTTTACTTCTACGTACAAAACAGTCAAACTGGCAGCTAGGAAAGGCCATATTTTTTTCATTTGTCAGCATATCTTTTCTTTGAACTGTGTTGCTATTGAAACTTAGGATTTCTCAGAGTCTTTTTGTCTCAGACAAATGAACTTTTCTCCCTCTTGAGCTGTTTTTTGATAATATTTTGAGTGTTTTCCAATGTTCACTCTTTTCAGTGTAGGGGATATTTTTTTGATGTCAAGGGCAGGTGGATTTATCAGAGATTTGAAGTAGCATTTGTCTTAGGCATGCATGCTAGACTGATTGTTTAGGTTCATTGAACCTAAAACAAAGATGGAACAAGCTGGAAACATTCACTCTATGCTTTCATGTAAAATTTTCAGGAATTCTGTTCTGACACTCTGGCAGCAATATTCTGGGACCAACACTTCTGGTAGTATTTTAGTACTTCTTGGAGACTGAAATAGAGAATACAAAAGTCTTGTGTAAGCTTCTTAGACATTTGATTTAAAAATATATGTTGAAAAGAACATTCCCAATTTTAGCCAAATGATGCATCTGCTTGCAGTGGGATATCAGTGCTGATCTGTAATTGCTCACCTGTTTTTGTTTCCATAGCAGACCCCCCATGTTTCCTGTTGTTGGTGTATACATGCAGCTTCTGTAGCCGCTGTTCAGGTCTCCTTAGTTTTGCCTCCCTGCTCGTTTGTGTGAACAACTTCTGTAACTTTTTTTTTTTCCTATAGAGTTCTCTCAGATCTGCTTATGTCAGCTCAATTTCTTAATTCCTGGTAGCAGAGTGAGCATTCGGTCATTCCAGCACCACTGAGAAATTATTTATTTACTATAGGGCAATGTATTGAAATACTGAAGTGAAATAATGCAGGACATTATTGCAACAATTTTTATTTTTTGATGTGACAACATATCAGCATCAATACCAAGCTGTTGAACTATTTCTAAACATCTGGGAAAATGGTACCAAATATAACTTTCCTTTTGGTGTATTTACCTAGAGAAAAGATTGCACTGAATAATCCCTTCATTGCTCTCAGAAAAGGGGAAAAACAAAGATACAAACAAATACAAGAACAGTGCACTGAAAGTTTTATGAGAGCTGTGATCTCTGGGTTTAAAAGGACACAACTAAAAATGAATCTACACTTGAAACACTTCCTTGTCAGTGAAGAACCTTGTGCCCTTCAGTAACAAACTGCGGTAGGTTGACCTCGGCCACCTGACCACCCAGCTGCTCTCTCAGTTCCCCTCCTCAACAGGACAGGGGAAGAAAATAGAAAAAAAACCTTGTGAGTCAAGATAAAGACAGGGAGATCCCTTACCAATTAATATCACAGGCAACACAGTCTCAGTTGGTGAAGATTAGTTTAATTTATTGCCAATTAGAAATAGAGCTGAATGGTGAGGAAAAAAACCACAAAAACTAAACCACCTTCCTCCCACTCCTCCTTCCCAGGCTCATCAAATACACAAAGGGACATCCAATAAACACTTCAATACACTCAAGATTTTGGTTGTTTGGTTGATACAACAACTAAATGAGGGTCAAGTTCTTCAAAAAGCATCCTGCTTTGTGTTAGATGTCACACTCTGCAAGACATGACCTGGCTCTGTAAGGGTGGTCAGAGCTGATGCTGGGTTTTACTGAGGTTTCTGAGCTCTGTCAGGAGAACCTGCTCCTCCAGAGAAGCTGCGGTCTCGGTTTGTTGTGTTGCTGGAAATGCCAGTTAGGACACAAGTGTCCACAGAAATGTCACAACAGTCTTTGTTCCCATTTCCTTTCATCTCCCTTCAGGGTGTGCAACTGGAATGGGTTTTCTTCCAAATTTCTGCCTATTTTGCTGCTCTAGGCATTTTCTCACTTAGAGAAAGTGAGAGGATTTAAGTGTTTTTGCCACAGACAGTTGACATACTTACCTTCTACTGTCTCATTGGTGAAGATGCCCTTTTAAGGATGTTGTAAAGAATTATGGGAAAACCAGGACTGATTAATAGGATTGTCACACCTTCTTATTGCTGGGATAGCAGCAGTTCTAAAAACATGTCAGATGCTTCTCAAACTTGGAAAAGGACTCAGTGCTTTTCCAGAAGAACATGCAAACCATGTCATGAGAGCAATCATAGCCTAGGAAATTAAAAAGTAACATAGTAAGACTTCCTAATCTTTACTTCTTTTCACATGGAGAGAGAAAACATGAAGGTCTCTGGGTGACTCAAAATATCTGCCAGGGTGAAAACTTATTCAATGTACCAAAATACAAGAAGCAAAGACCAATACATACTGCTGCTGCTATGCTGTACTTTCACAGCTATGTTTCTTTCACTCTACATATATTTTCTGTCTGTCACACTGGAAGTGGTGATGGGTTGCACAAGCAGCCATACCTGAAAACGGGTATCTAAACTGCTTTAAAATGTCCCTGACTCAATAGAATTACGTAGTGGTGGCAACAACCTTCATCCAGAGGATTTTTTCTGATAATTTATGATTAGTAAAGGCATCTGATAAGAATCTATTAAGTGCTATGATAGAAATACTATTAATAAATTCCAATTAAAATAAAAAATAGCTCATTTTACAATTAGGTACTTGTTGGAAGGGCTTTTACATCTAATATGTATTTCTTTTTGTAAGAATAGCTTCCACAAAAGATGAATTTTCCAGTTTGAAAAATAAACACAATGTATTCCTCTATTGTTTCACTTTGCTGGGAGATAGAGCTATTTAAGTAAAGAAAGTCATGACACAATAATAAGCAGTACACATTCATTTTTTCTGGGAACTGGAGTTGTAGCCCACCACAGTTATCAAAAGCTGACTTTTTTGAATAACTGTATAAAATTCAGCATGCATTTCATTTAGATGAAAAAAAGACCTAGCAGGTAGCCCTTATAGTTTCGGAAAAGGGGAAAAAAAAAAAAGAAAGAAAAAAGGAGGAAAAAAGCTTTTATACTTATTTTTTATTCTGTTGTTTAATTCAAAAACCCAAAAATGCCAAATTGGCATTTTCCAAGTATATTCCAAGATATGTTCCTACTTAGATGAAGGGGGGAAAAGACAGAATTTCTAACAGAGCAGTTAGTTCTTTTCAGTCCTTCTCTAATATTTAAATATATATTAATTAGTTTAAGCTATGTAGGGGGTCTTTTGCCCTATTAACTGTTTTACTTCATTCTGCTGGCTAATGCTGAGGACTTTGTATTATTTTCAGGTTAGATCAAGTTGTGAAAGGCAAGTAAAAACTCTTTGAATTTTGAAGATTTATTTAATGTATTGTAAAAATCTGAAGACTGTGTGTGTGTGTGCCTGAGTAGGTGTATATATGTATTTTTATGTTCATATATTTTACCTTGGATATTACTTATCACTGCTGTTAAAAGGCTCAGGAACTTTGATGCTGATAAGAGGCCGATCTACCTGTCAAATATATAGACATTAATGTGCTTTCTGGAAAAGTTATGTATTTTGTTAATGGAAATGTAATGGAATTGAAAGAAAAAAATGTTCCCTGGTAATCAGTGTGGGTCATTTCAAGAGGAGGATAAATTAGAGAGTCATGATATGCACAAATAACACCTTTAATACAGTTAATGCTCTCAAGTTCTTTTAAGTGGTTTTTCTTACTTCCTTAAAGCCTTTTGGTTCTATTATAGTTTTACAGAACTGTTTTTTCATAAACACCCATGCAATTTCTGTTTTTCACTACATGTGGTGCTTTGTTACATAAACACAACAAACGCTGAAAGTCTAGAGCAAGGAACAAAACATATCCTTGTATTGATAGAAGACTGTCAAATCTTCACACAACAAACTGTTTCCTTCCCCTCTGCTTCTCATCTTCTGAGGTTTGCACACCTTGTACGTTATACCCTTAGGATAACTAGAAACAATTAGGGAAAATATGGTCCCTCACCACTCCATTTTCTGCCTTCTCTCTTCTTACATGAGAGAGAAAATTTAGAAGGTTAAAAACTCCTCAGGGATGGAACTATTGATTATCACTAAGTAATCTTGATCTTGTCTGGACAACATAGCTTTTTGCATATAGATTTCTTGCAGGGAAAGAGTACCAAGTCTCTGTGCAATCCCATTTCTTAATTTCCAGATAACAGACGTAAAACAGAGGGGAAATTCACAAATTCTTCTGTGCCATTTGCTACCATGTAAGCAACGGTACAACAGCATGAGAGAAGTAGAAGTGAATTGCAACGTGGCAGTAAGAAAAGACATCTGTCAGGATAAAGATACTGGGCTGCCAGTAACTATCAGCTGCAGTTTCAGGGTCAAATTGTCATATTAGAGCAGATTAAAAATTATGGAAAAATGCAACGTTTGACTTGCTTGTATAGCTAGTGGGAAAACAAGTTCTTACATGTACAGCAAAGGCAGCTTAGACTACTTGTCAGCTCAAATCATTGCCTGAAGCTGGCAGGACACTCAGCTGAGTTTCCTCCCCATGTTAGCAGGATGAAGACTGCCAGCGAAGCACTCCCTCTGTCCCTTCTCTCTTACAGAGAAGAAATGGCATGTCAGTCACAGAGCTGCTGGCCTAAAGAATCGTCCACTAAAGCATTGGCTCATTTGACTCACTTTACCAGAGACAACATCTCTTCTGCTCTGCCAGAGGAGCCAGACAGACAAATTTGTCTCTAATTTTTTCTTTTATTCTTTTTCTCACAGAATTTTTTGCCTCTGTTTTCCCTCAGTGGTGATACTTTTGCCTTTAACAATCTCGTTGGAAGGTCTTGCAAAGTCACCATCCTGTCCTGATTTAAATTCTTATTAAAGAATTGCTGTCCTCATGATGCCATGCCATGCCATTAAGAAACTGGCAATTATCAGGACAGTTTGATGTAACTGAATTTTTTGTACTAGGGGCTACAAAAGTCTCTGTCAAGTGCCACAACCTTGAACTTGCAAGACCTTGATCTGGGTACTTCAGACCTACGATCACTCCTTATTTTGTGTGGCAGCAGCTTTACCCCTATGCAAGAGGTGTTCTCCTTGTCTTTGTGACAGCAGCTGCCATCTCTCCTGCCTTTTCCTGTCAGCCTTTGCCTTCTGTGTCTTCCATGCTGCCACCGTGTGAATAGGCCAGGGAGCGAGTTGGGCTGGAGCAGCTGCAGCCACAGATGTTGAAAAGTGAGGGAGCAGGGCTAAAAAGCAACGACAGAGCCCCAAAATGCTGGACTGCTCTGGCTGCGTTGCACATGGAGGGTAGTTCCCCTGACTCTGCGAGGCTGGAGGAGCTGGGTGGTTATTTAAGCAGAGTTTCTGTTTGTACATTTGGTCCCCATCTTCCTCAGGACGTTGCTACAAGCCACAGGTTGGACCGTGGTGGTCTGTGTTAGCAGCCTGGCATCATTCACCAGCTTACACGCAATGACTACTTTTGTGTTCTTAAAGGTAGCAAAATGTATTTTACTTCTGTCAAACACTTCACTTCAGGCAAGCCTTGGATGAAGCAAAGAGAAGAGACAGGGATCCCCCTCTTAATTATTGAACTGTGTACTCTCTTGTCCTCAGAAGCTTCTGCTTTTTGCCACTGATGACCTGTGGTGGTTGAGATGAAAACACAAAGCCTGTCAAAAGGAATCTGTTATGGCACCAAGATGGATGCTCTTGTGTTTGCTGCCTGCTGGTGCATGGCACTGCTGACTAGAAGACTATCTACCCATACAGCATGTTGTTTTATGCTTCTCTAGTTACCCAAGGATGAGGTCACTCAGTTCATTATGATTTATATTTATATAGTACCTTTCTTCAGACAGCTTCTAAGGCAGCTGGCAAATTTATTTGTGCACCAGCAAGTACCTGGAACTGATTTTTCGTTATTTCTGTATGGACTGAGGAGACAGTTAAAAGAAACTCACTTTCCCCTCTATGTTTGGATATACAGTGGAGTTAGGCATCAGTGCTTCATGACACTTGTGCTCATATCACTTTGTGATATGAAACTCCTCAAGGAGTTTCTCAGGCTTTTCTGTTCCTTTTTTCTTTTTCTTTCAAGTTCTTTTGACAATTTTTTTACTTCTACTCTTGTAGAGCTGGATCTTACTCCATAAACAACTTTATAGCCTCATTTAAGTCAGCCTGTAGCACAGAATGCAATTTAGATCTGTCAAGGTTTGATTGCAGGGTGACAATAAACCATGGCAGATGTACTGTTAACCCCTTCTCCACCCTCTCTTCCCCTTTAGCACCCGAAGTCCTGGACTGGATTCTGCAGCCAACCGGAGCTGGATTCAGTCTGTCACTAGGTCTCAACTCGCAGGGACAACTCACAAGGTCCTCTCCTAATGTCAGCCATAAGAAAAAGGGACGAGATCCTCGTGATCTCCCACTTTTATGTGAAGTATCATGTGAATGGGATGGAATACTTAGTTGGTCAGTTTTTGGTCACCTGTTTCAGTTCACTGCTCTCGCAGGACATGCATCCGTCCTTATCAATGACCTCGCATTCCATTGCTATGTTTACCAAAACATGTATCTAGCGTTCAGGAAACTGCAGTTAGTAACAAGACTTTAGCTGACAGGAAAATTCACTAAAAGACAGATTTGTTTTTTAACAAAACCAGGACAAGATCAAATAAAGGGAATGGAATCTGGTCACATAATATTGCAAATAATAATTTTTCTAGCTGTGTTTGGAAATAGCACAGGTATACATTCAGGAATAACACTTGTAGACACAGAATGGTGTTTTTAATTGCTCTTCAAATGGACAGAAAATAACTGCAGGAATTTTACCATCATAAAAGAATCTTGCAACAGTTGGTGACCTGCCTTATCTTTTAAGGTACTGCAAGGGAAGCAATAACATACTTTTTTTTCTGGACATTAGAGGCTATAACTAGCATAATAAACCAGGAAAAATGTAGATCTTGGCAGCAAAATGAAGAAACGGTAGTATTTCACATTTTTCTCTTTCAGAGTGTATTAGAAGCATTTCTAATTGAAAATGTATGCCATCCTTGAGAAAGAACGTGACATATTGTTTAAAAATAGATAAACTCCTGTGCAGAGGAGGAGCCTAAAGCCAAGGAGTGGTTGAGTTCTCATTCCTTGCCACTTTACACTTAAATTCTACCAGTGTAAATCTAACTAACATTGCAGAGGAGAGTTTACAAATCATGGAAGGAGGGGCTGGCCACTTGGGAAGAATATAAGGCTGTTGTCAGAGGATGTAGGGAGGCAACTAGGAAAGCTAAGGCCTCCTTAGAGTTAAACCTGGCAAGAGGGGTCAAGGACAACAGAAAGAGCTTCTTCAAATACATGGCAGATAAAACTAACACCAGAGGCAATGTAGGCCCACTGATGAATGGGGTGGGTGCCCTGGTGACAGAAGATACAGAGAAGGCAGAATTACTGAATGCCTTCTTTGTCTCTGTCTACACTGCCGGAGGCTGTCCTGAGGAGCCCCGTACCCCTGAGGCCCCAGAGGAAGGCAGGGCAATGGAGGAGTTTGTCTTAGCTTATGAGGACTGGGTTAGGGAGCAATTAAGCAATCTGGACATCCATAAATCCATGGGTCCAGATGGGATGCACCTGCAGGTGCCGAGGGAGCTGGCTGAAGTCATTGCTGGACCACTCTCCATCATCTTTGCCAAGTCTTGGGAAACGGGAGAGGTGCCTGAGGACTGGAGGAAAGCAAATGTCACTCCGGTCTTCAAAAAGGGCAAGAAGGAGGACCCGGGCAACTATAGACCGGTCAGCCTCACCTCCATCCCTGGGAAAGTGATGGAACACCTTATCCTTGGTGCCATCTTAAGACATATCAAGGATAAGAGGGTCATCAGGGACAGTCAACATGGCTTCACCAAGGGGAAGTTGTGTTTGACCAACCTCATAGCCTTTTATGAAGACGTAACAAGGTGGACTGACGATGGCGGAGCAGTGGATGTGGTCTACCTTGACTTCAGCAAAGCATTTGACACTGTCTCCCACAGCATCCTCATGGCAAAACTGAGGAAGTGTGGACTGGATGATCGGGTAGTGAGGTGGACTGCAAACTGGCTGAAGGAAAGAAGCCAGAGAGTCGTGGTCAATGGGGCGGAGTCTGGTTGGAGGCCTGTATCTAGTGGAGTGCCTCAAGGGTCAGTTCTGGGACCAATACTATTCAATATATTCATCAATGACTTGGATGAGGGAATTGAGTGTACTATCAGCAAGTTTGCTGATGACACCAAGCTGGGAGGAGTGGCTGACACGCCAGAAGGCTGTGCTGCCATCCAGCGAGATCTGGACAGGCTGGAGAGTTGAGCGGGGAAAAATTTAATGAAATATAACAAGGGAAAATGTAGAGTCTTACATCTGGGCAGGAACAACCCCAGGTTCCAGTATAGGTTGGGGAATGACCTATTAGAGAGCAGTGTAGGGGAAAGGGACCTGGGGGTCCTGGTGGACAGCAGGATGACCATGAGCCAGCACTGTGCCCTTGTGGCCAGGAAGGCCAATGGCATCCTGGGGTGTATTAGAAGGGGGGTGGTTAGTAGGTTGAAAGAGGTTCTCCTTCCCCTCTACTCTGCCCTGGTGAGACCTCATCTGGAATATTGTGTCCAGTTCTGGGCCCCTCAGTTCAAGAAGGACAGGGAACTGCTGGAGAGAGTCCAGCGCAGGGCCACAAAGATGTCGAAGGGAGTGGAGCATCTCCCTTATGAGGAAAGGCTGAGGGAGCTGGGTCTCTTTAGCTTGGAGAAGAGGAGACTGAGGGGTGACCTCATCAATGTTTATAAATCTATAAAGGGTGGGTGTCACATGGATGGAGCCAGGCTCTTCTCGGTGACAACCAACAGTAAGACAAGGGGTAATGAGTTCAAGCTGGAACACAGGAGGTTCCACTTAAATTTGAGAAGAAACTTCTTCTCAGTGAGGGTGACGGAACACTGGAACAGGCTGCCCAGAGAGGTTGTGGAGTCTCCTTCTCTGGAGACATTCAAAACCCGCCTGGACGCCTTCCTGTGTAACCTCACCTAGGTGTTCCTGCTCTGGCAGGGGGATTGGACTAGATGATCTTTTGAGGTCCCTTCCAATCCTTAACATTCTGTGATTCTGTGATTCTGTGCAGTGAAGCGTACTTTGATTCACACTTGAGCAAGCTCCCTGTGGCTGGGACAGGTTGACGTTAGCCAAGCATAGTCCGAGAGCTGGAGCAGATAGTCTCACAAAGAAGTTCTTTCTAACAACCTGCAGCACAGGGAAAACCACAGTTTTACTTTGATTTAGTTGCTCTTCAGCATCAGTGAATGTAAAACTACAGCATGCCCTGGTGATGCTACAGCACTGTGATTTGTTAGTGCATTGTGAAAATATACCCATTTTTCTACTGCAATGCCATCAAGCTCCCCTAAGCCCAAGTGAGTTTTCCCTTTTCCATACCTCATCAGCAGTAATATTGTGCAGGTCAAACAGTCTCATTTACCTATCTGTATGTCCCCCAGTGTCTTTAGATGCAGTTTTGCCACTCGCCTGTACAAATATAATTAACCTTTGCTGCCCCTGGCTGTGCTGGAATAATGGGAGCGCAGAAATGCACAGGGCACACAGCTGCTGTGTATGTGTGTGCAGGGGGGTGTCTGGCTCTGCAAAATCTACATTTTCCATATTAAGACCTGGCAAGGTTTTCTGAGAAGATTCTTCCTGCCTTTCAGTTTGTGAGATCAAAGCTTCCTTCTTACTCAGTCTTTTGCATGCATTTGAATTTTATCTATACAACCTTGACTGGAGAGATGGCAAGGTTAATCCAATTTTATCCTATTTACTCATGTCATTGTTTCGCTTGTGATAAATGGGGTTGTACTTTTTAAAAGATACTAATGTTTTCCTATTTTTGGTTCCTACACATGGAAATTACCTTCCTGACTGCTACTCTTCAGTTTTCACAGAAACACAGAATGGTCGAGGTTGGAAGGCACCTCCAGAGATCATCTGCTCCAACCCCCTGCTCATGCAGGGCCACATGGAGCTGGTTGCCCAGGACTCTATCCAGTTGGATTTTGAGTATCTCTGAGGATGGAGACCCTACAACCTCCCTGGGCAACCTGTACCAGTGCTCAGTCAACATCACAGTAAAAATGTGTTTCCTGATATTCAAAGGGCACCTCCTATGTTTCAGTCTGTGCCCACTGCTCCTTTTCCTGTCACTTGGTGTCACTGGGAAGAGCCTGTCTCTGTCTTCTTTACATCCTTTATATCTTTCTCTCTTGTTACATACCCTCGCAGGTATTGTTCAGAAGTACAGGCTTGTGGAATCATGCAGAATGAACTACCATGTTCTAAAGAAACCCTACCATTCATAAAAGGATCATGTTCTCACTTATGGTACAAAACACTGAGTCACAGCTTTCAGTATTTTAACTGAAAGATATCTCTACACTCTTTTTTCAGGAGTTGTTGATATTGGCTTTCTCTGTCTGATGACAAACACTTTTTTTTCTGTCTTTAAAGCAGAAGCTTTATTTGCATATGAAAAAAGTATTCTGTGAGTAATGTTGGTTACATTTACCTGTTAGATACTGAACATAATATTTTCCTTTTGGAGTGTTATTCAGCTATCCTGAGAAGTCGAAACATGCTCTTAGAAAAACAAGTACTTAATAGACGGGGAAAAGATATAGTAGGGTCCCTTAGTGGACAAATATTTGATGGTTTTCCAGGCTCAATTGCCTACTAGTCTTGTGTTGTGTGGCGAAATGACAACCATGTGGACTATGTACAAGAACAACTATTATCTGAGAAGCTGAAAATAGACCAGTTGATCAATTTACCACTTATAACTCTAGCATTAGGGTAGGTACTTTCAGGGACCTGCTTTTATAATGGCCTTTTTCTGTTCTAAAGTTTGGTACTATTATTATGTCTTGACCTTAAGTGTAGATTGTGAAAAGGTAAAATGCAGAGTATGGAGCTCTTTGTCTTCCAAAAAAATCTTGGGAAACTGAAGCAACTTTTTATTTCCTGATTTCCGTTCTGGTCAGATTTGCATGGGCTCTGGACCTGGCATCATTGCTTCTGTCTGCTGCTTATTACTGTGGAATACAGTAATTTTCCCTAAATGTATGCAGAGTGTGCATCTGCTTAGCTTTCTATGCTGGAAGATATATTTCTAATACTGTGTTGAATTTTATGTCTGTGTTGGAAAAGGATTATGTAGAATAGTTTCCTGAAATAGTCTTTCAAGGTCCAAATCTTTCATGCTGGCCTTCCTGCAGGAATTTCCTTTTCAGTGAGATGTTTCCCTGTCCACCTGTCTCCACTTCTTCCCCTGAGAAGAAAAATAATGTTATTAAATAAAAGGAAAAACTTTTCTGTTTCCTTATTACTGCCAGGGCATCTCTTTATATGCTTCTTGAGCTTAGGAAGTCCAACATGGACTGTGCTTTTAAGTTTCTTTTTCTTGCAGTTTGAACAATGGAAGTCTGTATTATACCCAGGAGTTCAAAGTCCTATACATTCTGATTTTCAAGAACAATAAACTAATTCAGAGGTGGGTCCATTGTTCACATGCTTCAAAACCTTAAGCAGCAGAATGAAAATTGACTCTCCACAACGGCAGCCACTGGTAGATTTACTGCTCCCCTTGGGATGCACACAAGGTGACAGACCTGAAGTCTCTCGGTTACAGCAGGCTCTTTATCGCGGGTGCGTTGCACCCCTGGTGCCTGCTGTGCCACAGCCATTAGCACAGGTCAGTCAAGTGCAGGAAGGGCAGGGAAATGTGTGGAATTGGCAGCCATGTCCCTCTGAGAGATGTTCTCTGCTCTGCCAGTTTACAACACGACGTTGGCAGGGTAGCGACTGTGCTGGAAATGGCTTTTAGTTGCGCGCAGGATGAGCAGATATGAACTAGCAGAGAACTTTGGCTGATAAAGGATTACTGGGGATGCTTTTAGTGGAAAACCAAATACATTCCTGGCTGTTTTGCTAGAACAATGTTGACCTGATATCCTGTTGCAGGCCACAAACTTTCCATGCTCAAACCATCGCACGTGCTATTTTCAGTACTGCACCTTGTGCCCATAAACAAGAGGGTAGTGCTGAGTCTACATGTGAAAATTAGATCTGAGGTTGATGTGTGTATGTGAGATCTTTAACGTCTGGAGTTCCCAGTTACGCATAAATACCAGTTGTTCAAGACCTTCAGTTTGTCATAGGCATTAGAGTACTTTTTTTTCTTTTCCGTTTTGTTTGGTTGGTTTGGTGGTTTTAAATTTGGCCTGACAAGCTCAGGACATTTTCATATTGCTTTTTCATATTTCATTCACACGTTGAAGACATCCTGAATGTTATGAGTGGTGCATAGTCAGCTGAAGTGCTAATGTGTCGTTTCTCACAGAATCACAGAATGTTAGGGATTGGAAGGGACCTCAAAAGATCATCTAGTCCAATCCCCCCACCGGAGCAGGAACACCCAGATGATGCTACACAGGAAGGTGTCCAGGCGGGTTTTGAATGTCTCCAGAGAAGGAGAATCCACAACCTCCCTGGGCAGCCTGTTCCAGTGTTCCGTCACCTCACTGTGAAGAAGTTTCTTCTCATATTTAAGTGGAACCTCCTGTGTTCCAGTTTGTGCCCATTGCCCCTTGTCCTATCATTGGTTGTCACCCAGAAGAGCCTGGCTCCGTCCTCGTGACACTCACCCTTCTCAGATTAAATGGACTTTGCCTTCTTCCAGATGCATTGCCAGGATCAGTGCTGATGTAGATTATCTGTCCTGGCAGCCTGAAAGCACCCACCAACAGTTAGACCATGAACTTCAGCAGTAGCTGGATATCAGGGCTAACAGCCCCACAATTTAATACCTGCAAGCTGCTCTGTTTGGTTGCCAGTGGTTGAACAATCCACTTATCCTTGTCTTGTCAAATGGAGCATGATTTTGCTGATACCCTAATTACATTGCTCTGACAAAATACTCTTATTTGTAGTTGTCTGAGGACATAAGGATGAATGACAATAACAAATACTATTTAATAACTGTTAGAGTGTGGGAATAGGCTAGTTGCTACAAAATCCTTGTCTGATACTTACTTTTAGGTATATGCAAAATGAAGTGTAATGATCCTAATAAGAGTCAAAAACTTTTGAGGAAACTTTTACATCATGGTTCTGGTCAAAATGAGTTTCAAATTTTTCAGTGTAAAACTAAAAACTAGTGAAACCAGAAGAAAAATTGGTTAAAAACCTAATTCTGTTGTTCTGTGCAATTTTACAAGTTCTTTTCATCTGCTTAAATTTTTCCTACTTTGCGGTCTCTTGCTATAGTTTGATTTTTAAGAAAGGTCTTTTTTAAAAATGGCATTTCATGCGTTTTGCTAGAAGAATAGTTAAAACTCATTTTTGCATACTCTAGTTGAAGGAAAATCAAAGTTGTCTTAAGCTCTTATTTTAATTTTTAGAAGTTGTTCGTTTTCTTTTGAGAAACTTGAGTCAAATACTACATTTTTATTTCAGCCAAAACTACAGTAAAAATACTGACATACTTTTCTAGAGATATCATTGATTTAGAACTGCAGGACGTGGCCGTTTGGAAGGAAAAATAAGAAAGTGTTGCTATTTCACTAGTTAGAAAGAGCAAAGAAAGACCACTTACAAGAGATGTGGCAGGCAGGAATTGCTCAGCTTATAAGCACCCCTCAGAAGGGGGAAAACGTAAAAATACTCTTAGGCTAGCCTACAGAAGGTGAACTAAAATTCTTTCTTTCCCCCTTATGCCTAGGCAGTCTTGGAGAAGAATGCTAACCACTGGTCCCTAGCAGTGTATCTTGATTTCTGATCATTTAGAGAAAAATCTCCATTTCAGAGAGCAAGCAAGACTGTGAAAGTAGAGAATACCACACCCCATCTTCAAAAAAGGTAAGGAAATGTTTTTCTGCTGATCCTTTAACACTGTTAATGATGTCTTCATTTAACAATTCATTATATTGAAGGCAGAAATGAGAATTTAGATAATAATTTAACAGTAAAGTATGTGGTTTAACCTGCATATTCCAATTCATAAATGGAAAAAAAAGAGCTTTTTCATATTAAAGGAAGAATGTAATGTATGTGTTACTGTACTTAGAACTAGTTTTTGTGTAGCTTTTGTGTATATTTTGGAAAAAAAAAAGAAAACAAGTACTGCACACGACAGCAAATATTTTCTTTCATTTCAACCGCTGAAGTTGCTCTTAGCCATGCAAAGATTTACGTAGTCTCCAGTCTACTAAGCAGCTCTTGTTTTGCCAAGACAGATATGCAGCTTGTCTGTAGAATGCTGCCAATGAGAATTAGTGCTAAGTAATAGTCCACCATTTAGGCTTTTATCAGAACAGATTTGCACTCTTTTCCTTTCTGCTAGATTTTGAATTGATTGGTTATTTGTAAAATATTTACAATTCTACTTGCTTAGATGCTTTAGTTCGAACAAGTACTGGAAGAAGCTGAAAACAGTTAAGAGGTACTGTACTGTGTATCTTTCCTCTGAAAGTGGAATGACAGCAGCATTATTTTTTTTTTGGCCTGGGAAGAACATTGGAATTGCAAATGATAGGTAATAATTTCTTTCTAGAGCAGCCCTTCTGGAATGTGGTTCCAGGGCAAATGTGTTCACCAGTGACTTCATCTGCCAACGCCCTGCTCTAGGGTGCATTTCTATAAAACTAGGTTCAGTATCTACCTGTCTTTGCTTTTGCACAAAACAATACAGTTCTGTTATTCAAAGTTTTTTATGTGGTTTAGAGAATCTGTCCTGTTTAACAAATATCACCCTGTATATTAACAAAGACTGTTAGTTAACTAAAAGCCCTGCCTTACTAGTGACTGTCTTGCCAAAATGTACATTTGACCGATGTGTTATGTGGCAAGAGAATGAATGATAGGTAGATACTGACAGCTCTTCTGAAATGATCAGCTGAAATACATTGCCATGTTGTTAAGAAAAAAAGGTTCTGTTCTCTTGAGATGGTCATAGTCACAAGGACATCTTTCTATCCTAAAAACCTACTGCACCTCAGTTAAAGGTACACAGGTGTTTTTGAAATACGAATTTGTGAGATGATGTCTGTTGATGTATTATGGGTAGGATATGTTTTTATTTTTTCAAGGTAGGAAGATACCACCAGTGTGCCACCACCACTGGAAAGTGCTGTGTGCATGCAGCATGCTTCCTACCTGCTCTTTCTAACCTCATATTTCCCTGACACTTGTGTGTAAGGACTACAGATTCTGAGCTATCTTCTGCTTCCTTTTAATAGACTTCATTTTTGCATGCCATTTGGCAGTTTTCAAATAGCACATTTTTATACTTTGCCAGGTAAAATACAATACCCATTGCCTTAAAACACAAATATTCAAGGAGCAGTCTATGAGAGTCGTCAGTTGCAATACCATCTCCAGATTGGCTAATATGAATTTCATAAATAAAGTATGTAAGACATATTTCTGTATAGTATTTGCATTTAATGTTTCTTCCAGTAGAAATAAAGCTTTTTTTTTTTCCTACATGTACCCAGTGTTCTTTCATAATCTGCCTCCATATCCTGTTGTTAGAATATTCTGCTTTTTGCTGCAGAAAATAGGACCAAAACTTTAATAGGAAATAATTTGTACTATGAGTAGAGATTTTGCTTTATCCATAAGATTCTTTTTGGTGCAAATAATTTATAAATGTTGCATTAGTCAACTTTTGAACAAGTTTACTGAAGTCTAATATTTTTTTTTTCTAATACGTACATTTTTCTAGCTCATTCTACCATTTCACATTTTCTGGGTTAAAATATTTACAGCTTCAGATTCATTTATTGGTGACCCTATTCTGCTTCTCCAGAGGCTTCAGTTTTCCTTTAAGACACACTTTTTGTTTTCATTCTTCAAAAAAAGTCGAAAACCTTTGTTCTTTTATGTTCTATTAAAGTTTCTTATTTCATTTGTATCATCCAAAACTGTTTGTCCTGCTTTATTCCATTAATTTCTTGTTTTCCTTCTTTTGCCTCTCTTGTTCTTTATGTTTACCCAGTTCAGATTTCTTTCGTACAATAACAGATGACTATGTGTATATTTGATGGTGTTCTTTCAGTGGAAGTAAAAACTTCAAAAATTTTATGAAATGAGTCACTATTCAATAATCAGCTGTGCAAATAATCTATCTCCTTAATTTAATGAAGAGGTCCTGCCAAGAAGACAGAGACCTTGGTTTAGTGAACATTATGTTGTAGCATTTATTCACGATTAATTTTCTAGATTTCTAGACTTTTCTTGTGTTATACTTGCAATGAATTTTAGAGGTAATTAGAATAAGCCTCAATGTGAAAAGACCCTTGATTTGTGAACCCATTACGTATTATTAATGTGAATGACTTGGTTGTCTTCTCAAATTTAATATTGCAAAACCAGCCAGGAAGTATTTCACTGTAAACGGACTCTGATTTCATGCTCTTCTACAACTCAGCCTTAGCTTGCTTTCTTGCAGAATGGTGTCATGTTCTCATTCCAACCCAGTACAGAAGTGACCCCACGCACCAGAGAAAGCTACTCGTTCAATCTGTGGCTTGCTCACCCAGTGCCCCTGGCCATGCAGGGCTTGGACCTGGGGTGGTGCACTCCAGAGCTCAGCTGGGTAGTTCCGTGCCCACACCATGTCCTAAAATCACCTAGACAACTCTTCTACACTTACTCCAGGCACATCTGCCCACTGCGTGGCCCTCCCCACTGTGTGTCCTTCTTAGAAAGAACCAACTTCTTTGTCTCCTCCATCACTGAGGAAGAACAACCAAGAAGATGACCTGAGAGTTGCAGCAATCTGAAATTGTGTTCACAGTTCCATGGAAAGTATTTTCTGATATGCAATTAACTAATTAGTTCAGAATATCTTATCACACTGTCTTCAGAACTACACAGAGCTTTGCAGCAGGAGTTGAAAACTCGAGTGGCTAAATCCATCTGCTGATCATGGTAGGGCAAGAATTATGGGACTTGCACAGTAAAAATTCTAAAAATTTTGATGATGTGAAAACTCAGCTGTAAATAGCAAATACTTCTTTCGCATATCATTTGGGGAATCTAGTGGTTGTATATATTTCTCTCTGTGGCAATCATATAGGGGATTGGAGACTATTGGCTTGTGAGTCTGGGTATTTAGTCCTCTTTCTAAGAGGTGTGAGATCCATGCCTAATTTTATCAGGTTGGCAACCTGTATGCTTTTGGAAGTTGAGAGGACTGGGGTTTTTTTTATTAGTACTGCAGGGAAGTGGGAGGGCAGTAGGCAGATCTGTTATAATGTGGAAGCTACACCTGACAATTTTGGAATCTCCAAGAGAGCCTGGAGAGAGTGAAGCAAATGGCACAAGCTCCTGTAAAATAATTTTGTCTGAAAGGTAATACCGTCATGGTGAAGAACAGAGTTATTCTTGATCACCTTGCTTTGAAATAATGGTAAGACAACTATAAATAAAACAAGTTGCCATGTCACGTTTTCATGTTCCTTAAACCTCTCGCTATATAAACTTCAGTAGTAAACTCTCACATCTGCTCTGTTTCCCCAGGAAGCTACTCAGTATGCAAAAACTTTTCTTGATAATTTTGCAAGAAGAGGGTTTTTTCTGCTTTTACTTCCTTTGGATAAGCTGGATGCTATATCTATGTTATAATCAGAGCAGTATTTATGTTCAGTCTCTAGATGCCTGTATATTTTTGAGTCTTTGCACTTAATGTAAAGGTTTTAGAAAAATGAATATAATAGCTTCTAAGAGCTAATTTTTGTCAAATGATTTGATTGCAGTAGTATTTCTTGGTTCTAACTAAATACGTTTCTCTAATTACCAAGTTATAATTGGAATTGAGGTTTTTGTTCCTGGTTAGATTCCTTAGTTCCAAGCAAGATTTCCATGCTCACCAGAGCTATTTTGGAGCAGCTTATACCTCAAAATAGGGCCTAACTGCAAAGCTTGACTGGCTCTTGAGTTTTTTCAATGTGTTCAGTATTTCTTAAGTCAATAGCCAGAAGCCATGTTTGCAAAATGAGATCAGTTTCTGTTTAGATTTTTATTTTTGTGTTCCTGCCGATGACAGGAGCTTATGCAATTAACCCAGATTTAGTTAATCTGTAGGTTACATTATTTTGATTTCCTCTGTGCTGAATTCTGAGAGAATATCAAGGAAGAGTACTGTACACAAAATTATCTGAGGGCAAAAAGTGATTTATGCTTCTTCATAATACTCTTAGAACTGGGCCAATATAAGGATTTTCTATAGTTATTTTTGCATTGCTACTCTTACATTAGAGTTTTAAAGTTCAAATTTAAATCTTATGAGTACTCAAGATTTCAAGTTTGTAGGTCTGGGAAGGCAAAACCAGACACAAGTCCTGATTTGACTTTGCTAGAGTAGTGTTTGTGTTTGTGATGTCCTGCTTTAAACATCCAGCAATGAAGTAATCTTAAAAGCCCTAATTCAGGAAAAGAGAGTCACATGCTTAATTTTAATATAATGTAATGCTTCTTGAGCTGGAGGCTCATTTTAGCCCTGGGCTTTAGGGGCTGACTAGGATGGAGGGAGGTAAAGCTCTCAGGGAAACTGTAAAAGGAAAAGACACCCATGTAGATATCAGAGCTAATTATGATACAGCATGTTAAATTCAGTACTGGAAATTGACTGACTATCTGCCCTGTATTCAAAGATTTTAAATTCCCTGTGGCTGTTCTCCCCTCCATCCGAATGAATCTCTCAGCTGAAATGCAGCTCAGCTCTTGAAACAGCTGCCTCACAAAGCTTTTAAAAAGCTGCCTGTACGTACCTTGCTACTTTTACTTCATGTTTCACCGCACCCCCTGAACTTCTTGGAGATCTGTGATGTCCTGAACAGGCAGTGGGCAGAGATGTCTTCAAGACAAGGTCCTCCTTCAGCTGCATCATCTTTATCATTAAGTAGAAAGGAGAGCTGAACTCTTCTATCTGTTGGATAATGTTTTCCACTGCTGAGGTTGCTAGTTTTTGTTGGTATAACTCAGGATAAAACGCTGTCATATATTGCTGTTCTGTATCCTACATTTTCCATATTGCATAAGTTATTGTCTTCTTCCCCCAAAAAATAATGGTTTTGCAGATGAAAAGTATGAAAAATATTTGACTCATAGGTGAATTTCACTTAAAAAAACCCCCACTCTTAAAGGCTTTTTAAGTTGTTATTTTAATCTGCCTATATGTTTTACAGAAGCACAAATCCTGTGATTTTTAATGGCTGTCTTGTTAGATCTGGAATATATAATGTGCCATTACAATACTTTTACTGCCTATGTTGCATAGGAGTGTCTTTTATTGAGCCCATTAATGTAGTTGTTTACTTCTTAGTGAAACAAAGTATGGGAAACGTGCAACTAGAAAACATAATTTGAAGAAAATAATTTTCTGTAAAAAGGTTTGTTTGTACTTCTACAGCATTCAGATAGCCAATACAGTGCTTTATACTATAATACTGTTTATTGTACTGTTTAGTATAGTGTTCATGGATAGCTCTATATATTATGTTAAATGGAAGTATTGCAAATATTATTTAAAATATTTATTATAGAAATACATAATACTATTAGTTGTTTTCATTAGTAATCAGAAAAGGGAATACAGTAAGATGGAAAACATATTCTGCACAATGTGACTTTCTTATTACAGGGCTCTTTCATTAATTGGAGGTGTGACATACTTGTGCTGCTGCATTTTGTTATGAAGCACAGCTATAATTTTCACATATTATGGATTTCCTAATGTAACGACTCCTCTACCCTCACAGTAGTGCTACTGCATAGTTCCAAAGAAGCCTAAAATGTAAGATATTTTACTGCAAGAACAGAGATTAAAAAAAAAAGGAAATCTTAAATTTGTGTTTGATTTCAAAATCTCAGTGGTTATATAAATGTGTTGTGCTGTACTTCTTGTTTCAGTAACATTTGAAAAAAACCCAAAACAAAACAAAAACGAAAACATGGCTGCAGCTGAAAGGGATACTAACCAAAATATTCTCCCTGAGGTACTGGGTATTGATGATTCAGGTACTGTAAAAAATAAACTGTTTTTTTGGTTGCAAGTTAAAGAGACAGAACACATTTTCATTTTCTTTACAGAGGGAACCTCCTCCTTCCTCATAAGCTAATCCAAGGAAACTGCTTATGCCAGCATCTGAAAGCTGTATAGTTGACCACGCTGGTCTTGCAGTTCTTTCTTACTACATTGTCTGGAGCATATTTGATCACTTGGGCTAGCAAGTACCAACTGTTTGTATAGGAAGTTTATGTTACAGATTTTTTTATGTCAGGATTTGATTTAGTATTTTTTCCCTTGCTTCCCTTTCTTTTTTCCCTCTTTCCGCTATTTCAAGCTGTAGCAATGTTTGACTTAATTCTAGTACTCCATAACAGAAGAGTCCTAGAAACTGGCTCCATGAAGCAGTACTACATTCAGTTGATTTTGTCATTCCTCTTTTAAGTGTAAGACTGTTCATTTCATTATATTTCTGAGTACCTTGTCAAGGTGAATATTCTTGCACTTCATGTCTCTGTCCAGTTGTTTAATATACTTCATTGAGAAACTTTTCCTGATACTGAATCCAAACTTTCTCTGCCAACATTTTGTCCACCTAGAGCCTCCTAAACAGCCTTACTCCCTTCATTCTTCTGTAGTCCCACAGGAAATATCAACAAAGTTTAGTACTGAAACACAAAACTGTCTTTAAGGATTCAAAATGTAATAGTTTTTATTGCCAAACTTATGGGATTTCCTCTGTTAAGCTATAAAAAGAAAGCTGCTATAAAGAAATCTCCAGTGATGGAAGTACATCATAAAGAAAACAATTATTTTAGGTTCCAGTTCAGAAAGTTGCTTGAAGATAGATTAAACTGAATTCTTCAGTTGGGGTTTTGGTGTCTTAGTTGCATACATCATTGGTGAAAACAGTACCATCTATGTATTTTACTTATGCTGAAGTGTTTTTTATAGGCCAAAGACATCTCACCTATTTTCTCTACTCAGGTTCCCAGCTGCCCTCATGGAAACTAGCGCCTTTCCAAGGAAACTGGTCCAGCAATTTTAGAATTAACAGACCAGATAATACATTTTAAAAGATTGTCACTTGAAAATGAACGACACTTATCACCTATAGCTTAACAACTTGCGATTCATATTAGGTGCATAAGGGAAAACGATATAGCCTTTGTGATTTCTATACAAAAGTGTAAATGAACAAGCCTACAATTCAGTCAGTTGAAAGACAGTATGAATATGTATGAATGAAGGGATATTGAATGTTCTTACTGAACTCTTAATTCCAAAAAGCACAAAACATTTCCTAAGAAGACTGAAATTCCTCTTACTCTGCAAAGACCTGACCTATGTTGAGCATTAGTTACAGAAGCAGAAGTAAACAATTCTTTCTCTGACTTTAAAGGATTTGTAATCTAAGGAAAAGTTAGGCGAGCAAGATCATCCAAGATCATAGAATCATAGAATCATTTTGGTTGGAAGAGACCCTCAAGATCATAGAGTCCAACCATTAAGCTAACTCTGGCACTAAATCAGGTCCCTAAGATCCTCATCTATATGTCTTTTAAACACCTTCAGGAGTGGTGACTCCACCACCTGCCCTGTTCCAGTGCTTGACAACCCTTTCCATGAAGAAATTTTTCCTAATATCCAATCTAAACCTTCACTGGTACAACTTGAGGCCATTTCCTCTTGTCCTATCACTTGTTACTTGGGAGAAGAGACCAACACCCACCTCACTACAACCTCCTTTCAGGTAGTTGTAGAGAGCAAGAAGGTCTCCCCTCAACCTCCTTTTCTCCAGGCCAAACAACCCCACCAATAGTGTTTATCATTAGTGCAACAGAACAGGCCCAGGCTATTGATGTTTTTTATGAGTGCTTGACTCTCTTTGTGGCAGCAGCATATATGAATAGGAGAAAGATTTTTTTGGGGAAAGACTTCGTTGCTTGTATTAAAATAGATAGTTGAGCTAATTATGGAATAGGTGTGAGGATTTTTTTATGCCTTTCCCTTTAGATGCAATTTCCCCTTATGGGTTTAAGAAGCTTGGAAGACCTGTGCAACGGTAGCTCTTAGCTAAAATACTGCTGAAAGTTGCCCCCAGAAAAGGCATTGTACAAGCTCACGTACTGCCAGTTTTCTGCTAATTTCATGACCTTGTCTTCAAAAATCCCCAAACCCACGAGGCAGTGATTTTAATCTTTATTTAGGATTCACATGTAGCTAATTTTGTTTAAATTCCCTCCACCTCCTTATTTTCCTCCCCCTTCTTCTCCTTCTGTCAGCTCTTCATTCTCATCAGTTTGCCTTAAAGGCCCAGGGTGGATGATTCAATGATTCCAATCTGTATCTGCTTCGATACAAATTTTCTTTTAGGGACAGCAATATCATGCTTTAGCTCAGTAGGCAGTCATGGTTTTTGAGCAATTTTGACTTCTAGAACTTTCTTTTTGTAGCTACTGACTGCTGCACTCCTCTCTCCATTTCAGAAAAGCGTGGTCTCTGGGGTCTTTTTAAAAACAAATAAAACAAACCTGGCTCTTGACTGCAGAGATATTACCAGTTCAATGAAGATTCAGCATTGTTTAATCTTGTCTTGATCCCTGACTTTCCTTTCTTGTCCATGTGTCAGTTTTTCATTCATCTTTGGTCACCTGAACATCTACCTCCTTGCCTTCCTGCCTCCCACCAGTCCTCTCCTCCACACTCTAGGGAGCTCCTAACGCTGGCACTGCCAGACCGTGTGGCACTGACAGTCTGGATGGAAGCTGATACCTTATCTCTTCCTTGCCAAATAAAGAAGAGACTGCAGGTATCTGGAATAAGAAAGGCTGAAAAGCCAAAATATCAGGTGAGAAGGAGATCTTTTGTGCTGTCACCACAGCAGCACCTGAGTGCTTGAACAGACACAAAATGCCTCTGAAGCACTGAAAATGCCACAGTTGCTCCCTGCTCCAGAGATTAGCAGTCTCTCACTTGGAGGGGTTGAGAAGGGAGGGAATACTTTTCTCCCTCCTTAATCCTGTCTTCACCTAGAAAGCCAGGAGAAAGCTGGAAGGGTAACACATGATGGTATTGTTTTGTGTTCATTTTTTCTAATCAGCCAAAGTATTGAAAATGCTTCTGTCTCTTTAAAATGGTGTGGTATTTTGTGCTGTGACTACTACTGAATGTGAAGTTATTTGAGTGAACAGAATAACTTCATGTGTACTGAGGTGTGAGGTGACCTCATTATTCCTTAATCTGTTCCTGTTTTGTAGCACTCCTTATTCAGCTCTACTCTTTCAGCTGCTCGAGTGTTTTTATTTCTGCTCTGGTTGTGTAACAGAATTTTTTTAAAATGTCAAAATCATGGCAACATAAGTTAGTTAGTTCAGCCAACCTGGTAGAAATTTAACTGTTCGTAGATACGACGACAATTGAGCAAGATTGAACAGGGTTTGTGGCTTAATAAGATAAGAGGTAACACTTGCCAGGTTTTACTTTGGTGCAAGGATTTTGATTAGCACAAGAGATGCTTCTTTCTAACCAAGAGTTCTCCTAAAGATATTTGAAAACAAATCATCAGGGCTTCAAAGGGGTGTTGTGTAGAGAAGTCAGGTAAGCTGGCATTCCCTGTTTGCCTTCAGAAGAGTATGCAGTGTGGAGCACTGGTAACACTCTGCAATCATTTCTTGTCCCAGGACAGAGGTACACATCCCTGGGGAGATTCTGCTTCCTTCAACCCTTTCTGGTTTTGCTGCCACTGAGGACCCTGCTGTCGGGACTGTTTATCTGGAAATGGGGCAGCTGTCCACTCGCTAGAAGACAAAGATTTTATAACTCAAAGTTCACTCAGTGGGGACCAGGCAGTCCCCACTTGCTGGTTATTACCAAGTAGAGTTTGTCTGAACCAGCAGATTAGAGGTGGATGACTGTATATACCATTGCAAATGCTGTGTATTGTCAAATTTCTTATGCTAACTTGAGAGTTTTTCCATTTGATCCTCCAGCATTTAAGGGACAAAGGAGAGACAAGAGTCCAGCTATTGTTGCTTGAGAGCTCTCTTTATTACCTTCCAAGTAATTACCATGGGATGTGTTTTGTTTAAGTAATGCATCCCATTTCTGTATCATTAACCACTGTTCAGAAACTCTCTGACTTCAAGCAAAGTGATTTTCACCTGGTTCATTGTCTGCCACTCTCTTTTACTTGATTTCTCTTACTAGTTTCACTATTCTCCACTGACTGCGTGTAGCCTGGAGCACTTGAATGAGTTGGTAATCTCTGGGGTTTTTAACCAGCAGGTAAGGTTTCTGACCAAATGTGTTTCCCGAGTTAAAGGTCTGGTGCCTATGCCAAAGTTGTGGTTGCATTAATTACCTCCCGTGTTTACAATTACATATGACAAGGTTTTAGCAATCCCACTGCCTTGATTTCCTGTTGCATCCAAAATAGGTCAAGATGAAATATGAAGTCAGCCAAGCTGGGGAGAAGGGGCAAACACTTCAGATTGGCATCAGTGGATGGCATCACTGCCAGTTCGGTGGTGTGAATTGTTTAATTATTCTCCACAGAACAAAATGTAAAAACAAAACACCCCATGTGCCTAAGTTGTTGTTGGATTTGACATGAATTGCAGTTGTTTGAAGAATAAATAGGACTTTTAAAATATCTACTGCATTGCGCTCTTTAACTATTAAAACCTACTTTTATGTAAGTCAATTGAAAAAAACCCCTTTATTTTTCTCTTTAAACTTTGACTGTATGGAGTTCAATTTTGCCACTCCTACCATTTAATCCTATTTCATTTAATGTTTTAAATTGTAAGAAAAGCTTGTGTTTCAATTTTCAGGCCTGCTGAAACAGAAAGGCTGAGGCATTGGTGGCAGGCAGTTTGGGTGAGACCGAGATAAAGCTGATGTTAAGAAGATATGAAGAGAGTTGTTTCTACCTCTTCATTGTAGGATTGTACATCACTTGTCTTTGTGCCTGTTTGAGTGATGCTGCTCCTCAGCTGCTGTTACAAAAAGTCTTCTGATAACCTTGTGTGACGATTAAACACTGCTAATTGTCCTCAGCTAGGAGATTGCCATTTGTGCATTTCCAACTTTGATGCCAGGTTAGGTAGTCCCTCTAAGAGGTACCTCTCAATGCCTATGCTTTTCAATATCGTAATGTTTATCTGTTGGTCTCCAAGCTGGAAGTCAGTCATGGGGTTTGAAATGATAAAGCTGCAAAGGGCTGGAATAGCTGCAGAATGCACCCAGGGGAGTGACCACAGTTGTGATCCACAGAGTGTTTTCTTGGGTAGCCATCCAGCCATTCTGATGGTCCTGAGCCCTACTGTAAGCTCTCATGTTCTGAATTAATCCTGGCTTGCTGACTGTTAGGAGGGATGCTAGATCTAGTATAGTACTGTGGGAGGAAGGCTTGAGGGGGCTGGGTGAAGTGATTTATTTGCTGAAGGGAATCTTGTTCTTGTCAGCTGCTGGAGTGGAGAAAGCAGCCCTTCTAGATGGGTCAAAAAGCCATGTTTTTTGTCAGACCACAGTAGTTTCTCCTTTCTGTTCTTCTTTTTTTTAATAGCTCTTTTTAATTAAAAATTAAATTGGGCGAAAGTCATTCTCTTGGCTCCTGAGAATGTTTCATTAATGAAATAAAATGTGTCCCTAAAGAAAGAAGTCGCTAAAGTAATTATCACACATATGTCTTGATGTATCTGTCAAAAAAAGGTCAGTCTGAGATACCTCTGAGGAGAGAGAGACAGGAGAATATTACTCTGAGCTTTTATATTTCATCTTTTCTTATGCTTAGTTCGGTCTCATTTGCCTGTGTCTTGGGGAAATGATTCTGTCTGTCTATATTTCCAGCACTTAACAAAATGCAGCCACTAAGCAGCTTGATATTCTTAAATGTTTCTCCAAATAAGCTAATAATGTGTGTTTACTTGACTTTATAGAGGAAGATTTAAGAAATCAGATATTATTGAATGCAGTATGTGCAACAGATTAATTAAAATCTTCCTCTGTTAAAGGCTTTACCTTCCTTGACTTCAAAATTCTCTGTGATCAATACGCAGTGCGAAGGACCACTGTTTAAATCAGAAGATAATCATAAATGTCTTTGGTTTCACATTAAGAAAGTACAATAATTCTCTAGATTCTGAGTTCTATGAGAAACATTTCTTGGTCTAAACACCTTCAGGATGTGAAGGCCTAAGCTTTGCCACTTGTTGTTGGTCTTTGGGTAAAACCTGTAAGACACGGTTTTGAAAAAATACCATGCAAGAATTCAAAATACAGCATTAAACCACAAATTTCCTGTAGAGGATTTTACTGCACTATAAGCTACTTGGTTCCCATGAGATTTCAAAATCAGACCATTTGTATGCCAAACTACAGATCTGGGAGTCGAGCTTTGCCGGGCACATTTTCCCTTAAATCCTGGCTGCAAATATCCGTTCATGGAAGACTGGCACCTCTGCAAAAGGAGCTGCTGGTGCCGTGGTTCTACCCACAGCACAGAGCAATGCTGTAGTAGGCTTTGACTCAGCCTGCGTTGACCAAGAACTGCATAATGAAGTCTTTTTTTTAGGTTTTATATTCAAAACTTTATTTCTTTTTAAGAGGGATTTGATCATTGTTGCTGCTTTTATGACGATGGTATAGACTGTTCAACGCTTGTCTCCTTTTCGTGGTACTATAGGATGCTTCAAAAAATACTATTGTCTGGCACAATTTTTCTTCGAAAATGCAGTCTCCAGATTTCATGGCAGCTTTGGCATTAAACTGTTCTTGTAAATTGAAAAGCATGGTGATAAAATAATGGCAGGATTCTTCTAACTTTTTAAAAACCAATGCTGTTATTCATAGCACCTGTAAATAGTTGCCTAGTATTCCAGGTCTACCTTTTTTCCCTTGTGGAAATGGTAAGCTATTTTTGGCTTTGTAGATGGGGAAGACTGAGCAAAAAGCATTTAATATGAACTAATGTACCAAACAAATACTACATGAAGGATAAGTTGGGAGGTCTTAACTATTGATCCGAAATCACCTTGGCTCTTGTTAGTTAAAACCTCCCATAGCATTTTCCGCTTGGAGAGTGTTAAATAATAACAGAGTGCTGAAATACATGCTCAGCTTGATTCGTAACACTGTTCCTACAAGCTTCCCATCATTTTACAATATGTCCTTCAGAGTTGTCTTGAGAACAACAACAAAAGAAGCCAAACCAACCCTTCTCTTTGGTGATTTTATGGCTTTTGTTTCTTCCTCAGAAGATCAAGTCTGGAGTTTCTCTGACTTCGTCTGAAATTGTAGGCATGATCAATTTGTTTAAGAGACCTTGTAAGTATTGGACTGATTCTGTAGATCATGGAGCACATGATGTCCTGTCGTTCAAAAGCTCACTGTTAAGTTTTTGTGGCTTAGTCTGGAGTACTTTCAGCGGGGAGCTGGCTGAGGGGGGAATGTGCTGTGCTTATTGTTTCTGAGCAGGAGCTGCTGCTAATGTATGTGCTGCTTTTGTCCATTTTTATGGCAGTCATAATAAACAGTGAATATATGAAGCCAAGTCAAATCCAAACCAAAGAGGTTAGTCTGGTTTATGTTTTTGCAGGTAATTCCCTGTGGCACCACTGGGAGCTATCTGCACTGCTGTGGGAAACTTGACTCCCCCAGTTTGTGTATGTCAGATGCTGTGCTTTATCGTACCTTTTGAGATGGTCCTTTTAATTGCTGAAAATTGAAATTTATGGATTTAAATTCTGAAGTAATAGAAAAGAACATGCTCATTTAGAATCATCTGGATTATTTTTCAAAGTTGTCCAAACCCTTGCTATATTCAAACCTCTCTACTGTAGTTCTAATTCTAATAGTTTTTCCTATGTTATCAAATATTATCTTTCAGTTGCACTGATACTAACTTACATTATTTCATCTTTATTTCTTGCATTGGATTTGCAGAGATTATTTGACAAATTCAGAATATGAGTTAAATGATGTGAATGGACTGAAGCAGTATTAAGTTTGTACCCGTGTGTAAATACCAAGCATGCTATCAAGCAGTGGTGCTGGGTCAGTGTGGTGTCCTGTTCACCTCTTTGTTGGTGGGGTTTGGGGGTTGGGGGCAGGGAGGAGGGATTGGCCAAAGTGTTTAAATGAACAGGATTTTCTTTCAACACAAGATGATGGTTAACTTCTTAACATGATGAAAGCTTTAGTCTATTTTCAGGTTTCCTGATTATTTGTCTGTTTCAGTTTGGAAGTAAATAGTATCTCTGTTTCCACTGGCTTGCATGATGTTCCACATGAGCTTGTGTTACTGAGAAGCTATTAAGAGGGGAAGAGACTCTAGCTTGGTTCACTACCTGCCCTTCAGGACAAGGTGTGAAGCCAGGTCAAATGCTCTACCAGGGAAAGAGAGAGGAAGGAATGTAAAAAGCCTTTAATTATCAACAAGTTATTTAATTGTCTCTAATTATGGATTTAAAGGATGGGAGAAGTAAGAAGACTTAATCTGCATGCGCTTTGAGGAATTCATGTAGGAAGAAGAGACAGAAGTGTTTGAAATACCTGGCTAGCTCTCCGTTGTCATCTGTTAATAATTCACATGGCCCTTCCATTTGTACTGTGTTGAGAAAAACAGAGTAGGGTTGAAATACAAAGAAGCTCTTAACTTCCTTTGTGAAGGAGTGGGAGTACAGCGTGTCCATTCAGTAGAAACAAAAGAATTCACTTGTGTGAAGTTTTCAGACTTTTTCAGTTTTCTTTTTGTAGGCAACTTCACCAGTGGCATTGTGGGAAGAAAACTTTGTTTCTCATGTGGCTTTTACTCTTGTGTTAGCTATTATTAGTTAAGGCATAACTGAGCTGCAAATTCCCAGACCCAGGCTTTCCCAGAATTTCGTACCTGCTTTTGCAGAAAACCATTTGCTGTACAATTACCACCACATAAAATGGTGCATCACCGTCTTGTATAGTATTGCTGTAAAGACTTGGAAATCTCTGGCAGCCACCTGTGGGGACAAGTCTTATTCAAAGTAATCTGAGTCTTCTTTGAAAGTCTTGGTTCTAGGAAACCTGTCCACAGCCGTCACCTCCTTTCATAGAAAAAGGATTGGCTAAAATATATTTAGTTTCTCTGTGGGTACCCATGTTTCATGGATAAGATTAAAAGGAGAAAGGTGGAGAGTATCTGCAGTTTTCCAACCTTCTAGCTGAGGTGAGTGATGAATATTTGCATGCCTTGGTGGTCTTGTTCACAGAACGTGCTTTGGTGCCAGGGCTCTATTTTGCCTTTGGTTTCTGACCCTCTCATATCCCTCATTTTCTACCCTTGTATGTGCAATGGTTTCTGACCCCTCTTACCCACAGCAAACTTTCTCTCTCAAAATGGGTAAAGAGAAAATTCTGAAAATATGCTATGAAAATCTTATTGGTAATATCTTACTTGGGATATTTGTTTGTTTCTGACTCCTTAAGAAGCGTACAATTTATATGAGATAAGTATTACTTATCTTACTTCTGCATAAGTATTAGCAGAATTCTCAAAAATGACAGTGTAAACACAGAAGATGTATATATCCACAAGTACTCTAGATAGGATAGCAACGCTTCTTATACATGGAACATGAAGTTTTAAGATCTCATGGGCAGAGACAGCCACTGCCATTTGCAGTGAGGACATTCATTATCTTTGTTTTGTAAGATTTCTTCCTAGTCCTCTTTCAGAAAAATTGGAATGCATGGTCTGACTGACCTGGGTCAGGACTGAATTTCATGTTACTCCTCTGCTGCTTGAGTAGACTGGCTGCTATTGGAAACACGACACCTAGGTGGAAATCTTGTCTGAACTAGCCTTGCCATGGCTGCATTAATTTTCCCTAATTACAAAACAACTTACACTTAGTGATCTGCAATTAATCAGTACCTTTTGCTTTGCTACACATATAAAATTATATATTCAGTAAAATGCTTCATGAAGTAATTAAAGATTTCAACTCAGTGAAGTTGGGAGATTTTTGTCCTCTAGTTTACTTGTTTCTCATTAAATAGTGAGATTAAAATCTTGTCTCAATCCAAAGATGCAATCACTTCTTCTTCTCCCATGGCAGACTATATTTAATTCTTATTCTGGAATGCTGTTTCCCTAAATGACATGTTCTCTTTAGACTTGTTCCATTTTGCAATATAGCCTACAGCAGGGATGACCAGCTGCTCTGTGGTGATGTTTCTCCCAGCTGACTGCTCAGGTGCTGGAGGATAATAAGAGGCTGACTCTGCAGAAGGTGCTTGGGGTATCCTGAAGAACAGGTCCAAACCAACCTCACCAGTTGGATGGCATGGTCCAGGAGGGCAGGGAGGCACAGCTATTCACAGCAATGTCAGGTCCTCAGAACTTGGCCAGTTCTGGCACAAAGCCCATTCCAGAGGAAGAGAGCAGAGTTCTGCAAGGCTGCCTTGGCGTCTGTGCCCCTTCCCATCAGCAGCTTGAGGGGCTTACAGCTGCCTTGCTTTTAGCCACTGTGGATCTTGGAACAAAAACTAAGCCGTTTTCAGTAAAGAGCAAAGCAAAACAAGCCCCTTTCCCCTCTTCGATTTTGGCTTGTTCTGCGAGAGGCCACGTAATGCTGGTGATGACTCTGCATAAATTAGTCAGGACCGAGGTCTACTGTAGCTGCTGTCTGGGTTCCTGCCGTGTTGTCAGTAACCACTGTTTCCACCACGGCTGCAAAGGGTGACAGTCTTTGGGAGAGTTTCTTTCACTGGGGGTTCTGAGGACTTTTCCACAGGCAGTTTTTTTGGCAGACGGTATAAGTAAACAAAGATTTGATGTTACAAGAAGGTAACAGGGATTGCCTTCCTCCTGTCGTTCTCTGAGAGGTAAGGTCTTGCATGAGTTCTCACAGCTGTCCTTTTTGCCCTCTTCTTCAATCCTGGTTAAATTTCAGATCCTTGAGTTAAGAGGCTTTTGGCCTCTTTTACAGTGATGTGCGGTGCATGTGGTGTCCATGCAGGAATGTGCTGCTGTAGGAGCTGCCGGGCTGGAACGCTCGCCAGGCAGCGAGGCTGGCAGCTGGGTGTCACTGTCATGGATGTGCGCGTCACCAGGGCACCTCGGAGAGGAACAGCTACAGGTAGATAACCTGCTTCAGCTTCTATCCAGTGTCCCCTTCCACTTTGCTCTGAATGTTTCATTTAAATAAAATTGGGGAAAAAACTTCCCTGTGCTTTTGGAAGAACTTAGTAAAAATATTATAGTATTTTTAAAAGCTGTTCAAATAATTTTTGCTATGAAGTAGTGAAATCTCACTGCTCTCTTATTTTCTGTTGTTGGATTAAGTGGTTATCCAGATGCTATCTGCATCACCTTACCATTCCTGGAGCTTTACGATACAACGTGGATAATGCCCTTATGGGAATTTGTTTACCAAAATCAAGTGCATGGTTTTGAGCACCTTTCAGTCACATGCTTGACTGTGGTTTCCAAACTGGCACCTTCAGTTTTGTCATTTGGAGGCTGAAGTGAGTAACAGCTGCCCTCCTATTAATGAATATGGATATATAATGCCAGGTAGCTGTACGTATTCTTTCCATGTTTTTCTTCCAGATGCATCTGTGATCGGCAATATGTAAGTAAATGATAAATTTAGTGTACAGAAATGTGTCTGTGCTCATTTTCATCAAGCATTTGTTGGAAAGTTAATAGAACAATGAATTGTCAGGTGGTACAGCAGATTGTCATTAGCTATTTTTCAGTTTACTGTCTGAAATACTCAAACCTGTTTGTGTGAGTCAGTCAGCCAGAAAGCAGGTATATGTAGTATTAACTGTGACTAAAGCAGATAGAATTGCATTTGCTCAGAGTAATGTTTTGTGCAAACAAATTATGAACAATCCATATCCTAGCATATATGTAATCTCTCTGCCATCAGGTAGAGACATACCTGAAAAATAAAACCAGATTGAAAACTAGAAGATTTTGAGAACCTCCTATTTTGTTCTGATGCAGTGCAGTTGTGCATTTTACAGTGTGGTTCCAAATTATCTACATCAGTGATGTTTCTCTTGCAACTGAGACATACCCTCTGGTGGAAAAGTCCTGGAGATGATGTTGCTTTGCATTGGCATTGCAATGTGTTCCTGTCTTGCAATGCGCAGTTTTCTTTCATCCATATAATACATAAGACTTAGTCTTAAATAGTGAAGTAGTGGAGATGAAGGGGTGGGAGAAGCCTGAGCTTAACTTGTGCATTGTGCAAGGTTACCTTGGTATAACTGACAGTGGTGTCATTTCATCCACCTAAATTAAATGGTTCTTTCCTCCAACTGTCCTGGGTGGGTGTTACTGCACATATGGCTTTTGAGCTTTAGTGCTGCAGTCTAAAGAAGTATCAAGATTAGCACACTCATTTAGAGTATCAGGATTTTTCCGAAAATGCAGTAGAAAACCTGGTATGGGGATCAGACAGAGGGCCAACACAGAGCACTGGAATGAGTATTATCTTCACCCAGGAATATCAGGGGTGAAATGTTAATTTTCCCTTTCTGTATGATGTGATTAAAAGACTGCTCACAATGCAAAGCAACAACTGCTGTTGTTTCTGTACTCATATTTGGCAAATCTTTCAGAAATGATCATGTGAGGAAGACTTCAAGAAGTGCAGCCTGGGTTTGCTTTGAGATGCTCTGCAGTACCTCAGCTTCAAAATGTGTTAAGGAGAGAGATGTGTCCATCTCTGGAGCCTAGTTGATCACATAATGGAAACTAATTATTTTTATGACATTTTCTTTTGGCTTGTTTTTTTCTTTTTGTACTGTTAACAATTATTTTGAACTTACATGTGTTGCTGTAACTCTGGGTGGTGCTTTACAGAGATGGAAAAATACTGTTTCAGCTACTGAACGCTTGTAGTCTAGATAAAGAATAGGTACAAGGCAAGTGAAAAAGGTTAACACTAGATGAGTAATCACCTGTCTCCTCTGCCTCCACCCCTTTCCCACATTTGATCTCCGCAATTACTTTACAGTGATTGCTCCTGAGCCTTGAGTTTTACAAGTGAAGCAGAGGTACAAGGTGACGGAGTGTTTAAGGCAGGGCAGCAGGCAGCCTACGATGTCATAGAAACAGTTAGGGAAGAGAGAGAAATACAGTTTGTTCAGTATGGGCTTCCCCTGAATCCCATTTTGAACTTTCCGTAAGCGGACGGGCAGGGTACCAATTCCTGTACCCAGCTGCTTGCAGGGATGCAAAATGCACTTCAGCACCTGGGAAACAAGTGTGCAGAGCTACTGAAATGGACTCCTGTATCCATCCATGCTTGACAGTCAGACCCTGGCATTAGTCAGTACCAGGAGCAGAATTTCGGTTTCTTGCTCTTGTCACTATACTGGAACAGCTAGAGGGTACCTGATCTGCCAGGAGGCAGCCCGTACAAGTGACATTTTCTGGAATGATGCTGCTTCAGGAGACATTGCTCTTGGCTGGTCCCCTGATCTTTTATGGCTACTGTGACCTCTCAGAGTACGACAGACACAACCTGAACCCCCAATGTCCTTCCAAGCCTTATAAAACTGCACACTTGAATATTCTTCAATCTAGGCTCCGTCTTGATGTCATATCCTAGAATCTACAATGTCTTAATTTTCCTTGGTGGTAGCCACATTTAGCCATCCTCACCAGCACAGGAAACCTCATGCTTTGCCTGACCACCTGAGTCCCCTCCATTCTGTTTCATTCTGGGACACGGTAAATAGTAAATGAATTTCAGTGTGGTCAGGTGATGTTGGAGAGAAAGCACCATCTCTGTTCTCAATGAAGTTTAATTGTGTCCAATTGTTGTGGCTAAATTTGAGCTATTTCATAAGTTCAGTGGCAATAATGTTTTGTAATGCCAATGCAGTGAGATGATGTGTGATTAACGTGATCAGTCACATCCCAGCCTGGCAAATACTTGTCTGGAACTGAAACAGCATGAAAATAGGAAATAGAATTTCTTCTCTTTGTTCCCAGTGCCTAAAGGAAAGAAGATGTTCTAAAAAGAAATGTCTGGTTGTCCTAGTTCAGGGATGAAAACAGTTGTTCATTTGTGCAAAGGCCTTTTTATATTTGAATTATTTTAGATATTTTAGAAATGTTTAGGTTTATGAATGCTTGAGTATCATCTCTTTATGGCTGCTCCTCTTCTCTTTAAATTTGCCTCTTCACAAGTAATTATTTTTCTTCTATGATTAAAAAATAAGAGGGGGAAATTTCACTTAACATCACAGTAGTAGCTTGATTTTTCCCATTTTGATGGTACAGATCTTATAAAGAACGTTTTCTTGACATTTCTCTTTGTAGTGTTCATACAGATAGCTTACTTGGCTGACACTTAAAATAACAGTGCTTCTACTTATTAGTGTTTTGTGTTAATAAATGTACTCAGTGTGAGCCAAATAAATTTGATGACAAAGTACATCTATTTCAGTGTTTTATGAAGTCAATATTGTTAGTTTTTCAAAGATAAAAGAAAAATATTCAGGGGGATTTTTTTCTTAGATATTTATAGGGAAGTCTAAGATGTAAAGATTTCTCTGAGGTTCCCAGTCAATAATCATTTCAGGTTATGTCCTGTTTCTCTGTGTTAATAACAGGAAACAAAGGCAAACCATGATCAATTCTTTAGTTACTTCCAGATAGCAAGAGCTCCACTGAAAATATATGAATCAGATATTGGTTTTGGTGTGTGTTCTGACCTTTTCTTTCTTTATTCATGTATGTAGTGAAAGCTGCTCACACAGTGGAAAAAACAGATGGTAGATAAATAGGCAAACTCCCAGACTCGCCTTTCCTGAATCTTACCTGGCCACAATTAATGTCAATTTGTGCAAAGAGGATTTTTTTTATCGGAAGGAGTAAGTGAGCCTGGAGAAGTTGTCGGGAATGGCAAGCATGCAGCAGAAAGCTGGAGGAGAAGGTATCCTCCTTTCCTGGCTCTGCAGAGCTCTGGCAGAAGAGGTGGCTCTTTCCAGGAGCACGGCATCTCCAGGCTTTGGAGGGGAGCACAGAGCAGGCTCTTCACCCCCTGTGCTGCTGACTGATGTTATTTCCTGTGATGTTTTGGTGATATGCCAGTCTGAGGAATGAGTGCCATGATTCCTTCTGATCACCTTTCCCAACAGAATGAGGTGGCTGAGATTTGGCTTTCTTCAGGAAAAAAACCCTAAACAAAACAAAACTCTTCCCAGATCCCTACTTCTCTTCACTGTGGTTTTCAACATGCAAGAATTCACTTCGGTCTTTGCTTTTTTGCCAAAATTGGCTGGAGGATTGCTGAATGCCATTGTCCATGCAACTCTTTTCTTACTTTACTACCCAGCTGTAAACTACAACAGCATGATTTTAATTCTGTCAAATCAGATGTCACAAGTGGTTTAGTTCTTTTAGACACATTGAGCTTGAGTTTAGATTTGACGTGGCTTCCAGGCCACACAAATATGTGGGGTTTTTTGACTCATTGCAAAATTTGGAGACAGTTCTGAGATTCCAGTTCCCTAAATTTGGAGAGGGGAGATGGATTTACTGCCTCCTGTTCAGCTTTACCTTTATAAAATATGATGAGGAAAACATTAATGTTTCCACTGCAGTGGTTGGTAATTTGCTTGGAATAAGATCCCTTTTAGTCTTGGCTTTTCTGCATCACGTTATAACTCTCAGAACTTTGAAACACAACACACAAGCATAAAATAATCACCCTTCTTTTTTTTTTTTAATTTCCCCATGGCTAGAGTTGCATCTAGAACTATGCTTGAACTTTCAAAATGTTTTTTTAAATTCATAGGACATACATGGTTATCTTCCCTGTGATCCATGGAGCTGCTTTAAATCAAAAGGAATATTGGTAGTTCCCAAAATCAAACCAAAACAAAAAACCAAAACCAAAACCAAACAAGAAACACAAACAAACAAAAAAGCAATAATCAGATATTTCTTTTGACTGGGGACTAAGTAAACTCATGAAATGAAAATGTGACTCTCTGAATTTCATCTGACCTACTTAAAATATTTTGTCAGTTCATCTCAATTGCAATGGTAAAACTCATATATATGTTTGTCATTGTAGAAGTATATTAAATTGAAACGGTGCAAAAATGAAAAATAATCACTCAAAGCCTTTCTTTTACACTTGCCAGTCACAATGAATCAAAAAAAATTATCTGCTGTTGTTCTTCTTTACTTAGTTATTATTGTTCTGCATAGTGACACTGCTTTGAAGGTGCTCCATAAATTGCTAGTTTTAGTGCTTGCAGCTGCTGTATGTCACAGTATGTCTTCACAGGCTTCAGTTTGTGTTAGTCATCAAAAACAGAAATACTGTATCTTATTTTGCACCATGACAAGAAATTTTTATCTAATCAGATTGCCCTTTTGTGACATTCAGGAAAGAATTTGTTCTGTGTCAAAACACCTCAGCAATGTATTGGTTTGTTCCTTCCCTTATAAAAGAAGGAAAAAATTCCGAATCCCAATCCAAAATATATTGGATATACCTGCTTGCTTTCAGCCTTGATTTATTATCACCTAATGATTTATTAGCACCTAATGATTTATTAGCCAGTTTGCTCTCCACCCCCTTGCTCAGGTAATAACCCCTGTCAGTTCCAGGAGCCCTTTCCATAGGATGACATTTACCTTTTTTTTATAGTTGCACCACAGTGCTGGCTTATAATTATCCTGTGATGAGCTGCTGTGGCCAGGTCTGTCTTCTCACCTGTTTCTGGCTGATCAGGGTCAAGTTATTAGAAGAAAATCTCAGCAATATGCCCTAAACGAATGAGTTTGTATGTAATATAATACTTCAACATTTTCTCTCATTTCTGTTATGCCAGTCCTCCAGCCGGGTCAAATAACACAAGTAATGCAATCCTCTGCAATAATGATCTTAGTAACAGTGATTTGAGTGTAGGATCCTCACCTGTCAAGCAGTTTGTGCCGGCCTTGGGGAGGTACAAATAACCAGCAGCGGCTGGGGAGGGACGGCAGGGAGGTGTTCGGCCGATCATGGTTGTGTTCCTTGGACTTTGGACCACTCTGCAGCAGAGCCTCGGGCAGGTCACTTTGCCTTTGGGAGGCCTCTCCTTCCGTCTGCAACTTGACCAGTAGTTTAGGTTTTAAATGTTTGAAGCAGGGTACGAAAAGGAAATAACGAGCCAACATCTCTTTACTGTGTTGTCTGCAAGTGTTTAATGCAGATCTGGAAACCTCAGATAAAACCCAGCGTACCAAATGAGTTTTCTATGAATAACCATAGTTAATAAGTCTTGCCCTAGTAAAATAAAACTTCCTCCCTTCTGTTACATAATGGATGAATGTTTTGTTGGTGAATCAGAAGCTATTGCTGTCTCTTCCTTTCTAAAAGTCTCACATGCATCACTGAGCCCAGAGCTATTATAAGCAGGTTTTATCTTATCCCATATGTTCTGCAATGCAGCCCAGCACCTCAGGAACATCTATCAAGTTTACTTTACCGTTTTGCAAATGCCCTTATATGTATGAACTCCACTAGCTGCTGTCACTGTGCTCAAGGTCTGTATCTGAAGTTGTTTTAAACCCCCTGACTACTCTCTGTGTAATCTGTACTTGGGACTTCCCCCGACAACTGGGAAAGAAGGAGGAAACTCCTTGGTCCCAGTACTGTTTGCTACTGAATTTTGTACTGATGTCCTTGCACTGTCATCCCTGCTGAGAGTCCCTGCCACCTCCCGCCTGTCCCACATGTTCCCAAAGTGACCTGCCTGCTCTAGGTTTGGCTGTATTTTTTCAGAGAACAGCGTCTTCCCCATTCCGTCATTCCAAATGTGCTGCCCAAGGCTGCCAGTAGCATGGATTAGTGGGGCGGGATGTCTGCGTGGAAACAAAGGGTTGAGTGAGGAACATGAGGCTTTGTGACCTCTAGGACGGCTCACCATGATTCTTAATAAAAACAACATGCACAGAAGTACAAAGGTGGGCTGGGAAGCCTTTTGTTTATAGATCGAGGGAAAAGTAGAAAATAAGAGCTTAAAAAGGAAGGGAAGTGAAACTCTTGCCAGGGTAGATGAGAGTGAAGTGGATAGGAACAGTATTTACTTGGCTCTAGTTCTTCTCTTTAATGTCGTCTAAACACTTTGCAACTGCTCTTTACTCCTCCATTATAATAATATCTCTTCCTTGCTGCTAAAGATCACTGATCCAATCCTCATGCAGCAGAGGTTAAATCCTTTTGCCTTGAAGTGAGTAAAATAAGGTTTTACCTTCCCTGTTACTTCCTTCTTGTGTCAAGAGAAGTGTTGAAATAGCTCTTTCCTTGCTCTGGATAATAAAGTATATTATGTGGTGTTTGAACATTGATAGACTCTGTTATGCTGATTCATGGGCATTTCCTAACAGCTGACTATCCCAGCTACATATGGTTTCTTTGGATGATACAGTCTTTGCGAGGAAGAAAAATCACAAAATGGGCTGTTTATGAAAATGCTTTTGTTTCTCCAGGTGACAAGGGAAAATAGATGTTTCTGGAAAGCAAGATTGGTTCCTGCTGTGTTATGGATACTTTAGGTAGTATTACCAGTTTATATCAGGTAATCCAAGAATACTTCATCTTCTCTGTGAGACAAGGTTTGCAAGAAATAGTATCTCTTATAAGATCACTTGATACTCCTGCAAAAACAGGCAAGCATTGGCATGCGGTTTTTCCTTCACTTTGCCTAGGTGTTTCAGGAGACTATTGTGGCTGCACCAATTTGTTGACTTTGATCCTTCTCAATCTTGTTTTCATTTAATGTTTCTCAGGTATTGATTTAATCTCTGGTTATAATATCTCATCTTATCTCTGTGAGCATGGGACTGTTGCATGCTATCAGGTTTACAAGTGTTATGTATTATCACTAAATGCCTCATGCAATTGAACTCATTGCTGGGAAGTGATGTTATTGAATCCGAGCGTCAGTTTCTTTTTATGTTGATCTTTATTCCTTTTGTCTTATCTTCAATGTTTCCCCAGACTCTTCGATGTTTGTGTCTGGACTGTGTCCATCTGTCAGCCCCAGGTTTTTTTTAGCTACCTGTGGAAGAGAGGGCAATGGACTGAGGGCAGGTGATGGAGGCAGCATGTGCAGAAATCAACTTTCCCTGTAGAATCTGATGCACCACGATAGGTACAGGAGCTCGCACCTATTTTAAAACATGCGAATGTGTTTAAGTAGAGTCTGCCCTCCTCCTCCTTGTTCCCAAACAATTTGTTTCCCTTTCCTGGAGCAGTGGAGACACCTCTCTGGGGAGCGCTGCTCCCAGCTCTGAACCACATGTGTCAGCAGGAACGAGCAGCTCTGGGGACTCACAGAAATGGATGTACTGAGGCACAGAGTGGGTGGGAAAGCTGGAGGCAAGTGCTAACCCCAATTTGCAGAGGGAAGCTCTGTGCCCTACGAGAACAGAAGGGGCCGAGGGGAGACAGGGCGGCTTTTTCAGTGGGGATCTGAAACGCAAAGAAGTTTGTGCAGATGCGTGGCCAACCCGGGGCTCAACAGGGTGGTGCTGATGGTAGCATAAGCATAAAGCATAGAATAACTATCCAGAGTTATTTTTAAAAGAGCACGAATAAGCATGCCATTAGCTTAAACTCAAGGTGGGTTGGATTTTTTATTATTCTTACTGATACTGGCGATGTACATCATAACAACCTCTTTTTCTGCTGTAGAGATGTGATTAGAGATTTCAGTCAACTTACCGTCTCAACAGTATTTTTTGTTCTCTTTTTCACCTCAGCTGCTGTATTGTGCCTGCAGCCCAGTAACCCACCTGCCCTCTCCTTGCCATGCATTTCATAATGCTGCCTGCATGTGGATTTCCATTCTCTAAATTCTTTACAGAGATTCCTATTCAGTTTTAAGGTTCATATCCTCATTAATCTAGACTAGTACACCACATTTTATAGCCATTAGATTCACTGACAAGGAACATATTTTTTGGAGATAGCTCCTGTGCAATATCTCATACTACAGATAGGTATTACAGACAGGTGCTGCATTTCACATAGTGAAAAAATGTCTGTGAAATCTCTGCAAATCCCATGGCAAAACTGGGGTTTGAAAAATCTTGGCATCAATAGCTTCAACTTTTAAAATTCACTATAAATCTTGGTTTTTTTCTTTTTTTTCCCACCCCCCTCAATGATGAACTTTTTATCTACCAGCTGATACTTTGGCTTGGTTAGTTCTGCTCGGAGATGTCTCTCCCTGCGGGTTTTCTTGCCCATGCCACTGTCAGTGTACCCTAGCACTGCAGCAAGGAGGAAAAGCTGCAAGGAACCAACACCTTGTTACATCATTAGGTGTCTCTTCTATGATTATGTGAGACCTTCTGTTTCTCATGTGAAGCTTGCTTTGCTTCAAAATTAATTTTCAGATGTTTCCAATGATGTTGACATCTGTCCCATCCAATGGTGCAATCTCACCCCTGCCGTGTGCCTGTGGTTTGGGATACACTGCTTGCTTTCTTTCAAATCATTTAAGTCTATTCCCTCTGTAAGAGCAGCACTTAAATCTCTGTTTGACCTATGCTTGCCTTGAGGGCTCTATGCAGTTTTTGAAAGGCGTCACAGTGTAAGAGTCCCAATGGATTCGGGTGACATTTGAGTTGTTTAACTACAAGCTGTCTTACAGGGATTTGTCAGCTGGTGCGTTGCTAAGGTTTGCCAGCTGGAGTCCAAAGGCTGTGCCTGATTTACCAGCAGTAAAGCTCATTGCACTGGCCTTGACCTTTCTTGGAGTGTGCCTTAGAGTGAACGAGTGTGAGAGGAGTAGCTGCTGCTATCCGTCTCCCTCCCATCATTAGGAGTGGAGGGACGATGTGCTGCCTTCATGATGCTGATGCTGTCCGCCTTAGCTGGCTCTTTGTTCAGCACTGCATATCCTTATGCAGTTGACAAATTATATGATAGGTTAAAGATTATTCTAATCTGCTCTGCCTCTCTTCTGGAACTAGCTGAGAAGGGAGCGTTTACCATATGTGCTGTGTTATTCTAGCTAGCATAGCCAACCTTGTTTATCTGTCGCCTTCACACCTCATGTTTTTCTGAGATTCAGAAATGATTTACTGTTAACTGTTTACAGTGATTTGAACAAGAGAGGCTTGTAAAACAGACAAGAATAAGATTTAATCACTGATTTCCCATGTTCTCCTGGGGCTGGGTCTGTAGGATTCCCATTTGACTGATTAAGGAGAGAAGCAAATGGCCCGTGTAAGCAGGTTTCTTTCCTGGCTATCTCAGCAATTGCCCTTGACTCAAGCTGACAGCACTGGGTGTCCCAGCCTTCAGCCTTTCCTATCCCATATTTTTCTTTCTGCAGTGTAGACTGGAGGGATGAGTCATGTTTGAGCTGTAGCATTAGAGACTTGACAGGCTTTTGCGCCGGGCATCGTCTGTTGCGATGCCAATGTTTGGATTCCTTTTTAGACTTGTTTTACTGTCATAGGAAGTATTTTGCCCTGTAGGTGATATCATCCCACTTCTTCCTCCGTAAAATCTTGTGAAAAATTTACATAAATAGACTTTGCCCTTGTGGTCAAGCATTGCCTCCCTAGAAACCTGGAAGTGTTGGCTGCCCCTTATCTCTGTGCTGGCAGGATCTGGAATGGTGTGTGCAGCCTGTGCAGGGAAGGGTGTTCATTGGTTTTGCGATGATTCACAAAGCCTGATTTAAAGAACTCACACTTAGTATTGTGACAACTGTGATGATGGGGTATGGAGTGGGAAACAGCTCAGGGACATGTTAAATCACATGGAGAAAAGCTGATCGTGGCTGGTGATAACCACGTTGGCTTCCACCCATTTCACCCATGAAGTGAAAGCTGCGTTGACCTGTCTTACTTGTTCCATGCCTAGATTCATAGTTGGTGAGTCAGTATAGTAGATTTGGTGCTGATGAGGTAATTCACAGTTATATCTGAAGACCTCCAAAAAAGGAGGAGACAAGGGTAGTGTGGATGAATGACACAGTGAGAACCTTTTTTTAAAAATGCTGCAGTTGAATTGATTTATTCAGTAAATTACATTAACCAGAATAAATAGCATCGCAGAGCCTTCCCTTTCAAAGAAGGCTGAGGAAGCAGGCAAGGTGGGAATCGTGGAAGAACATCACTTTTACCTAGCCTTGCGTCTGGTACTGATGCTTTCTCTCCTGTATGCTCTACCATTTGATAAATGAGTTTTTGCAGGCAGTCTGTGAAGTGCATGAAGAGTTGGGGCAGCTTCAGCCTGGGGCAATAATTTCTCTCTTTCTCTGCATGACTGCCTTCCTGTCTGTTAGGGGTTTTGCATAAGAATATATTTATCTAAAGCTAGAATTGCGCAGCAAGCAATTGGCCTGACTGGAGACATTGTGGGTTAGTCAGTTATGGAAAGCAGAGCTAGGGGACAGGTAGAGTAAGTTTCTGTCCCACTTTTTCTTCTGCACCAGTAAAACTGTTGTTTCAGTGGCTGTTGTTTTCCTCAGCTGTTCATTGTGGGTCAGGGGTTCTGGATTGAAAAATTCTAATGCTGGGGCTGAATTTGGGGTTCATAATTTAGCTTTTTATCTTTATGCTGCTATTGGGATGCATTGTTGTCTTAATGAAGTTGCACAAATACCATGTATCTTGACTGCCCAATGTGAAGAATTAAACCTGTGTAAACCTCCTAGGGATCTGTAAAGGAAACGCAGAATTACTATCTATTGCATCCTTGATTTTATAATTTCAGTCTAGGTTTCCTGCTTCATCCATCATCAGGTACAGATATAATCAGATGCGTGAGGAGTAGCTTTCATGCTCTTTGTGTAAGTTTGATCGCGCCCCTGGCTTCAACTCCAGCTCGCTGGCACCATGCTGATTTGGAAACCACTTGTCTCTGGAAGCAGCCAAATTGCAACGTACTTGGGAGCATTTTCTCTCTCTAACTACCCTGTCGTTATGCCTCCAGCAACTACAAAGGGGTGTTGGCTAGATGTGGCTTTGCCATCCATAGGTATGGCAGAGTGGAGTGTAAAACCTGGTGCTGTATTAAAAAGTACTATTGCACTACGGAAGATTTTTCATGTTTCCTAGTCAAATGTTCCTATAGGGCCCTTCTATGTACTTTGCAACCAAACCGCTGCTTTCTCCTGAGCAACAGCTCGCAGGAGAAGTAGAGCTTGCTGAGGCAGTGTGTTTGCATACAGCCTGGGAGAAAAGCATGTAAAGGAATTTAAATAGATTATGAAAATATTTGTCACCAGTACAACATGATGCTTCTCAAACTGGATTATGATAGGAGGCTAAAAGTTGTGGTTTATTTTTAAATAGTTTGTTTTAAGTAGAGTCAATGCAAAATTAAGTAGAGGCAGAAAAGAAATTAAGCTCTTTGACAGTTATGATATTTTGGAAATTCTTTGGTGCATCCCAAACCAGAGAAATTAACCTCTTATTAGCAATGGTTAACAAGAAACTCTGGGTGCTTCTTTTTACTAGATGTGGAGAAAGTTGCATTTATTTTCTTCAGTCTTTGGTGGAAAAAAAAAAAGTTGTCATTTTTCTGGTTAACTTCTAAATTTCTTGTTCCTGTCTTCATGTCTGTTTTGTCTTTTTGCTGTGCTTTTTTTGGTGGAGCTTTTAAAATTTCAGCATCTCAAGGAAGAAATGCTTGGTCAAATTCTGTCCTCAGCTACTTGTGGAAAAAAAGTCAGAAAAATATATTAATTTTGCCGTTATAAAGCTAGATTTTTATTGGGGTAACCCACCAGCAAACCAACAGAGCTTTATCCTGTTCTGTTTGTTCATTTGCAAATCAGACCTGTCTAGTTACAAGGCTACATAAGTAAAATACAGTAGATAATTTTCAAATGCTTTTAATTTGAGGCAGAGAATCCAGCACCTGCCAAAGTGGGGTGACTAAAACAGTGCTTGTATTTTGGTGAAAAGGTCAAAACAAAAGTGTGGTGTAGAGCCTAAAAATGAGCCTTAAATAATGAATAAATTCTGGCTCTACAAAATTATCCTTTCTCTCCGTCCAAATGTTCGGCTACACCGACACCTCCAAGCAGATCCCTAGACCCAAGAGCAGATGTTTTAATGCTCTTACGTTTGCTGTGTCAATAGGATGCATCAACAGTGAGTTGCAGCCCTGCATTTCCATTGCAAGCACCTTTGGGCTGGTGATTTGCTCTTTGACCTCATTCTTCCTTTGAACCTGCTGCGGCGCTGCCTGCTTGCCAGCCGTGCCGAGCCTCCGCGTCCCTCAGCCCTGCGCCTCTCTGTCTTGTAACCCACAGACAAGAAAAAAGCAGGCAAATTCCAGCCTTTCAAGAAGCTGTTTGGCAAAAGGAAGAAACGAGAGCCCGCGTCAGAGTGCGAGGAAGGCAAACTCAAGCCCAGCCACTCCTTTGGCAACGTCTGCAATGGCACATTCTCCTCCGATGAGGAGCCCAACGGTGGTCTGAGGTAAGCGTACATGGGTCTGCTGCCAGCCCCTGCAAAGGCAAGGCTTGTTCTCCCTGTTTTTGATGGAATTAAATTTAAATTCTCCCTCTGCTGAGTGGTAGCAAGTTGTATGCTGCTTTGTATGCAGTGTGTCCCTCCTCTGAATGTGACACCCACTGCTGTAGAACCCGAGACCTTGCTTCTTGCACACATTACTTATTGGGTACATGTGCTAGTCTGCAATAAAGAAATCCCAGGGTGAAGCAGAAATGAATTTGAATCCAGCTCTGTGATTTAACAGAGCTCCATGGTGAACACCTGAGCAGAGGTATTAATGGCATCTGTGTTTTTAAAACCTGGGGAAAGGGAAACTTGAACTGGCTGCTACAGGTACTTCATTGCATACTTTTCCCTGCAAGACGGTGTCTCTGGGTCAGGACAGACACATCCTATTTCAGTCTATCCTGTACAGGTTTGCATTGTACTTGGGGTCAATAAACAGACTGCTTTTATTCTGATCTGAACTGAATGTAGAATAGAAGAAGAAAGAGAGGGGTGAGGGGCACCTGGAAATTGGATTGTAGACCAGTGACAAGAGAGGAAGGAGGGGAACACGAGAATTTGCTGCAGAAGTGATGGGAGAAAGAAACTGCACAGAGTTAACTAGTCAGCAGTCTCTAACTAAGAACAGAAAAAAAAGAAACAAAACAAACCAAAACAAACCAACCACAATGAACTAAAACAAAACAAATAACCCCACCCCCACAACAACAAAAAACTGTAATATTTATTTATCTTTCTAACTGAGAGTTAGAAAGACTGGTTAGTTGACTTCTGGTCAAAACCTGCCTCTTTAAAAAAAAAAAAGGAACTGTTTGCACTGGGGAGTGTGAAAGTATCAAAAAATCTGAGAGGATCAAAAAGCCATACGAAATTCTCTGCTCAAGAAAGGAATGTGTGTCAGAAGCATTACTTTGCACAGTATTTTCAATGGTGCACAATCATAGCTGTGAAAATGTGATTTCTTTTTTTTCTAAGCTTCTGGATTTTTGTTCCATTCTGTAAAATTCTCTAAGTTCTAGGTTCCGCTTTTGGTTCCTGCAACAAAGTATTGTGTACTTCTTTTGCCTGTCCCAGCTTTTCAGAAAATCGAGACTGAGCATAGCCACGCTGTAGATGGAGAAATGACTGGCTGCTGTTGCGTTGTCTGTGTGCATGATGCCGAGGGACTGAGGAAGCTGTAGAACCCTTTTTTTCTCAAGAGCAAATTAGCAAGCAAGACCAAAACAAAGGGCATCATCTCGCTGTCAGAGATTTCCCGTTCAGAATAACTGAAAATGGAGTGATGTGCCCAGAAACAAACAGTGATAAGGGAGCTTGTCCCATTCCTTAATGGTGAAGTTGTGGCAGACCCTCATGAGACTGTTAAATGCTTGCATTTATAAACATATTAATTTTTCTAATTAATAAAGTCATTAAATGTAAGTCTCTAGTGGAATAAACTAGACTGCACAATTTAAGTCACAGGGGATTAGCAAATGTGAAGGGTCCCACAACTCATTCACAAGCGGAACATTTCTTTCTGTGCGTGTGATCCGTGAGAGGTGCTTCTGTTTTACGCTGCTAGAAATACTCAGTCAAAACTCTGTTTTTCCTGTCAGGCTTCATGGTGCAATTGTGGATGGGATTTTATAATAATTTTCAGTTTGCAGGTAGCATTTGCCATGTTACTCGTCTTACAGCAAGCATAGGTGTTCAGTGTGGTGCAATAGATTGCTTTGGGGAGCTTAGCTTTGCCGCCCTTTTTCTATTTTCAGCAGTGTTGCTTCCATCCACTGTATTTTTTGCCTTTAGTGTACTTTCAAATGTTTTTTAATTGAATGCGGAGATAAGCTAAGTAAAAGAATATATGTGGTTGTTTACAAGTTGTCTAACAGTAAGTACAGTACCATACCTTCCATTATTCATATATAAATCGACCAGAACAAATATACATAACTAGTAGTATATTTATATAACCAAAATCTCAAATAGTTTTACAAAACCATCTGCTTCAAACTCTTTAGGAATGTACAACAACTGTATATACACAAAAGCTTAATAAAAGTTCCAATTTTGCAATGAAAGTTCAGGGATGCTCCTGTTCCCTTAATAGAGCTATATTTCCTCATCAACTTGTAAAGTACATTAATTTGTTATCTGCAGATGTTTCATGTGGACTTTTGTTTTGGAGAGGGAGAGGTTATTATTCTGGAAATATATTAAGAGTGAAGGATGCTTCAGGAAGGTAGAGACAAGAAAATAAATGAGTATAGGATAAATAAGATATCTGTATTGTGTCCAGGACCTAAGCTAGTATTTCACTGTGTTGTGTATTGGCTTACAGCCTGCTCAGAGCTAATGCTTGAATCTCCAATGGAGACCGCACCGACCGGGTGATGCAGACGTGCTGCCAGGAGCAATTTAGGTAATATGCATATGGTGTAGATTGACTAGCTGAGTTGGAAGCAGCCTGAGAGATCTGCCCGTCCGTCCTTTCCTACAGCTACTTCCTGGACTCATCAGTTGCAAATAACATGCTTGCTGTCCTGACGTATGCACACTTCAACCTGTTTATTCATCCACGTTGTTTTGCAGTTCCCAGATGGGAGATTTGCTGCGGCAATTTGTCTTGCCCTGCTTCGTGAAAGACTGGAATTCTTTTTCCCACTTTTAGATTGTCCTTCTTGAGTTTACAAAGTTAAAACTGTATTCATTAATGTTCTGTATGAGCTGGGAGATAGAAATGCTTATCACAAGACAAGTTAAATTGCATCTGTGGACCTTCACTAAAGTCTCCAGAAGCTTCCATTTTGAGGCTATAGTTTGGCACTTTATAACATTTATGTTTTTCGTATTTGTCACAGTTGACGCTAAGCAAGCATTGTGAGGATGTACCTGAAAGGATGTCTGTGGGGGGCCATCCAAAAAGTTAGTCATTCTGGGTTGATGTGCAGAGGCAGCAGGGAATTACATTCTTCTTATAGAGGGTACAGTGGGGTGCCTCTGCCTGGGCCGTATGCAATATTTCAAAGGGTCTGGGAGTAGACCTGTCAGGTTGATAAGTCTCAAGTGTGACACTATTTGTCTTCTTCCAGGGAAAAGTCTCTCAGCAAACTTCAGTCTCTTGAAGGTGCCCATCCATGAAATGGGACCCCTTTATTTGTAAATCCTCCTCAAACTCTGCGTAATCCCTGTAAAACTGTTCTCAGGTCACCTTCATAAAGTCATCCTCATTAGGAAGAAATCACCTAAAGTTCTTAGTTCTGCATATAGGCTGAGGAAGACTGCTGATGAAGAAGAAAACATGAGACATTTCTTGTCTCTTAAACAACTTTGCCCAGTATTTGCTGAACCTTTGTCAGCATGAATTGCTATTGGGACTGGACTGCAAATCACCCAGCTCTTTGCTTAATAGAGCTGTGTTAAACTGTGCAGCAGTAGATAATGAATTCAGATTGTTTTCTGCTTGTGGGAACCACATGCATAAGCAGTGTGACTTCTCCAAATGTATTAGTTCTTTGAAAATGTCCCATTTTGGCAAGAAAAGTTGCTATTTGCTATTTGAGCTGTGTCCTTGTTGTACGTGATCAGATAATTCAGAGAGGTTTGTATAATTGTACTGATTTCTACTGCAATGATTGTAGAGGCCAAAAGCATCTCTTGCAAATATAAAGTTTGGTTTCTGACAATTTTATCAGCAGAACTTCAAAATTATATTCTCTTGAGAATTGTCCTGACGTCTTGCTAGGAAACTTCAATTCTAGAAATGCAAACTGGACATATGCAGAGCTGAAAGAAAATCATTCAATACTGTTTGCAATATTCACCCAGTGTCTGCACTCAAAGACAGGCTTTGCATGGATTTAAGGCAAGTGTTTTGCACAGTTCTCATCATAAGGCTGCGTAGATAAGCAAAACAAGCAATAAACTGTTTATGGACCAAAGCTAGGGCAAGGAGCACCGTCTGTTCCCAAGCTGCATCAGGAGTTTTATTGCTTTTGACGGGAAGTTCCCCCGGGAAAGGCCCCACGGTGGCAAACCGGGACACGGTGCCAAGGATGCAGTACAAGTCAGGTCACGTATCTGCATGGAGCTGCAAGTTGTGCGAGCAGCACTCTCTTGGTAAGAACTGAAGTCTCCTGAATTTCTCCAGGCAGTCCACCTGTCAACACCAAGAGTGAATCTTCCCATTTGAAAAGAGCAGAAGGAGGACTGAGGAGAGGGGAAAAAAAAGCATTTCATTGTCATCTTAAGAGATCTTCATTTAATAATTTGCTAAAGGTAATTTTTGTCAGAGACTGGGTGGTTTACACCTGAGTACAAATGCCACAGACAGTCTGAAGGTGGAAAGGAAACAGTGGTTTCATACCAGCCATCAGCTTTTATAGTGCAAATTTGGCTTCTCTTAAGAGAGGCCAAGGGCAGTGATGGAAGGAATGTCAGTGATGCGTGGATGGAGCTGCCATGGGATGGAGTGCCTGTACAGCACCCTTCTGGTAGATACTTCCTCAGGGTATTGTTTAGAGGGAAACTAATGTGATCAAGAGTTGATCAGTCAGTTGAGTTGTGGTATAAGCAAAAAATTCCAGACAGGTGTTATTTATTCATTATCTAAGAGGTATTTGACCTGTAAAGTATAAGTTTAAATTTTACATTGATTTTGAATTCTGTGCCTGAATGGGCACAAAGGGCACAAGAACAAATTTTCAGGCAGAGAAAAGATAGGCAGTACAGCTATCAACATAGCTAAATAACAATCTCTTTAATGGGTTGAAATTTCAGTAAGAAGCCTACAGAAAGTGGAAGGAAACTATGAGTTGCAGAGGGATGCAAATGATAAGGGATAATAACAGGATAATTTTATGAATTCTTTACTGACAGGAGGAGGACTAAGCAAAGAGTTGGTCCTCTGTAAGCAAGGAGGGAATGATTGCAATAAATAATGCCAAGAAAGCCGCAGTGTTTCAGTCCCTTTTTAACTTTAATCTTTACACCTAAAAAAAGGGAGAAAAAATGAAGAAAATAAAAAGCAGCACTAGATGTACTTTCAACATTACATCTGTTTTTAGCCTTTGTGAACTTTATTACTGTGAAAGCAGTTTATATTATGTTTGTGCATATACAAACAGCAGGAACATCACAGCTTTGAGAGAATTTGTATGCCAAATAAAACCCAGGTTCTTCTGGAGGGTGCAGATTGGAACCCGTATTCGTGTGTTTGTTTTCATAGAAGTTAGAGATAGGAAAGGCTTGTTCAGTGCTCAGGCACTCTTTCTGTGATAGTTCCCAGCTGAGAATTTACCTCGGAAAACAAAATTATTCATCTGATTTTCCTAAACAGCGTGCTCAGCTTGGGAATTTCTGCAGGTATTTGTGGTCTTCCACTCCTCCAATAGCAACATATTATATAAGTCAGGTCTAGGAGGTGATACAGTTTGTTCACTGTTACTCGTCTCTTGTATCTCCATTTTGGTTTCTGAATATTTAATTTTCATTTTGCATTTCATGTGAATGAGAACAACTCATCTGCATCAAATGTGGCCTTGGTTACTAACTGCTGATCAATGGCATTCACTTTCGTCGTCATAGAGACTGGTCTGAAAAATGAATGTAATTATATTTTCCTCATCTCTCAAGTGGCTCTTTTATTATTGCTCAGGTAATTACCTGACATGTACCTTGAAAGAATATATAGTGATAGATTAAGTAAGGCAAAAAAAAAAAAAAGGCATTCAGGAGAAACTGTGTCTTTCCTTCTGGACTTCACGTTGCCTCTTGAGCAATGTCAGCCCCTGCTCTGATGGCATCTTTGCTTTGCAGCTCAGATTAATCTCAATGGGCAAACACTTCACATGAAGGGTGTCTCCCATGTTATTTTGGTGAGGGATAGTGAAAAGAGTAGGAGAGATGTTATGGCTGTCTTTTCCTAGCGTTCCTGTACTACCTGTAAACATCAAATTTGGTGCAGAGAACAGTCAGCAGCAGGACACGAAGATCCACATTCTTGCCTCAGGCCACCTCAGGGATTTCGCTAAAGGTTTGATCCCAAGGTACGGTCTCTTTTCAGCATCTCATTTAGATGGACTTTTACAAAGCAGACACATCAAGGTAGTTATTGGCATACAATCTTCCCCAAAATTTCCCAAAGCAGCTCATGATATTTTCAAATCTTCATTAAGTGAAGTCTTGTTTTTACCTCTAACTCAAACTCTTAAGCCTAATATATACGCTTCTATAAGCTTCTAATGTCTGTGCACTGCTTTTTCTGCGTGACTATTAGATCTCATCTCATGAAAATGATTCACCACCAGTTCAGCTGTTCAGTTTCTAAATTTGAGAGTGGGGAGGAGGGAAACCCAACAACCTAAAAATGATAACTTGCAAGAATCTGCTTTGTTAAAATAGGAAGAATAAGAAAACTTTATTTGATGTGTTGGTTTATTAGCTGGTAGTATACCTATACATTCATAAATCCCTATTAATTGAAGGTGCTGATTAAACATGAAAACAGCCAGACAGAGAGAGTCACAGGCTTTTGTGTTTTGGGTCCAGGGGAATGTCCTGACTCCTTCTTGGACAATTTCAGCCACTACTACAAGATATCTTCCCTTTGTCACTTCCAATTTTCATATACTGGGAAATTTCATTTTTTTTTCTTTTCCTTATCAGCCTGATTTCTTTATTTGGCTTTTGTCAGTCTCCTGGGATGTATTGCAGGAACAAAGGGGTGTTTCAGGACAGAAGAAGTTGTGGCAAAGAGCAGCTCTGCTGTTCTTCATTTGCATGGATCCTTTTATAGGATTCATTACAGGTGTTGGTGAAATTAGAGTTCTTTTACCTTTTTTGTAATTCATATTGCAGCTGACCAGCTCAGGAATAGCAGTGACAACCACCATAGAAGTGGTTATTTCTGACATGTACTGAGTGGCTTGTGGTCAGGGTGGAAGGGTGGGGAAAGCCTTCCTGAAACAGTCCCGGGTGTCTTGACAGGACATAAGACTAACATCATGCTAAGTGTTTTTGTTAATCTTACAATTTTTTGACAACACAGCTCTTGCCGCCTTGTTCTCAGGTACGTGAGCTGGGACTTTTCGCCACTTCTTGCCATTTTTTCATTTACTAGAAATTTCCACTAAATGCCATAAACTTGCCATTTATTTTTTTTTCAACTGCTGCTTGAGTGCGAAGGTGCCTCATGTACACTGTAGTTTGTATATGATCCTGAGAACTCTTCAGTAGGCTCTCTCTCTACAGTAGCCATCAACATTTTATACCAGGTCCCACTCTGCCTGCTTTTCTCCTGTCTTTCATCCTCAACTCTGATCGTGACTAGCTTCATTTTCACCTTAATAATCCCAGATTTTTTTTTTTTTTTAACTCTGGTCTTCACTTTTTCCATCACAAATGCTGTCTTGCTTTAATCTCCCTGAAAGGTTAAGCTGCTCTGCTGTCCACTTGTCTTCCTTTCAGATATTGTCATTGCATTCCCCCTCCTAACCATCGTATACTTTATTTCCTTGCAGATTCTGCATGACAACTGCTTTTTCTGCAGCTGGTAAGGTCTAGGGCTGGGCTCCTGAACCAGAGTTGTCTCCTGTATTATAACATGCTGTCTTATTTCCTCTTCTTCTCCTTCCCTTCCTTAGCTAAGTGCAATCACTATATAGCACTTATTCCTGCCAAGGCTTAGACTTTTCACTTCTTTTTCTCTACATTCTTGCCATATTTTAGAGCAGATTTTGCATAAACATATGCTGCTGTTTGATAGAATAGTGTCACACGCAGTGGATTGCCAGGTCATGTGCGAAAGTTGGACCAGTTAGAGCCCTGCTCCTTCCAGTAGTCTGCATATTTCTGTAACAACTGATGACTTGTCCACAGTCCTCAAGCTATCTTAGTGATTCACTTGCAGAATTCCTGAAAACAGAGTGATACCTTCTTTGCTCTGCATACTGAGACGTTATGAGGTTGGAGGATTTGGTGAATAATTACATAAAATTCATGTGTCAGTAACTATCTAGTCCCACCCCATTACCTTCTTGCCGGAAAGCAGCAAGGTCAGGGCTGCTCCCCCAGGGAAGGTGGGTGAGGTAGCAAGGGGGATCCCACAACAGGGCAGGGAGCCCAGTCCCACAGTATCTAAGCGAGGCAGGCAGGACAGTTCCTGGGATGGTGGCCAGGCCCAACCAGGAGTACAGATAAGGCCATATCTGGATGATAAGACAGGTCTGAAGCTGAGCCAGGAAGTCAGTCTGTAGGTCAGGGTCAGATCCATTGATCACCATGCAGGTTCACATTCAAGAAGGCAGGGCCAAGGGCAAGCCAGGAAATCATCCGCAAATTGAGGTCTGGATCAAGGGACTTCATGGCCAGTTGCAGTTGTGGCAGAGCTGGAGAACTGCATTCCTCCAGCACAGCTCAGACAGGGACCAAAGCATCAACCATGACCTTAAATAGAGCTACAGGAACCATGTGTGTTGGTGGAGGTCCCAGGTGAGGCTGATCAAGGACATTAAGGCTTCTTAGTGCACTCAGGAGCCTGACACCTCCCATGATGAACCTCTAAGCCCTCAGTGATCATGCTTTTGATTAGATTATCAACATGCATTAAAGATGCCTCAACTACTCAAGACTAGGCTAGATCCCTACTTTAAAAAAAGAAAAAAATAATTTACTGTAAGTTCATAGGTTGCAGATCTCCCAATGGCATCAAACTGGAGCTTTGTATAAGACAATGTTGAATAATGTTTTTTGAAATGAGCAGAGCTGCTAACACAGAGGCTGCAAATTGGCATCAGTGGGACTCCGGTGGGTCATAACAATGGGACTGTGTAGTTTTTCCAGAGTTAGTTCCCTGAGGTTCTGCAGTTCCTGAAGGTAATACAGTTATATCTTTAGATCGAGCACAGAAATTATCCCTAAGTTTACTTTATGAAAAAGAATCCTCCAACTACCCTGCTAAAAAAAATGTCCCTTTTGCCTCAGCTTGTAAGGACCATGTTTATGGGTCTGCTAAGTCAAGGAAGCAATGTGCTGTCTAAGTGCTGTTGTAAGTCAGAGTCATGTTGCAGTATGCACAACATTCCCCACCTAGGCATGACTAAAACTCACAGTCCAGCATGACAGATGAAAGAGAGGACACTAAAAATACAGCTCAGAATTACAATCCATTTTCCTCTACTACAGTATTAATGCATCTCTGGAATGACTACAGAATGCAATTTATGTTTTTCTTCTCTAGCTGCCCTGGAGACTTTCATGGGATATGCAAAGTGTTAGAATTGGATTTCTTTTTAAAAACAAAACATTTTGTAAAGGCAGCCTATCACTGCACTTGTCATTTCCCTGGGGCACTATTCTGGAAGGTGACCCTCAGGTATCTTTGAAGCAATTATACTGAGGGTCAATACCTGGCTAAAACAAATTTGTTCTTGCTTTACATGCTTTGTGAATTTTTTAGTCATAAAAGTGGCTTTCTGTTAAAAGGCTGGCTCTGATTTCTAATGATTACAGAGTTGTTTTCTAATGGAACTCTAAAAGAGTGAAAGTCATGAGACTGGGTTTTTTTGGAGTCAGCCTCTACAAACATGAAAGAACAGAACAACTCATTCTTTCCCTTTATTTTCCAGTTTCTATTTCTAACTCTTTAATATCGGAGTAGGAGGAACATTTATGACACATTGAAGAGGCAATTGGTGGTGCGAGCTTTCTGTACTGCAGTAATGCACCCATATGGAATTATGCAAGAGCTGAGACCTCAGTGGTCCCTGCTGGCAAAAATTCCACCTTTTAAGGACTGCACCTTTGTCTTTGAGAGGAGAAATAGCCCTGGATGAAAATGGGGTCTAAAACATAATAGCCACCATTGCCAAGGTAAACTTGGACTCGTGTTCTCTGCAGTATTACCCCCACACATATTCTGATGCACTTCAGGGTGCAGTCCCACAGCAGAATGACTTGATTAAAGTCCAGATTGCAGATGTCTGACTCTTTCCAGCAGCCCTCTGGACATGCAGCTAGCATGGGAACTTGTGCCACTGTTTTGCTCAACCAAACGAGTAAGTTGTGTGGGTTTTTTGGTTTTGTTGGTTTTGGTTTTTCATATATGTGTATATATATATTTATATAATTTTTTTTCATTAGTTATTCAACCAGAACAGCTCTCTGAGTTCTTTCAGGTAAACTATGAACACTAAGCAGGCACAAAAGAGGTGATGGGAACACATAGGAAGGAGGATAAAGGGAGAAAGGGTAATACTTCACACAGCCTGGACTTGGAGTAGCTAATCCTAAAAAGTTACAATGCATAGCAGTGGATGGCTGATGGGGATCCAAAGAGAAATCTCTCTCAGTTTGCTGATCTTCATGGGAGAGAGCAGAACTTTTCTTGTAGGCTCAGGCTGGTTCCATTCTGCTGTGAGGGATTTGTTTCACGTTTCCTAGTTTCTTAGCACACACAGACACCTCAGCAAGAGTAATGGAAAGAGGGATTACTGCACAGAGATTTTTGCAAGCCAAATTCACACATAGATACATTAAATCCATGACACAATATCTATGTAATTTGTTTAACCTGTGGTTTTGGGGGTTCTTCCAGAAGCCTGAAATACAACAGAAGGTGCTTTTCCTTTCCAGGGGAATGATCAGCACTGAGCTAAACAAAGAGTCTGAGACACATACTCATTTTGTGCAGAAGAAAGCTAGTTAGGGATGAGATGTATTTGAGGCAATGCTTTTTATAGCTAAATGCAGTTAAACCTGGGCTAGGAGTCCATGTCGCATCCATGGTGAAGAGATGGTGTGGTCCTTGTACACCATGTCTTGCTTTATTTCCCACCTGTTTGCCGCTACAGGCTTCATTATTTGTAAAAAATCCTGTGGGATGGTTGGCTCCGCTGTACTTTTATGTTCTTGGTGTACCCTCAAGATAAAGACATATCCTGGTGCACTCTTATTGTGCTAAAGCCCATGTGCATCAAAGAAGCCCTCATATATTCTCAAAAATGTAGCAGTTCTTAAAAATTTCATCCGAAAAAAAGAAGGTGAAAAGTACGATCTTAGTTTTGCTGAGAAACCAAGTATTCAGACCTGTCTTCAGGAATCTGAAAAGGGACACAGGTGTGGCAAAGAAAATTCTGAGAATGAATGGAATTTAACTTTGCTTCACAAATGAGAAAATTCATTCTGAATATTTATGTATTGGAACTGAAACTGGAACATAATGATTGAGTTGCAACACATCTTCAGGGAGAACATCTTTAAGGGTTTGCTAAAAGTGCTTTGTCTTTTGGTATAGCACATCCATAATTCATTTAATCCAGTCAGGTTTCTGGAAGTGAGTCAGATGATGATTCAACTATTTTCAGCACAAACAGCCTCAAAAGTGTCATCATCGGTATTATCAACAGATGTGCTCACAAACTGATGCCACTGTTTTCCCATATCTCTTGGAAGTGATATGGCGGTTTGAAACTGTAATACCTTCAACCAGGGCTGCAGCGATAGCCCAGGTCTCTGACACGCCATGAATCTATCGAAAGCTATTCCTTGTGTCAACACACTTTTGAATTGAGGGGAGGACTTTCTGAAGCACGGTCTGTAGATGTGGATTGTGAGGATGTTATTGTATAAAGGCTTCTTAGAAAATCTTCAGAGGTGGTAGCAGCGAAGGAAACTCAATTATTCATACTGTATTGTAACTTAAAAGAAATTCAGTCTTTCTGAAAGTAGAACACGAGGGGAGCGAATAAAGGGGTGGAAAAGGACCTTTATGATATTATCTGTCAAACTCACAGCTGGGAAGATATGAAAGGATTGTGGGCTCCAACTGAGTAAAATGAGAGACCTTTCAGAAAGCTCAAGTGGCCTGGAAATCACCTTAAACTCTATTTAAACTCACCTGTAAAAGAAACAGGTTACTACAATGTGTGAATATGTTTTATTCAATGTGCTTTAGCTTACATAGACATTTAAGCAAAATTCTTAGACCATTTTTGCTGGTTATTGGATTTGGCTAGCAAAATTGCTCAGTCACCCAGTTATGAAATACCCAGTACCTCTGCAAAGCATTTTGAAGGGATACAGAAAAGAGAGGTCTTGGGTTAATTCACTGCAGCATTTCATATAAATGTTTCACATGTTCTGACACCTTGGAGTACTTTTGTTTTGGTAGCAAGTTAGATGAAAACAAAACAGACAAAGCCTTTCAAATATGTTTGGCCTCCATTCCATGAAACAAAAATGTGTGATGCCATTTTCATTCATCTGCGTCTTGAAATGATCAAGGGCCTAAACTGAAAGAAGTTGGCGTATGGGAGAACGTCAGAGAGAGATGCTGTATGCGCTTAGCATGGTCCTAACCTGCCATTGATAGCTGTGAGCACTTTTCAGAGGTGGGGCTGGACTTTCAGTCGTGATGTTCTTATCATTGCAGGTCAGATGAAGCTCTCAAGCTGTTTCACCTGACCCAGGGTCCCAAAGGAGGTTTAAATGGCATTTCAGCAAGTCTGATCGCACTAGCCGTGAACTCAGATTTGCACATAGCCAAAAGCTGCTGTACTGTGCATCTCAGGAGGTTCATGGGATTAGTTCACAGGCAGGAGGTGAGACTAGATAACTAAAGGTATCCTCAGCTCTGTAGCAGAATGGGGAAGATCTTCATCCACATCTATGTCCTAGGCAGTCCACCAGCACTGTCTCTTCTATTTCGGGGACTCAGGTTATCTAGCCATTCCTACTGCCAGAGCATCCCTGCTGCTGGTCAACTGAAGTTTTGAGTTTTGAACTGCTACCAAACCCTGTTCAGTTCAAAAGCTGCAAGTGGGCTGTTCCTGACATAAATATTAACAGACTTATTAGTAAGGTCAAGAATGACTTGCAAATAAGTCACTGAACTCTTTGGTGCTTGAACTGCAACCCTCGCCTACTAATTAGCTACAACAAACTATAAGGATAAACATCAGCTGTCTAATTTTAAGTATAAGAATGCCAACTCACTGGACAGTAAGAGGCGTGAATGGTGTCACATGCACAGTGAATAGCTGTGAGACAGAGCCACAGGTACCTGAGCCACAGTGTTGCTGGAAAAATCTTGAGAGGATTCTCTCTGGAGCACAATATGATCTGGGTTATTCATCCTCAGCACATGTCTCAGCTCAGAGCCAAATAGTAAACTATGCATTCCCACTGGCCTTGCCTTCTGCACGTGCAGCAGTTTCTTCACACGTTGAACCACACAAATGAAGGAGGGGTTGCCTGGGCTAGTTTGTCAAACTTTGCATGCTCCCCTCAGTTTTGGTTGTGAATACAGACTTTTTTTTTTCCCCCTTGTTGTATACATTGCTGGAGCTTTTGGTTCAAACAGAGCTACGTTGTTGTTTGGAAAAGCCAACTTTCACTCAGCTTCATGTCAAACCACTCATTTTGCTAGCCAGCCCTGCTAGGAATTTGTCTCCTTTAAGGGGCATTTCTCAAACAGCTTCATGGACTGGTTCCTGGATGGCCAAGGAAGGTACATATATTCCCATGCCGTGGAATTTCACCACAGCTCTCTGTGCAGGCTGAATCATGACAATTCGCTGTAGAGACCTTTTTGGAAGAGAGTTCAAAAATATACTCTAATAATAGGTTTCTAAAAGAAGGTATGTTACCTTTAGCAGCCAAAGGCAATTAAGTTGTGGTTTTTATTTTAAAAATAAAGCTAAAATAGAGTATAGCATCAGTTAAATATCTCCCCTCTTTGATGACTAAAAATGCTATGAAATATTGACCAGCTCTTTGCTTGGTTGTCTGCTGGTTAGTTTCAAACAAAGCATGTTGTTCAAATATTAATTCGGGGTAAAAAATAGTTTTTCAGTTAGTCTGTGCTTGCATGGAGGACGGAATGATATAGGGAGCTGTGTGTGTTCTCTCCAAAAGCTTGGATGATTTATTTTGTGAGTGCAAATCTATTTATGTATAAACGAGTGAGGTGGTGGGAGGCTTTTTTTCTATTATTTTCGGATCACCTGTAAGAAATAATTTAATCTCTTATAAAAGGCTGATGTGACCATATATAACATTCTTTCTTGGTAAGAAAAGATTATAATTTTTACTTAAAAAGATTGTACTCCAGGTAAAAAATGAGATTAAATGTAATAAATACATTTCAAATACTTTTTTTCAAAGTATGAATGGAATTATTTTGAGCACTTTATAAACAATTAGCACATTTTAAAAGGGAGAAGAAGATAATGTACTGATTTTTCTTAAATATGTGACTCTTTAATTTTACTTGTTTTACTTAACCCTCTCTCAGGAAGTATCATCTTACTTGGTTTTGCCGAAGTATTTTTTTACAATGTTTTTATCACACATAGAAGGTTGTTTTAATTAGATTGGGATAAAATGTTTTCTTTACTCCAGATTTTTTGTTTACTGAAGCTGTAAATGGATTCTGTAGAATTGCTAGTAAGTCATTAAAAGGAGAGATTTAAGACCTCTCAGTTGTTTAATTTTCTTCTCCCATGGCTTTTGTCGTGTTTGTATTTGACTAGCTTTCCACTCCCCATAAAATACTCTAGGCTAGACAAAACATGACTTTAAAACTCAATCTTCCTCCAGAATGCCCCCCAAGCCCCGAAGTAACAACCCACAAACCCTTTAAAACAAACAAACAAAGAAAATCAGTTTTCTTGATGAGCCTTGAAAATCTCCAGCAAATTAAACCACTTTTTGTTTAATCCCTTTGCCCATGGATATAGAACAGCCATATAACTAGGTCGTTCATGACACACTCTCCTCCTTGGCATCGGTACCTGGTTTAACAGTAACACACGGGCATCTCTCGCTGTTTGTTGCTACTCAAACCCACATGGGATGGTTTAATAAGCTTCATATCGTTTGACGGTTTGATGATAACATTTTATTGTCAGCATGATCATACTGGTGGTGATAGGAACAGCTAAGTAATCAGCGAAATGAGGTAGGTCTTTAGAAACAGGTTATTAGAGTGTATCACCTTGTTTTGTGTTATGGAGCTACCTTTGCTTGGGACCTGCTGTCTTGCTTTTGTGCCTTAGCGTGACTAAGCAGCAATGTGGGCTTTCTTAAAGATGCAGTGTGGTAATGTATGCACCGTCATCATCTACCCTGTGTCCTAAAAGTCACATTTAGATTTGAGACTAAGGAAAATGGATTTAACTTCTCAATATACCTATTAAAAACACCCCACTCTGTGTCCTTCCGAGGAGGAAAACTCTATGTGAAGGAACCATGTACCTCCGTTAAACTTTCGATAACAGAAAATGTTTGGATACCTCTCTCCTGAGAAAGTTCAAAGCTTTTATGTAGAAGGCAAGTAAGTGGGAAAATCTGTACAGCGGAGTAGCTATGATATGAAGGGTCACTCTCATAAATTAATAGCCGTGCTTATTTGCTTTTTAACCATTTTTTTTTCCAGGTCCTCCCATTATTCTATGGGCAGTCGAGCTTTTTCCCATGACAGTATTTTTATACCTGATGGGAGAACAGAGAGTGAACAGGCCATCCAAGCAATGTCACAGGAGAACGTTTTAGGAAAAGTCAAAACTCTTCAGGTAAGAAATTGCAAGTGGGAAAAATATTTAAAACATCGTAGAAAATGATCTCCAGAATGTATTAAAGGTGCATAAAGGTGGGTAGCTTTTTCAATAACCTTGAGGCAATTTCTCAGCCACATAAGCTGTCTGGCCAAAAGCCACATAAATAATTCTGTTAATCTGCAGAAGGTCTGGGTTTTGGTCTTGAAAGGTACGGCAGTGATGCTGTGGGCAAATCTGCAGAAATGTCTGCGTCTTGTGTAACTCATTTAAATAAACTCATGTGTTTTGCATGTTCTAATCCATATGCCTGAGACCTACAGATGTGGTACTGAGTGAAAAAATGAGGGTGTTGTTGGCGGCAGTGAATGGCATGCAGAGTGAGACTTCTTTGCTGAGCTGATTTAATTATCCTTTTTTATGTATTACATTTTTTTCCTCTTTCTCCCTACTCTTTCAATGGTTCTCATGAAAGGTGGATATGTTTATCTCTCCAAAACAAACAGCACAAAAGTAACTACATAAACAATACGTTTGGGTATTTGCTTCTAAAGAGCTTTATATGACCTGCATTCTCTTCCAGAACTCTGTCCCAATAGTGCTCTAACTAATTTTTTGCTTTCTTCCATGTACACCTGTAAGCTTCCCAGCCCTTTGCCTTTCTAGACCTTGAAAGAGCTGTCCTTCAGAAGCACGCCTCAGTTTATTGCTCAGAATGCTGACATGTCCTGTCAAAAGGCTGATAAATTTTTAATGCTGTGTAGGTGCCATTACCCTGTAGCTGGCTAGTAAAATACCGTTGATTTCTTTTACATCCAAAGTCTACCCACAGTCCATCTCTTTTGGTGAGAGATCACACACGGTAGACAGAGCAGACATTCAGGATGAAATTGTTCTTCTTTGAGCCCGGCGCTGTCAGCAGACAGAGCACCTGAACGGCATTGGCTGTGCTGGCTGAGGATGAACTTTGAAGTCGAAACCCACTGAGAAAGTTCCAATTTCTCTGTGCTGTTTTTTCAGCTTAAATTTCCCTGGGTCAGGTAGATTTGATGCATGTTACTTTCCAGGCTAGAAACCATTATATTTTAAATGGCTGCTGACTCTGGGCAAAGATGTGAAGTAGTTGGACCTGTCTTGCAGAATGCTTGAGTGTCCTTTGGATACAAAGCTCATTGACTTCTGCAGGGAGCTGCAGCCTCCCTATCTGTTGGATCTCTTGTCTTGGCTTCAGTACATTAGCTTTTTTCTAAATGCCTTTTTACTTTGTAGGAGCAGCTTCTCCCATTTCCAAACTCACCTTAAAATTTCCAATGGAAATTATTGCCTTCACTAAACTCAGAGACGTGAAAAAACTTATAGTTATTGCAGTTGCTAAAAACCACCTTCATTAAGCAAATGGTAACTCGAGAAAACTAAAGCAAAAATAACTGTTCTTGAAAGTCATAAAATAAATAGTAGTGATATGCTCTTGCTTATGTGAATTTTGCATGAGGCTTTTTTTTGGTGTGGTTATTTGCACATATTTTAAGGGGAAGTGTTGTTTCAGCTGCTTGATGTCCAAAGTGTGCTTACCTTTTTCTTTAAAGGAGAGTAGACCGGTTTAATCATTTTAATATAGCTGCAACCCAGCCTGTAACAACACTCCTAATTCAGCTTTTACCACTCTGCTGCTGATGGTGATATCCAGAGCAACCCATTCAGTTGGGAAGGAAATCCATAATAGATACATTTTAATAACAATAAAAGATTGTAAATGACATTTTCAACTATTTACATGTTTACACAAAACTTATATATTCATCTAAATGTCCATTTATTTTTTTCATAACCCCAGGGAAAGGCTCCTTATAACAACTCCAGGGGCCACCTTTTGTATCTGCAAAACTTGCTGTCCAGCACATGACTCTTCCCATTTCTCTAGCCGTGATTTCTGCAACTGCTCTCTGAGTTTCAGGATAAGATAATGCCAAAATCCCATTGCATGTTTTTAGATTTACCTTAGACTTGAGTCCTAGGTCTGACCAGTTATTTGGACTTTCCTGTCTGAAGGTTTTATGCACTCACCACTCCAAAGCCCATCCTTTTTTTCTAATGTATTCTGGAAGGAGACTGTGTTTGCTGCATGATTTTTCAATCGCAGAAAACACTGATACCTGGTCACCAGTATCAGAACCTTGCACCTACTTTGAAGTCCCTTTCTGCAAGCTCACTCCTGCTGGGAATGTTATTTCTTCAAGTGGTGGAACAAGAGACGGTCATCTCTTCTGAAGTGCATTCCACTCCTTAAAACCAGTTCTGTGGCCATCTCCCAGTAAAGCCATTGCTACATCACCAACATGACCGTGGTTTTGCCCAGGCTTGCCTGTCACGGTGGAAGCACAGCACTTCCAGTTTCCATTTGCCTGGCAAGATGCTTCTCCATAAATTGTGTTGCCAGGATTCAGTGCACTGTGCTGGCTCTGAACTTGCTGTATTCCAAACAGAGATCAAAAGCTCTGCAGATTTTGACCTCTTCCAGGATTTTTTTTTAGGGATGGTACAGTGAACATTCCTGGAAAACTTACATGTTTTTTGGAAGGGGCACCATGCTTAGAAGCCCAACTGGTAGCATGGTGAAAAGGGTTTTGAAATCAGAATAGAAATGCAAGCCATTTAATACTAGTGTTGCTGGACCTCATTCTGCTGACCACCAAAGCATTTCCCCCGTCTCACCTTGCATTTCTGCTGACTTTGGAGCGTTGATGAACTCACAACAAATACTGTGTAATGGTGCAAAACTCTGTAGCAACCTGGGCAGCTGGCCAGCATATGCACTGGTTCAGCTGCTTATTGTAGGAATTCTCTCTTTCTGATTACATGTGCAAGGTAAATTAGTTCTTTCTGTAATAGCTCTCATTTCTTTTTATTGATTTTCAGATTGGCAGCATTCATCTTATCAGGCTTTCTGTACATGGATTTGGTCGTGTTCAAAGGATTTAGTGTGTGCTAGAAGTCAGGCTGAGAAAAGCCTTCTTGTTAACCTCCAATAGCCTTTGTGTGTCCTGAAGTTATTTTGTGCTGGCTCAAGCCATCCGCTGTTGTAAAAGCAGTCTTTTCCTTGTCCTTTGGATCTGCTGAGATTTATCATTACCTAGTTTTTAAGATCCACTGTAGAAAGCCAGCCTGAACCTGCTGTCACAGAGATGATACCCAGGTACTGGTCCTCTTAATGCTGAACTCCTTTAGTTTCTGGGGATCTGGTGCTGTACTTCTCATGCAAGACTGTGAATGAGACACAAGGAATGTTTAAAATCTAAATCTATCAGTGTGTCAGAACAAACCTAAAAGAAACTCTGGGAGCTTGTTTTCACATCATTCCCTTTCATAAGTTCGTGCTTGTTTTTTTCTTGCATCAAAGTGTGTTGGATCCACTTCCTCACATTTTGCAGCTGTGGCTTTTCGTACTACTGATATTTTCCAGAAACAGTCAGCAGATGAACAGAAGACAGTTTTTGTTTCAGACTCACAAAAAACTGTACCAGGTAAAATGGAAACTTGTTTTGAGAATTAGTACCTTGATGAGTTTAAGCCATTATCTCCCTTTTTCTGTGACAGCACTGTGGTGTGGCACTGCTGCTGCCTCTGGACACCTTGTTCTCTGCCTCTTGCCTTCTCTGGAAGTATCTCGGGTCATTTGGCATCCGTCAGGCTGTGACAGTCAGCTGCAAGAAATATTAAAGGTTCACTATGCCATATGGCTTATTGCATTTGGGAACTACTGGGCTACATCTCTACTGTTTCATGTGGCCATATGGTTTAAAACAAACCCTCTGCTCTGTAAATTTGTAAAATATCCATTTATCACACAGATATTAGTTATGATAAAACATGTCTTGGGCATCCAGACTTCTCGGTCAAATTCTAAAGGATAACTTTTTAAATTCACATTTCGCTGGCTTTGTAATGATCAATGTCCCCAACCATTTTCTTCATCAGACAGCACATCTTAGCTAATGATCAAGCCGATGCTTCCCCTACTGTGCATTGCAGATCTGTATTCTACCCGCAATTCTTATTGTTGTTTCTGTTTGATATTGCCCAGATCTCACCAAGGCTACCAAGTCAATTGCTAAACCTCAAAGCTATTACCTTTTAACTTGATACTCTGCATTTTATAGAATTGGGAGTGAATTTTCAATGCATGATTGCCCAGCTTTGCATTTCTTACAATTCACTTCTTTTTTGCCAATATTATCTGGTGCCATTGCAGCCTCATTATTTTCTTCACATTTGACAATCATCTTCACTTTATAATTGGAATTTATAATTTTTTCTTAATCATTCTAGCGTTTCTGGGGCAGACTCCATTTTTCCTATGATCATATTAAGCCCTGGAGATGAGCTTCTGTTTTCCTTACTTGCATCCACTTTGCTTTTGGTACTCTGCAAGGAGAGACTCTGGGGACAAATGCCACAGATCCTGTAAGTATCTTCAGGCTTCTCCAGAAACTCTTGCTCTTAACATGTGAGGATCTGTAAGTGGTGCATTGCCACTGTATACTAAAATCTTCATTTGCGTCTGGATTTGGTGCAAGTATGTATCTCTAGAGATCCATATAGAGTTTGCTTCTTCAGCATTCTTCTATTTTGGACCCTCCTAAAATCTTTCTTGGAATGTAATGCCCAAGCCACATGCCACTCCAGCAGTGGAGAGTGGAGTAGTTCCCTCCCTGCATCTAAAATCCAAAATACCTGTGGTAATACTTATTTTCTTCCTTTTCAGTAGGTTTACATGTTAATTTTACATATAGCAATGCAACTTCTCACATGGTGCTTTCCAGTTTATTCTCTCTCTTTGATTAAAAAATAAAATGCTTATATGGGGTGTTTTGCTTGTTTAGATATGATGCAGATTTTCCTGTTTGAATAAAGAAGTGGACACACTTCCATAGAAAGAACAATTAGGAAAACTATTTTTTAGCCTAAAAAAGAAATCGGAAGAGAGACAATTTGATAGAGATGCATGAAATCATGAGTGGAATTGAGAAAATGAATAGAGGACAATTATTCAGTCTTTTACAGCATGAGAACACATAAGCATCAGTTGAAACTAGTGACACTTTCAAACCAAACCAAATATTTCTTTATGCATAGTTGGACTGTAGCACTCCTTGTCATACAGCACTGTTATTTGTGAAATATTTGTAAAAGTTCGAAGAGCAATGAAACACATTCATAAAAGTTCCCAACTGGCTATTGACTCCAAAAGTCTTCAAATGCCACAAGTCTTTGGAGCGTTTACAAGGAAAATCTCAGTACAGGCTGGCCCTGTTCTTATATATTCTCAAGGCATTTGATTCTTGGGTCACTGTGAGATACTGTACAGGACCATGTGGAATTTCAACAGTATGGCTCTTCTTAGGACATGTAGTATTAAGTCAATATTTCACAATCGTATATAACTAAAAAACATAATTTCATTTATTTCTGTATCTGGGCATTGCAAAGAGACATGGAAAATAGGTACTTAAGTTGAAGGCAAAATATGACCAGCATTTCTTTTAAGACTTGTTTGAATGGGATCAGTTGAAATAGTACACTCTGAATGATTTTTAACTGAAGAGAATAAGCAGCTCAGAGGATCCGATTTTGGATTCACTTCAGGTGTGTAGCCATAAGAATGAAGTGGTTTCAGGGAGCCCAATCCAACATGCGTGCAGGGAGACATGGACACAGAAGAGGAGCCAAACTGCAGTGAAAGAGGAGATGTACAGCCTGATCTGGGCTCTCTGCCGGTTCATATGGAAAGTTTGTTCTGTGGCATTTCCTATGCAAATACAAAGAGTGCTTTGAAAGTCTAAGCTTTTCAATTTGTTGCAGGTGCCAACCAATGCATAGCAATTTAACTCAGGAGTTTTATCTCTGAAGTTATTAATGATAAGCTGGTGTAGAAATGTCCGTTAAATAGTATCACCTTTTAGCATTAAATTTGGCATGAAATAAAAGTCTGCCTGTGTCATGGTCCCGTTACTGAGGAAGATTTTAAAAATTAGATGAGTGCAAACTTTTAATTTTTTGCTCATTTCCCAGTATTTCTTTGCCTTTATTAGATGTGTAGCTCTTCACACTGAATGGCACCATGTCAGTAACCACCCAGGCTGGGTAAGAATAGGCAAACTCTCAGGCACCTCTTGAATCACATAGTAAAAAAAAGTCCAGGATGAGGTAGAGCTGGTCTGGAGCACAGGTGAATGATCCCATTCCAAAGCTCCCCCGTGCGTGTGGTCCCTCCAGCTGCTGTTTCACGGTGTTGTTAGCACATGTGGTAGCCGTGCTGTTTTGGTGCTGAGAATGGTTTGTGAGTCCTGTGGAAATACTTGTCCATAGGCTGCAAACTGAGGGACTGGGAAAGCCCATTGGGGTTGGTAAGGCTGGAAGTGGAAGGTGCAGGCAGGAAACTTTCATCTCTTTCCTTCTGCTTCCAGCTGACAGCTGCATTTTGGAGCAGGATGGTGGGTTTTGGCTGCTAAATTACAAGCCTACTTGTACAAACCAAAAGAGACCAGGTTCATTTAACTGAGACCAATATGCATCTATGGAGTTTTCCAGAAGGGTATTTAAACACCCTGTGCATGACTGTGCAATGCCAGAAGAATAAAATGTCTTGCCTACAACTGCTAATGACTGGAGTTGCAAATAATCCTCCTTAGGCAACTATCATCTATATGCTGTCAGCACAGGGAATCTGCAAGTACAAAGGATTTGTGATTTTGTGTTCAGAAATATATGTCTAAAGGAAACTTCTGAAAAATGTAAAGCAGATGCTCTTTTTCAGAGAATATGGCCTCTTCTCAATGGTCTTGCAGCTTAAATAGATGTATCTGGGTTGGACTGTATGTGTTCTTCCAAATAAGAGTTGTATTTTTTTTTTCTTTTCTTTCAGGGATGATGCATTTTTAGGATTTTTATGATTGACCAGGTAGAGAATGTGTCTGTATGAATTTTTTTGAGAGAGGATAATTGCATTGTAGTTATAGTATAAGCACAATTTAAAAAAAGAACAATGAGCAAGTTTCGCATTGCTCTTTGAAAGCAATAAGAATACGTTTGCTCAGTGGTAACAATAAGCTATTTGAGATTTTGACATTTGATATTCAGCATCAGCTTTGGAGATTAGAATGCACTGAAAGAACTCGGCCAATGGAAAACTCCTAGTAGTGTTCATTTAAGTCAAGTTTGTTTAAAAAATTTCAATAAATAAATAATACAGAAAAAAGCCTTCTATCCTGGAAGGAATGTGAGGGCTACTAGAATTTCTTCTTCAAGACGAAAGTTTGGGATGACTTGATGAAACCCTCGCCTGTCGACTATGGGTGCACTGCCAGTTAATCTAGGCGGGAACAAAACTGCCATTCAAAACTGCCCACTATGCCAAAATTATGTACTAGATGAATTTGATGATTACTTTCTGCCAAAATCCAAATGGCCATAAATAACGTGTAATTCACTGAGGAGACTGAGGAAAAAAACCCTCTAGTTTAATAACCTGATTATGAGGAGTCTGTGCATGTACTTTTTATCTTAATAGTTCAATACAGAAATCTGGTAATGTTTTGGGGTAATATGGATAAACTTTATATCTAGTCCACTGGGCAATGATGGCAAACAAGACTGATCTGACCTGGATTCTTTCAGAAGTCCATCCGCTGCTACTAAAGCGTGTCTTCCATTGCCAGCTTCTCACCTAAGTCATGCTACTGATTCTGTGCTATAGGAAAAAAAATGTATCTTAGTTTTACATGCTATCTACTCCAGTCTTCCACTGTTGTCAGTGGCAAACTTGTGTCAGGGGTCCATCTGTGTACCTGGTGTTCCCACTGAATAGAAGCTGCACCTTTGAGCTGAGTATCGCTGAGCTGTAGATGTTCGTAGTAACACAAGACAGAAATTGGAGATCTCTTTCGGAGAATTTTCCGTGCTTGAAAGAGAGCAAAGCAGGAAAATAACTCCATGGTTCCTTCTTTCCTAACTGAGAATTATTCTCTGAAATATTTTGGGAAGTAAATCTATCAGCAAATGTTCCTTACTCCCACTTGCTCCTTCAATAAAATTTCTTCTAACTCTTTTGCAAGAAGTTTACTTCCAAAGACTGGATGTTATGTGTCTCTGCCGTAGCCAGGGCTGTAATTTCCCCAATTTACCCTACCAGAGGACAGATACTATATGCTACCTATTTTACTCATCTTATGCGTAATATAATTCAAAAGTACCTTCTTGTAATCCTTGAGAGAACATTAATTCACGAAAGAAGATAAATTATGGGAAAGCTCTTTTATCTGTGCATCTGCTGCATGTCCTCTGCATAAACGCCTTTGTGCAAAAGCAGTGATGTGGCAGAGCACGCGAGCATGAGCAGACATGAGTTTGTGCACTGTTGCTACGAGATCAAGCAGCTACAAGAAAGCTGGGTTTCCCCTCCCTTCAGAGTTTCCCTCCTCTAAGGCAGGATTATGCCAAACACTTTACATTTAAAACTCATTACTAAACATTACAATAAGGAGACTTTTAAGAACTACAGATGCAAGAGATGCAGGGTTTGGTGGACTGAAGAGAAAAAGGTTGCCTTTTGTGGCAGTTCTAGTTTCTCAGTGTACACTTGGCTCATAATTTTATTTCTTTGCAACAGTAAGACTTCAGAGCTAGCTTTTATAAACAAAGTCTTAACCTAGGACATAGATTAAAAAATAATTTCACAATGAGTTTGCAAAAGTTTACAACACTGATGAGAACTCAAGTTGATCACCCAAAATCAGAAGTCATGCAGTAAATTCCTGACCCCGGTCACTTTGGGGTAGAAAGAAGAGGGGGGGTCACTATGTTGCAGAAACGGGAGCCTCAAACTGATTTTTTTTCTTTTCCAGAGTCAGAAGTTGCCCTGAATGTTTTTGTGCAGCTTTCAGGTGGAGAAGAGGCACGTGCTAGACTTGGCTTGTTTTGCTCATAATATAAATACCTTTTTTTGTTTTTTCTTTTCTTGTTTTTCAGCAACAGTTGGCCAAGAATATAAAATTTGGGCAGCCTCCACAAATGACAGTTTCTGTGAGGACAATGGGGGAGGCAAATGCCAGTATAGAAGAGGATGTCTTGCTCAGTAGCCCCATGGAGATTGAGACTCAGCAGGACACAGTGATCTCAGACAGTGGTAATAAAGTAAGCACTTCAAATTGACATATTCATGGCATTATGGCAGTATTAAAACAGTAAAGATCACTGGGGTGTAGCAGATGTCTCCAGTGAGGCGTAGCTGAGCCCAGCGGGCTGTTTTATGTGGGTGGGATCTCTCAGCTCATGCTTCTTGGACTGGTGAGAAGCGTGTGCTCTTGGCATCCTGAGCTGTGTCCCACAGAATTACTGGTTTGGACTTCTGCTCTGAACTTCCAGCAAAGCAGACATCACTTGCAGTGTAGCTGGAAAACAGGAAATTTTTCTGAGACAGAAAACATCTTGAAATACGGACTTCCCAGCATGGGAAGCTGTGCACAGCATCAAATGGCAAAAAGGAAGTTCATTCCAAAATGGGAGGGCTGTGGAGCCTAAATCCATAATATCCTGGATCTTGGGGTAAATATCCATATTTCTCGTGGACAGGAACTGATCACAAAGACGGGGGAGAAACATTTTGAGAATGCTCCCTAAATCCAAACATCCAATATAATTCAAATAAATATTCAAACTATGCATAAAGATGCCGATACTGGGAACTGTAGGCATTCACGTATCCAGAAAAGGTTTGTTCAGACAGTGAAGAAACACAACGAGTGATGGCAGCTCTCTGGAAATCCTCTAAGGCAAGACTGGTTCTGTGTGTTGCTGTAGTGGCTGAAGGGAGTGCAGGGGACAGAGGGACATTCTTCCCTGCCTGGAGGAGGGTGACTTTGTGCCTGGGAACCCCTGGGGAGGGCACACAGCATCTCACTGTGTGTGCGCAGCCCTTGAGATCCCGGAGGGACACCGGGGCCCGGGATGCAGCTGGTGTTTGCTGGTGCTAGTGCTAGCTCTGTGAAAGGCAAAAGCAGCAAGTGGCCTCCCCAGCTTTTGCCTGTGTTCAGGCAAACACACAGAAAGGAGATTTATGGCTGAGGTGGCCCAAATTCTTCATCAGTCTTTAAGGGGCAACATAGCTCCTGTGTGACCACTTCCCTTGTGGCAGTGCTCGGGTCTGTCACGGAGCCAAAAATTTGGGGAGGACCTGCACACTCACACCTGTCCCTCTGCAGTCTGGAAGGATAAAAATGCAGTCAAAGTAAGGTGTATTTCTTGTGTTTCACAAATACTCCCTTCTGAAGCGATCATTTCAGGTGAATCAGGAGCATCCTGTGTGCCTCAGAGCACAAGTAGTGTAGTGGGATTGTGGATAGGTTTTGGGTACATACCCTGTGTTTGACACCATCATCCATTCTCTGCAGACAGCCTTCTTGCTGGGTCCTGCAGGAGACCTAAATGTCACCTTGTGACCTCCAGCTCAAAGGAGAAAATAATTCAAGTACTAGAAAAACACTGGAGTATCTTTGTGTAATAAGGAGCGAGTGATTCGGTCCTTACGACCTACTCTTTCAAATCTTACGTTTTGAAAACAAAAGTAATGCCCCTTTGCATAGTTCATTTTCAAAATGCTGAAGAAGCAAATATCCCTGCTCAGAGGAGGCTGCAGACACCCACAAGCCAATGCTCCATGTGTAGGGTCAGCCAGAGCACTCGGCACTTTCTTTTTCTCTTGCTGTGCACATCTCATTACTGCTTTATGCAAGATCTCTGGTGCATGGCAGCTTGCCCGCTTTCTGCTCCCGTCTCTCCTGTTGGCCTTGTGACTCCTCTTCATGTGTACCTGCATTGGTCCTGGGGGGGACGAGGTGGCTTGTCAGGAGTTGGTGGTCAGGACCACTCAGCATTTCTTTGCTTCAAAAAAGTTTCTTAACTTCCTTTGTGACTTTTGATTTTTCCTGGCTGAGTAACTTGGATCGGTGGCAAGAGTTCTGTATTTCGTTTAACCTGTATTTGGAAAGCCAATACTTCAGGCTTTATACTAACAATCTGTTTCAAAGATTGTACTTCATCTTGTGCACCTGGTTTAATGGGATCCCAACATACCTTAGGTTATAAAGTAATAGTGTGATATAATGATTAAAAACAGTGTTTCTGGGTGTGATGAGTGCTGCTTCAACCCCTGCACCTTAAAAATCCCCCCATGCCATAAGATGGCATGGAGCAGGATGGTAGCTGAGGTGCCCTAGTGACTGATGGGCTCCAATTGCTCCGGGGCAGCTGGTTTGCTTTGTAAGAAAAGGGGTCATCAAGAATCTGGAGTTGAAACTCTTTGCAGCAAAGGTAATGCCTGATCAGGTTCCTGGTTTTGGTTTTGGTTTGGTTTGTTGTTTTTTTTTTTCCTTAGGTGTAGGTCAGGAGAAAATAAAGTTATTAAGAGCTGGTTGAAATCCTGCAAAGCTGTGCTCTGTCTTTTGATTTGGGACCTGGTTATCTTGCTAAGGAAGCACTGAGCGTTTTTTGTAGTGTCTTGTAGCAGCAACTGCTTCGGTATAGACAGCAGGGATTCAAGGAGCAGCAAAGAAACTCATAGCATTTAGGAATAAGAATTGTTTATCCATCAATCCCACAGTGACAGGAAACGGTAAAAATCCTATTCTAACGTGCATGATTTCAAAGTCCTTTGAACCATATTTATTAGATCCTTCATGTTTTAATACCTAGCTCTGGTAACCTTGTTTTCTAGTCCACTGACACCCCAGATTTCTTGAGAACAATGAACTTGCCTGGAACAGGACACGAAGTGGAAGAAAAGGTAACAAAACTTCTACACTCAGTTTGCACCAAATTAATTTCTAATTATTAGGAGCCTAACAGTCAGTTTTTGCTTTAATACACATTTCACTGTTCCATGATCATCCAAGATTTTGCGAACATTGCGCAGTTTGGCGGCCAGTAAATAAGCAATAACTGAGATTGAGAAATCTTTTTGAGTTGATTGCAGGAAAGAGCAGAACTCAGTCTCTGCCAGTCTTGCAGCATTCCTGCATTTGATGTATTAATCATAGAGCCATAATTTTCATAAGTACTTATACTACTTTGTTATGTCTACATGCAATTCAATAAGCACATGCAAAATGTTCCATCAGCTTTTAAGTAATTGATTCCCTACTTTGCATATGTTTAACCTGAGAAGATTACAGAGCTGTCTAGAAAACAATGCATGTGACTTTCTTTCTGTACAGGAGATGTTTTCTCCCTGTTTTTTCTTCGGTCTTCTTTTCCTGTTTGGGTCGTGCCAACTACCAGTCTCAGGATGGCAGCTCAGGGACTTATGGGAGAGACTGATTAACAGGCTCACCCTTGCACGTCTAGACGTGCAGTGCCACTGTATTTATCCATGAATCTCACTAAGTCACTTTGTATTTGCGCTTTCTGAACCCAAATATTTGAAGGGCAAGAGAAAAAAAAAAAAGCATTGATCAAAGCCAGTATCGTCTTATTTTATTTTTTGCTGTTCTTTGATGCTGTCCTGGGCAACTCCACATGACTGTGACAGGGAGGTTTTCCGCAGGCACTGCGCCAGTCTGAGATCCAATGCCGTAGTCATCTCCCATGCAGATAGTACAGCTCTGTAGCTGTTCTATTATAATGCTTAGATAAGTCAATCTGATTTGTTCTTGCCTAAAGTGTATAATCTAAATTATTTAAAGATGTAGATATTTTTTCCACAGTAAGCAAATTTTGAAATGTCCCAGTGTTTGATGTTGCTTGAAACTCTGCCTCTGCCCTACAACTTCAGACTGGAGCCAAACTGTGAAAAAACTTTGGTTAGAATGGTCTAAGTAATTTTTAAGTGAAAAGTATAACTTTCTTGTCCAAAGTTCATAATTTGTATAATGGAAAAACAGAGTCTGAAATCTTTTCTGCTAATAAGACTTTTGAATTCAAAACTGCAAAGGCTTTTTTCATTTGTGTGTGTATGCGTGCATGTTATTTATTTATTTGTTTGTTTATATGGAACAAATAGCTTAATAATAGCTTCTTGTGTTTGGGGTACAAACAGGTCACTCCAGTCAAATCATCTCGGCCAAAAAGACAATTCTCCTGTTCTGGCACAATTGAAACAATCAATCTGGATGCAGTTCCCCAGGCTGTCGCTCGTCTAGACAACAGTGCAGCTAAGCACAAGCTGTCAGTGAAGCCAAAAAAGCAGAGGATGTCAAGAAAGCACAAGAGGTTAACAAAGGTATTGAATCGCTGGCCGAATAGCAAGAGGAGGGGGGTTTGCTTTCAAAGCCGGGTACAAAATAACCGTAACTGAGTGCACCGGGAGTTGCCATAGACAGAGGACTCTTTTTAAGATGTGATGAACACTGCTAGAGGTAGCTATTGAAAGCCGCTTTGACAAATCTTGTGCCTTTGGGGCAAGAAAAAAATGCATGCTGCTTTCATTTTGTCTTGAAATCAAGACAGAGACCTGAAGATGAAACCTTAGGTGGAGAGAAACTACAAAGAAGTTTCAATGTGGCCAGTTGAGACAAATACTGCTTACACCTGGGATACTTCCACTAGGATTTTACATTAGGAGAACCTTCTGATTTTAGTTTTTCTAGTAAAAAAATCAGGTTGTAAAGGGCTGAAGGATATCTGCCACTGTTGATGCTATTCCAGTATAGGTAGTTGGATAGTGCAAAATTTGGTTGGGAAAAAAAGTAGATTCTCTAAAACTGGCATGGGTTCTGACAGTGATAATATCATTGTCTGATAAGAAAGAATAAGACTAAAGTAACGAAGCTCTTTCTATGGCAAAAGTGAATTATCAAATCCTTGACTGTACATGTACTGCTTGGCTATTTACTTTTTAATTCTGACATCTTACCCATGCTTGTAAGTGGGACAAGACTATTCAACTACTACAGGGTTCACGAGAGGCCACTATCCTTTCTTCCGCACCATTGTACTTGTATTTATCACTCTTGCAATTAAGACATTAAATATAAACCTCTTGTTTATACAGAATGTTTAACTGGAGCCAAATGATGGCTCAACAAATGATAGCTAGACATGGCTTAGCTGAGCTGTTTTCCTCAAGGACAGTGCTGGGAAGCACTCTTTAGGTGCAGCTCATCTTCAGACCAGGTTGCTGCAGAGACGAGGAGTATGTTGTGAAGGTCTGCAGTCAGTTTATGGCAGGTATTGCACCCACGTGCCAGGGCTGTGGGGAAAACACGAAGAACCAGCAATCAGCAGTTAGTACCTGCCTCAGTCCAGCATTGCTGGGGAGCTCTGGGTTGTGTGTCCACGCATGGTCCCATGGCTCCTGCAATAAAACTGAAGTGTCAGTGCAGCTAATGGAAGAAGATATCCTGGCTCAGGATTTGTGAAAAGCAACCAAATTGCGTTCCCCTGAGCAGTGTTCTGTCCTGGCTAGCGTTGCAGAGCTCTTTTCTGCAGGCAACAGCTTCTGTCTCTGCAAGAAACAGCTAGATTTGCCATGAAAGAACTGGCAAAACAATGCCCTTAAGCAGGTGCTAATTATTTCAGGCTTAAGGGATGGAGTTCTAAGTAGCAGAACAGGCGTAAGAAACTTGTGCACTATTCCTTGGGCTTCTGTAAATTTGAAATGGCAAGTCTCAATCTGGATCAGCTCATGTACACCAAATGGTGATTCGATATTTAGCATTATACTCTTGTTGCTGTTGGGAACCTTTATTTCTTTTAAAGGCTATCATCAGAATAGGTGAGAGGCATGGGGTATATGATGATGTGATCCATAAATTGTGGTGGGTGTGTTGGCTCTGGATCTAAATAACTGTTTAAAAAAAAAAAAGTTGTTTTGCATTTGCAACTGATTTTTTGTTCACTGTAAAGAATAACAAGCCAATAGGCAATATTCAGTAACTCCAAATTTGTCTCCCAATTTTAGGGATCACAAAGTTTAACAATAACAGAATTTGAGCCAGACGACCTAGAAACTGAGCTGTATGGAGACAGATATCCAGGTTATAATGGACACATCATAGCAGACAAGCTAATCCAGAACAGAGATGAGCACAAACAGCTTCAGCTGGCAGAGGAGCAAAGAGTTGAAGATCACTGGGGGATCTTAGAGGCCGAAAGGATAAGACAGATTGTGGAAATGGAAGAACGAAGAGAAATGGAAGAACAAAGGTGCCAAGAACTTGAGCAGATGCAAAAAGAGCAGGAGAGAAGGCGTTGTGAAGAAGAGAGGAGGCAGGATCTCCTTGAAGGAGAGACGTCTTTGAAACCAGAAGAGCAAACATGCCCCAAAGAGGAGAGAAGAGTGCTGGAGGCTGAAAAGAGGCAAGAGCTGGAGCAGCAGAGGCAGAAGGAGTTGGAGGAGCAACAGAGACAAGAGCTGGAGGAGCAGAAACTCCAGGAACAAGAGGAACAACAGATACGAGAGCTGGAGGGGCAGAAGCTCCAGGAACAAGAGGAGCGACAGAGACAACAGCTGGAGGAGCAGAAGCTCCAGGAACAACAGGAGCAACAGAGACAAGAGCTGAAGGAGCAGAAACTCCAGGAACAAGAGGAGCAGCAGATACGAGAGCTGGAGGAGCAGAAGTGCCAGGAACAAGAGGAGCAGCAGATACAAGAGCTGGAGGAGCAGAAGCATCAGGAATGGGAAGAGCAGAGGTGCAAGGAGTTGGAAGAGAAACAGAGACAGGAGCTGGAGGACCAGAAGAGGTTAGAGCTGGAAGAATTAAGGCAACACAAGACTGAAAAACAGTGTCAAGAGGAAAAAGAAAAAAATTGGCTGGAAGAACAAAAAGAACTCAGTGAACTACATAAGGAAGAAAAACAGAGACGAGAGGTAAAAGAGCTTCAAGAAGCTGAAATGAAACTGAAGCAGGAGAAAGAAGCTGAGAGCCTCAAACAACAGAAGAATCAGGAGGAACAAAGGCAGCATTTGAAGGAGAAAGGAGAAAAAACAGAGAAGGAACAACCCCAGCAATTAACAGATACAAAAAAGAAACAGGAAGAGAAGAGAAAACACAAGCTCACGAAACAAATGCACATGGAAAGTGCAGAGGATGTGCTACAAGATGAACTGAAGCAGCAAAAGGAACAAAATGAACAAGAATGGAACAAGCTGGAAGAGCAGAAGGTAGACACAGAAGGACAAATTTTTCAGCAAAACCGACGAGAAAAATCCTTGGAACAGCAACAGGACAAGGACCAGTTGTGTTCTGGAGTGGTTGATCAGCATTCAGTAGAGGAGAAACTCCAAGAAGGATCAAGATCCCAAAAACTCAAAGAGCCAGAAAAAGGGAATAATACAGCAGAAGAAGTCCTAGCCCAGAAACTGAAGAGAGAAGTCGAGGCTCAGGAACAAAAGCGAATAGGGGAAGAACTTAGATGGCAAGAGGTAGATGAAAGACAAACTTCATCTAGACCTTTCACATTTCAAGTGTCTTCTGGAGATAAACAGATCATATTTCAGAAAGTAAATCTCAGTCCAGTCATGCCCGTCAAAGCGGCAGGACTCTCTTCTCCACCCATCAAAGACTGCAGGATGCACGCTGCCAGCAAGGGCTCTCACACACTCCCGTCATCCGTCTGTGTACCCCACACGGCTATTTTGGTTACTGGAGCACAGCTGTGTGGCACAGCAGTTAACTTGAACCAGATAAAGGACACGGCTTGTAAATCGTTACTTGGCTTAACGGAAGAGAGAAAAAATGTGGATATTCCTTCACCAGAGAAGGCTCAGAAAAAAACCCAGGGCCCCAAACCCAGCAGCAGTAAAATGAAATATGCACAAGAGACATTGAACAACCAGGCTGTCCTAGCTGAGTGGGCTTCTATCCGCTCCAGGATCCTAAAGAATGCAGAAAATGGCAAATATAATGAGAGAGACCGAGTAAGCGTCTGCAGACACAGTGATGACTGGACGCCCCGAGGGCGAGGTGGTCCTCATGGGAACTTGAGGAAAACGCTCTCTGCAAATGCAAAGTTCTCAATAACACCAGCATGGCAGAAATTTTCAGAAGCCTCAAAACACAGTTCAGATGCTGAGAATGGAAGTGCGGCAAAAGGCAATGAAACAGGGGCTGTGGGAAGAACCACGGGCTCCCCCGCTGATTCGAGGGAGGGTGTGGCTTCCACTTTTAAGGATAACTTAGCTGAAAAGGCTAAGGAGAAAATGGAAACCCATAGTGAAACGACAGACAACACAGAAGGCTGTAAATTTGCAAAAGATCTTCCATCTTTCCTTGTTCCAAGTTTTCCTCATTCTCCGGGTAAAGAACTACCCCAGGCAGAACTTTCTGGTGCTCTGGAAAATCAGCAGAATAACAGCACAAAAAAGGCAGATAAACCAGCACCAAATGGAGAAGAAAATGTTTCTCCTTTTGGGATAAAGTTACGAAGGACAAACTACTCCTTGCGTTTCCATTATGATCAACAAGCAGAGCAAAGGAAAAAGAAAAGATACAGTGCAGGAGATAGTTTTGATGGTGTGCCTGACCCGCTAATTACAACAGAAGGCGAGAAAGAATCCTCTGTTTTTGCTGCACAAGAGAGTACATCCCCTGGCATGGGGAGACCTCACATCCCTGGTATTTTAAAAGACTCAAAAGACTCTTCGGTTACTGTGGTGGAGATTTCACAACCAGCGGGCACACCAGCGGTCCTACCAGCCACCGGCCAGGGTGCTTTACCCCCTCATGAGAAACCAGCATGCAAGTCACTGGGCCCACAGAAACCTGCTTTAGCTCCAAAGCCCACCAGCCAGACACCACCAGCGTCTCCTCTCTCTAAAATGAACAGATCCAGCCTAGCTGATACGCCAGGGCAAAGGCTGGTTAAAGCTGAATCAGACGGTGGCTGGAGAAAAGAAGACAGAGCAAATGCAGTGCACCACCCCACACCGTCCAGTGAGTACAAAACCGAAGAGGAGGAAATCAGAGAAAAGAAGTCGTTTTTCCCATCTATAAGTATTCCATGGAGAGAAAAAAATGACAAAAAGCCTGAGCCATTGAAAAAAGGTATGTATTTTTCAAAAGTAAGTTAGCTATTGTCTGTATTTCCAGAATGAGATACTGGAGGTCCAGAGGAAGACATCTGGTCTTAAGCTAGAATTTTTGCCTGGTATGATATTTGTGGAGCACCACCACTCCCCACACAAACACACAAACTCAGTGTGACCTGCTTAAGAAAGTTAATTTCAAGGAGGTAACTGACGTATATGTGTGTTTTCCTTGGTAGAGATGTTACCTGTTTAGTCAGAGGATGGGTTCTGTGTTCCATGTATAATGGTGTCATCAGAGCAGAGAGAGTAATTTTTATAAATTGTATTATATTGTTCCTATTTTTTAGGGGAGTATTTTCTAGCTTAAAAAAATCTGAAGATCTAGGTCCCTTTATAGAGCCTATCCCGGGCAAATTCCCTCTCTAGCCCAATACAGCTCAGCACAGGAGTCTGCATTTCAGAGGCACTCTTCAGTAATAGGAACCATTAGAGTAGCCATAGTGGCTCTTCAGAGGAGAGCTGAAAGCCTCTGTGTCCTGAAATGGTATTCTGCACAAGAGGAAAAATTACCCTTTCAGGGGAAGAGTCTCAAAAGAGCAAGGCAGGAATTCAGCATTTAATTGGGAAATCCCAGGTTTGGTTGGTTTTTTTTCATTCTTGAATTTTGCAAGCATCAAGACACTTCTAAAACCATCTCTTAGTGGAACTGCTGCTTATTTTTTCTAATTTTTTTACACTTTTTTTCCCTTTCACTTCTGTTTTTAAATAAGGATTTATGGATACTGGTCGGAGGCACAGATGCTGGCCTGAGAGAGCAGGGCCCAGGACGGCTGAGGGTTTTTGCACTCACCGAGTTCTGCAGGAGCAACTCTGCACCCCAGTGCTGCTCCCTGCTCACTCTCACCTCCATACTGGGTGCTTGCCCCAATTGCATGCAGGTTACATAAAGTCAAATGCTCAAGTGATGATTAAAAAAAAAAATAATAATAGGAGCTGCAATTATAGGAGTACATAATTTCAGTGCCCTTAATTTGGCTGAAGTTTGGATTTCTTCCCTTAAGTATGGCTGGAAAATCAGGGAACTGCAGCACGTAGTAGCTGGATTCCTTTAATCAGAGGTGTAAACAATTAATGCATATGTATCACCTTCACTTAAACATCTCGTAGTGGGAGGACATGTAGTAAATTAGGCTGTAGCTCAAAGAGTTTGGGGTAGGCTTTTTCACACAGACAAAAAACAGAGGATAAATTTGGACAGCCGTGTGTCTTGAATTAAGTCTTATTCTTGAGGTGTTTCAGGATTTGACATACAGCCCATGAAGGTCCACGAATGGCACGGCATTCCATGGGCTCAGCTCCAGAGTCTCCACAAGATAGAGAAGCTGTAGCAGTTCACTTGAGACAAGAGATGTGTGTTACTTAACCAATTCTCTTCATGTTTTCTTTCAGAAAAACCAGTCCTCCAGAGCAGGCACTCTTTAGATGGCTCTAAATTGATGGAAAAAGTTGAAACTTCACAACCACTTTGGATTACATTAGCGCTGCAAAAGCAAAAGGGATTTCGTGAGCAGCAAGCTACGAGGGAAGAGAGGAGACAAGCCAGAGAGGCAAAGCAAGCGGAGAAGTTGGCTAAAGAGAATGTAAACAATCTTTAGAAACCTGCCCAATAGAAATACCGATACCATAATTGTAACCATTAGCTATTCTTATGATGTGAAAGGGATTTTTTTTTAATGTTTGGTTTGTAAGATTTCATGAAAGCTAAAATGACAGTGAGTAGCAAGTATTCCAAAAGTCTCGAGTTCCCTTTTACAAAACTGAGACCGCCAGGAGAAAATACTGTGTAACAGTGTCACAGTTTTAGTGTAAACTCTGATGCTTTAATATCAGGTGGTAGTTAATGGCAGTCACAAGCACAACCACAGCACAGGTGATGGAACAGGAAAGTTCTATGCAACATGGTTCTTTAAAAGCTTGAGTAAATAAAATCTTAAGCCTTAATGCTCGGGGAATAATAGTGGAATACTCATTTATAGGTGAATTTTAGTAAGTTTGAATTTATTTTTATCATAATGTATTATTTGGATAAAATGTAGACAAATGAAAGAAATGAACTGTCATGTGAAACATCCAAATGCCTAAAGCAGGCACCGAATTCAAGCATAACTTCTTTCCTGTTCTCTAAATAGCTATTTACTATCCATGGTTATCTATTAGTAAGGAAAACTCTTCTACTTACAGTACAGAATTGATGCTACACAAGCAGAGATGCTGTATATAGATACTACAGATGGTAATAAGGGAAATTATGTGGATAACAAAGTATATTTTGATGTTTGTTATGAGACCCACATTTCTGATGGACACGTGCATAATTACAGACATAGATAATTGGCAGAAGAAAACAGCGGTGGGTGTGAAGTTGCCCACAGATGCACACTGTATTTCAGTGCTGTATTTAACAGGTAGGGCTGGCTCAAACTATTCAATATTTTGACTGAAATGACAACATGACAAATTTAACTTTGTGGGGGTTTTTCTACAGTCTTTAATAACTGTTAGTTTCAGAAGTATCCAAGTGTTTTGAGCCTTTACCAAAAAAGAAAGTTAAGGAAAGCGCATCAAGTGTGAAATCTCTTACTTGTAGCCATTGTGTGACAGATTGTTTCTCATTTAGCAGTTTTACTTCTCTGTTCTAGGCTGCTGGAAGTAATCAGTCAGATAATAAAAGTAGCAGCAGCAAAACAAGCACACTGCAGAAATCTACAACTCAAGAAGGGGAGAAGAAAATTGAGACTGCTGTGTCAAGACTAGAAAGAAGGGAACAGCTAAAAAAGTCGAACACCCTTCCGACCTCTGTGACAGGTACAGTAACAGACTCAGATTTATTCTAGGAATAATGTACTTCATAAATGGTATTGCATGTTTTTGACAAAGTGAATGAAAGATTTTTTTTCTTCTGTACTACCCCTAGAATTACAAATGCATCTGCTTTCAGCAAGGAACACTGCAACTTGTCCCAGTCTCATGTGCTGGTCCTTACACTGGCTGCACATAATTTTAACAGATTTTTAAAGTTGCACTACTGCATTTGCTTAGAGCTGGTTCAAGTTAAAAAAAAAATTAGTCTGTCTCCTTGAGCCATATCTAACAGTAGTTTTAGAACATGACTAATGCACATTGGGGGGATCTGATTTACTGTAAACTGCAATTGCAGTACTGCTTTGCCTTTGTGTTGGGGGTTAGCACAGAGGGGGAATGATACTTAACTTCTACAAAGCGTTTTTATGTAGCAAATGAAACATATCGTGTTCCAACACCCCCCAGTTTGCCAAGGAGAAATACTTACCCCAGAATATTTTGAATGGGTATTCTTGTTTAATTCAACACTACAAAAACTAATCCATTCAGTCGAAGGTAGCCTGTCACTTTGAATTTAGGACTTCTCCCTCCCAGTCAAGTATTTGGTATGGAAGGTTGGAACCAGAACCTACTACTTTATCTGCTACTTCAGTCAAGCTGAAACAATTACATATGCAAAAGGTGGGCACATTAAACCAAATACTTCCCCAAAGGGCATAACATTTTGAGGTGGTGTTAAGGCAATTGTTGAAATACAGACTTGCCCCATATTTCTTTAGTTAACATTAGTCCTAGGCAAAAGGTTTTGGCAAAGTGTACAGATAGGTGTTCAAGAAACTGTTTTACAAGCTGCACGGTAATTACTGTGGGCTTCATTGGAAATAAAGCCACATGTCAGCTGACTCTATTCAGTACCACTCCAAGCCAAGAACTGTGGAATGCAACTGCTGAAAGCACTGAGGTAATTCATTGATCTGATCTGTAATAGCAAAGGCTAAAACAGCGCTCCTCCTACGTTACACAGACTGTTCCTGGCTGCACAACCCCTACGCATTCTGGTATTCTGTTGGTTCAGCAACTGCATATCCGCACTGCAGCCAGCGCAGATGGCCTTGATGACTTTACTTGTAACACCTTGGGTTGGAGATGATCTTTAAAGGTCCCGTCCAACTCAAACCGGACCTTACCTAGGTTCCCCAAAACATTCCTGCTCCATTAGCCTGCTTCCAGCACCCAAACTGGCCTTGGGGGTGGGCGGCTGGAGCAGCTTTACCACATTCCTGTCAACCTGTAACAGGGCTATGCTGCAGCTCTACCCCAAAAAATTCAAGACTGGGATGTTATCGTGTACGTGGTCAATTCTGGTAGAAATTAAACTCTAGAACAATAGATGATGCCAAATTAGATCAAAGAAGGGCACAAACCAATTATCCTTGGCCAGTCTGTGTGCACTAGAATGAGAGTTTCAGGGGGATTTCTTAGTGAGTTACCTACAGTGAATGCTAGCAGAGAACTGTGTTGGCCCTAAAGGAAATCATGACTGGACTTCTGTGTGATCACTGGCTACATGTGGAGCCAGGTAACCATTATCAACTACACGAATGTATTTATTATGGATGGTGACATTGATTTGGATTTCCCACAATTAGGGGAGCATTTAGGGCAAAAGACCAGGCTAGAACATGTTTAAAATAAAAGTTAGCTAAGTTCTCCTCTAAGGACATTAAAAAAAACCAAAACAAACACAACACCTCAAACTTGAAGAAGTTGTTATGTTTCAGACTTGCACTTGAGCCTTGTACAACAGGAATTGATAACAGCGTGTAACCTTTAAAATAGCATAAATTACCGTAACCTTTAAAATAATTAGCTTTTCAAAGTGTCTGTCTACAGCAATAGCTGCTACTGCTATTTACTTAGAGCTAAAAATACCTGATTAAAGATGTACTAAAAGGAAAAATAAGTAATTTTTGCTATCCATGCAATTTTAAAGCTTTTTAAAACATTCGAAACGTGAAAAGGTAATGCAACTAAAAGTAATTTGGACTGAATATGAACATTTAACAAAACAAGCTTTTTGGCTCATAGAAAATAAAACCTGTAAGGAAGGAGATTAGAGAGGAGATATTTTGTAACTGAGACTTTTAGAGTTCCTCCATAGGTTTCAGATAGGGTTTACTTCTGTCCAGGCTGCCCTCAGGGGCATTCACTGTCTCAGAATTAAACAGTCTTCCCACCTGACTTCTGCAATATACTCTACAGTTCTTCCCTGTAAAGGTACTTGTTAGAAATCAGTTGCTTATTCAACACATTTTCTTGCTGAGACAGCTGTCTTAAATATACTGTTTTAAAGAAAATGTGACAAACAGCTATTGGAGAAAGCTGGTTCATTTCTTCTTCACGATGGTCTCATGGGAGTGGTTGACTGAGGCAGAAAACTAAAGGACTGCTTTCTTCTCTGTGCTTATTTAAGAACTCTAATCTGAAGAAGCGATCTAAATCCTATTGAATACAGTTGGGTTACACGTGTTCAGCAGCTGCATTACCAAAGAGAAAACAAACCAAAACAAAACAGCTTTATTTCCCATTGTTTGCTACATTGCACATGTAATTAAAATAGTTTATGTAAAGACGACAACTGGCAAATTGGAAATGTTTTCTCTGTATCTCATAGAGAATGAAACTTTTATTCCTATTTTTGTGAGTTATATTACTTGGAGTCACCTCTGAAAAAGGAAACTCAGCTCCTCTAACTTGATTATTTTGCAAATACAATAACTAAAAGGGTTGGAATTAAATATGAAGTGTTAGATCAGAACATCCTCACAGAAAATAAACGAAATCTCCAGAATCCTGCAACAAAGTACAGAGTTCAACTAACGTTTTGGGTTTTTGTTTTCTTTTTCTCTTCCCCTCCCCACCCCACCAAAACCAGTGGAAATTTCAGATTCTGTTCCATCAAACCCACTGGCAAAGGAGGTGGCCAAGAGATTCTCTACCCCTGACACCAACCCCGTGTCAACAGAACCAGCCTGGCTTGCGTTAGCCAAGAGGAAAGCAAAAGCCTGGAGTGACTGTCCACAGATTATAAAGTAAACTGTAAAATTCCATCTCTCTTGCTGACTATTAATTGCTTTCTTTTTATTTATTTAGCTTTTTACACGACAAAAGTGAAAATGCATGCATTGAAGGACTGAATACTGAACTGATTACCATTTTGCTCTAGCTCACTGTAAAGTCTACTCAAGTCATATATTCCATAGCCTTGATAAATACCTAAATGAGGTCATGGCAAAAATTTCAGAGCCAAACTTTACAAAAAATTTAAGAATACTCAGATACTGGATGTAAATTTCAGCAAGTATCACAAAAAGGACCAGAACTTCAGTTCAGAAGCTGTGAGTATTCAGTCTTGGCATTTTAGATCTCTACAGTTAAGTGGAGACCTCAGAAATTTTTTTCAATACTCCATTGTTGATAATTAAGGCAAGATGCATGTTCCCTTCTCTCACTCTGATTGCTTTTTTAAGTGTTAAACTGTATGAACTGTCAGTTCTACCTGCTGTTTGAAAGCTTCTTCTCTAATGAAGAACTCCAGGAGACATCTTTCCACCTGCAAATGATAAGTAGAAAGACAGTACCATCCAAATGCTGAGGTAACTTCTTTCATCATAAGATTAATGCACTTTGTCTATACCCCCTCACTCCTGGGAAGAAAAAAATCATCCTACTTAACAGAAAAACATTATTTAAACAAAAGTCAGCAAGTTTTCAGAAAGAAGCCAGTGAGTCAGTGTTTCTTCTAGTCACTTAAGCATATCACTGTTTGTGCTTGGCCATATTTAAGATGCACAGAGACAGTGATTGCTGATTACAACTTCAAAACCATCGACTGGAACTAAAAGAAGTAAAACTATTCCTGTGCTCACGTAACTGTAGAATCAGTCTCGGTAAGTTCCCACAGGAGTAAGACTTGCAGAACTGAAGTTAACTGAGAACTGAAAGCTAAGTCTGTGAGAGTCTCAAGAGTTTTAACTCTGCATTCTTCCTGACTTTACTCCACAAGTAATTTCAGGTAGTTCAGGTGACTTCCTGTACTTTGACCAGTAAGGACAAAACTTCAGAAAGAAGTTTACTTACCCCATCTCAAGTATCTGCTGTGGCAGTTGAACACTTTATTACTTCTTGTAACTAAAATAGAAATGCTCACCCCTCCCTCTTACAAAAAGGTATAAAGTCCACACTGTAATAAAAATGTTATTATCCTCAACATCCCAAAGAAATAGCTAGGATTACCTTTTAAAAAGTCAGCCCAGTAAATAAATCTGTAAGACACCTGGGTTTGTTTTACAAGGAAGTCTTCAACAAATTTGAATGTCTCCCTTTTACAACCACAAGGCTCAAAGGAACCTTTAAGCTTACATCATCATAAAGGGAGACATTTTCATGAGAGGACGTTGCACCGTTACAGAATGATACCACATATGTTTCATGGAAGTATTTTAGCCAAACTGCCGTATGCAGCATGAGAAGTAGCACTTTAAATCATGCAGAAAGCAGAATATCTGCCATATCTTCCTCTTCCAAGAATTGAAAAGGGCTTGTCAGCAAAAGCCATTATTGAATACACCCTTTCCCACCAAACGGAAAACCACGGTTCACTATCATGGTTACAACAGCACAAACACAATGGACATGTTCGATTGAGTAGATGTGCAGCAGCAATATGGGGGTTTTTTTGGGTCTCTTAAGCCATCAGTTTTGCTCAGTTTCATATTTAAAACTAGAATCTCTAAAGTAACTTTTTACCCTTAATATAAGTAAGTATTTGAAGTGTCTTATACAGAGGTGGGGCAACGCTGCTCTCAAATGCTTGGGGAAAAAAAACCCAAAACACTTAGCACCTTCAAAGTCAAATCTCTGCCAGCTTATCTGGAGAAAGAATTGGGCCCATAATTATTTTTGTTCGGCTAGCACCATGAATTAGTGCTTCTTAAGTTAAATCTACACTTTTTTCAGGTTTATAAGACTGCAATATATATTTGTAATTACAAGAACTAAACTGCCTAAAATCCATCTTTATGATTATTGGGAGAAGGAGCCACGCAGAAATATAGAGAAGATGAAGTAAATCAGGATTAGAGAATTAAGGATACTGGTATTCTGAAAAGCATAGCAAAATTAGGTGCTATTGTGCATGACATAAAGATGCAATTTTCCAATACAGTAAATTTATAGCACATCGAATAGAACTTTCATTAAGGATGGTCTTCATCTAAAGCTTCAAAGCAGAGGTTTTTTTTCAACCATAAAGGTATCTAGTGTAATAATGGAAACTGTATTATGTACAGTACTTGGTGGAAACATTTCTAAAGTGTACATGTTCAACAGTGACATTTCATGTTAAATTAACAAAAAATTGCACTAAATACCAATGAAGTGAAGTGTTACTTTGCTTTAGCTTTGTTGCGACCATTTCTGATAAAGTGTTGGAAATCTGTAAAAATAAAACCAAAACATTACTACTGAGTTTAAACAGCAAAAATGTTTTAAGAACCGAACAAACCACTATGTAGTATATTGTCTCAATTTTTTGTAACTTATACACAAAAAATACCATTTCTTCTGAAAGGTTATGTACAATTAACCTCTATGTTCATATAGTAATGTATAAAAACTGTAAGATGTATAATTGTGGGGTATTTGTTGTGTACTTTTTTAATTTTTCAAATGTTTTAAAGTGCAATTGTTTATTATACTAATGTCATTTTAATTCTTATTAAACTATAACCCAGTCAAAATTACCTAATCAATGATGCATGTATTCTGTGTCTCCTTTTGCTAACCACGTAGTTCAGGTTTGCTTTATAAAAAGAACTTTTTACAGTGCTATAAGTGTCTTGCCTCTGCATTTTTGCAAATGATAGAATGGAGGAACCAGACGTGATGCAATTTCTACTTTACTTTTTAACTCAAGATGTTAGAATTCAAAGTAGACAGCTCATGAGAGAGAATGAGATAATGGTTTCTACTATCGTTCTTTTAGAAGACTCGTAATCAGGAAGATGCTCTCAGGTAAGTGTACTTTTGTCACTGCAAATACTTGATTCACATTACTAAGACCACTGGTTATTCCTTTTAAAGCATTAAAGACAACCAAAACCAATTTACAAAACCCTTTATTAATAGTTATCTGTAAAGACACTGTAGAGAGCATTCATTCAGATCTCTTAAAACATGGTTTTGTAATGGCTGATTTGAGCAGTGCACACTTCATCTTGGAACTCACACTCCACCTGTCATTGAAATTAAATAAATATACATATGAAAGTATATTCTCCACTTGAGAATATAAGAAGTAACTCCTACTCGGCTGAACTGAAGCCAAGGAGAGTCTAGGTTCACAAAAGAGGAACTACTGAGTTCATACAAACCACAGTAACCAGATCACTACTATTGGGTATATTGAATGCAGGCTATGTCTTCAGAAATCAAGTTAAAAGTTAGATTCAAAAAAGGACCTGAGTTCCCTCACCATGGCACCTCCTCAGACTAGACAAACAGCAGCCTGATGCATGTAGGAGCCAGGCACAGGCTGGGAAGGAACCTCAGGGCACAAGCTGGGCTGGACTCACAAAATAACACATTCCTCCCACAGGGACACAAGCACATTATTACAAGTTGCACAGTAAGGCACCTTACCACACTTGCTCCCAACCTTGCAGGTGTTTGAAACCAAGCTACTGACTGTCATTTTCTTATTACACAGGTCAAAGCACAACATTCAAATCCAAACCATCTGAAACATGTTCATTCATGAATTGGAGCTGGGAAATGAGGGTGGGACCGTGAAACTTCTGGCTGGGTGCTGAGCAGCCATCCTCCTTCAGTCAGTACAGAAAGTCGCCAAACATCACTTCAGCTACTCTGGACACTGCCTGGTGCAAAACGTTACCCGAGAAGTCTGCAAAGAGCACCTCTTACCTACAGTAAAATAGGCAGAGAGGTATAGAGCACCTCTGAATTCTTAATTTACAAATGTAAACAATAAAAAGGAAGCAACCTAACAGCTTAGCTGTTCTTTTTTCCTGTTATATACAAATCTAGGCAATAAACATAATCATTTCTACAGCCAACAACAAGCTTTGTTCCCCATACTACAGGGGAAGAGAAAACCTCTCCTGGAAGCTTATCTACTCCTTCTGCTGTTCCAGTCTTGGCATTCAGGATCCACACTTTGCCATCTGTAGATACTGCTGCCAAAAGAATTTTGTTCTTTAAGTCATCACTTTGGAAAACAAATGGTGTTCCATATACACTTGAAGTGGCTTCAAATTTCCACAGTAAATTACCCTCCATGTTACAACAGTAGATAAAGCAATCATGGGAGCCAAAAAATATTTCTTGCTTAGTTAAACTTGAGATGCATGGAGATGAAAACACCGGTCCATTAGTGGAAAACTGCCAAACCTACAGAAAGAACATAACCGCCCATTATCAAAGTTGTTCACTTTATCAGTTTGACAGCAACTGTAATTTTTCAATAGGCTAGTTGTTGACAGGAGAGCATTTTATTTTAAGAGCATACTAGATTTCAGTGAGGGCTGGTAAATACTTGTCAAATTACAACTTAAGTTTTACGCACAGAGTAAGTGATAAAAGACTCATAAAATAGATATGCAAGAGTTACTACCTTCTGTGAGGGGCTCGTAAAGATGGCCAACTTGAGAAAAGGATATTCTTGGGCTGTTGTACCACAATTAGTAACAAACTTTGAGAATTTTGTTAATGTGCCATTCTTTGCCAAAAAGGCAAATATTCCTTTTGTAGAACAGATTTCCTCTGCTCATGCTAATGGTGTGCAGATCCCTCTTCAAGAGAGTATCAGTTCTGCAACACTGCTGCAAGCTGACAGCAGGGCCTGGGCTAACATATATTTTCTAATCATAAAAGGCTGGCCTAGGAATTGCCATGTAGACTGCATCTCAAGCAAACAAACAGAAACAATGTCAGTTGTTTTAATACCAGATACAAGCCACATAATCTCTGAGGAACTAAAAAAATATTCTCATTTAATTCAAGGCTGCCAAATATTTTGCCAGAATTATGATTTGGCATATCTCTGCTGTGATGTCATTATTTTCTGACAAATACATTAACATTCTAAGAAATGTTTACTTCTAAATAGCCCCATCTTACAGAAGGAACAGCTTTAAAGATGCTTGAAAAACCCCCAAAACAAAACTATTCCGTTTCATTTGCTGGCACTACACTCGACCATTTACTTTGGGTGTAAACTCTGAACTAGAAATTCTGTTACTACATCAAGCAACTTGAGAGTTCGCAGTTTTGCTATGAGCTGCATGGACTACCCTAAGCAAACAGTTTTTCTACTTTCTCCTCTCTGTAACAATAAATAGACACTTCTTTTTGGTTCACAAAAAGGTAAATGGTTAAACATTAAACATCTTAGCTGGGTGTTTGTGATGAACATAAAAATCCAACAACACCTTTACCTTTTCTCCAGAATGAGTGTAACAATACAAGTTTCCATCCACACACCCAACATAAACGTACTTCTCATTGCAGTGAGGAGAGGAGAAGAGTGGTTTTCCCAGGAAGCTTTTCCAAATCTTATTCCCTGTCACCTGCAAATAGCAGTATGGAATATCTGATGCTTAACACAACTGTAAGAAGCTGCGCAAAACAACCCTTTCTTCCTCCTTATGAATTTGGGCGGGGGAGGGAAGTAAAGAAAAGCAGGCTTCCCCCATCCAGAATGCATACCAGAAGCAAAATTACTCTTCAAATCTTACTTCAACAAAATGTTTAGTGTTTTCCTTGGGATACTCAATACCCCTGTTCCACCCTTCTCTTCCTCCCCCTAGGCAAAATAACAATAATAGTGTAGTAGTAGTTTTAATAAATGACAGACGCATTTTTTATTCCACTCCCAGCTCCTCAGTATGTGACAAGGGCCAATGAGGGAGAGGATATCTTGAAAGCAAGACATATTGATTATGTCATAAACTATAAATACTGTAGGAAATGCTGAAACTCACCATCTATGATTGTCACAATAAGCTCCTAACATAGCCTGCACATTCTCGTTTTTATCAGTTATCACTTGGAGTTACAGCTGGGCTTCTCAACTACCTGTTACTCAGATTTATGGGAAAAAAAAGTCTCTTTTTTCTTAACCACGGCCCATTAGAACTGTAAAATGGTCTTCTAACACTGGGTTGGGTATTACTGAGGAAACTTGCAGTGGGTGGGAGGTAAAGATGGTTAGGACTGATGCTCTCAGTTGTGTGAGTACAAAAACATGAACAGCTGCTCCAAGTGACTGTTCCTTTTATCAGGCAGGACCAGCTGTAAGCCAACAATGCCTCAGAAAACCAGGAAATTGCTTCGCATCTATAAAGAATTCAGTTTCCCTAGTGCAAAGAACACAACATCAGTCCAAGACTAAGGGGGACAGCTCTTTAAATGACTACAGGGAGGGAAACAGTAAGAGGAATGAAGGAGCTGCTTTCTCTATTCTGTTCTGATTTCAGTAAGCTCTGTGTATTTTTTTTCTAATCCTGTGTCAAAGGGAGGAAGGGAAAAAAATCTAGAGACATGCTCTCACTCACTAGTTTAACTAATAAGGTAGTATATGGGAATGTGAAGACACTGATTCCAACTTTGCCCTCCAGTCAGCATATAAATTCAAGCAGGCCACTTGCTTGAATTATTATGGTAGCCTTGTGTACAATAATATGGCCCTCAAGTGAAAAATATCTTATGGTAACATATGATCATCTAGTTCCCTTCATCAGAAAGGTGATCTTAACTTCAGAAATGCATTTTGGTTTAATTTAAATTTGAGATTGGGATCAAAGACGAGTAAGCAATGGTACATACTGGGTTTACTGCCAATAATAGTCCTCCTAGTGTAGCAACATAAAGATGATGTGGAAAAGAACTTAGACAAGGAGACGAAAACACAGCTCCACCTTCGCAATGTAACTTCCATATACATGCCTTTTTCTGCAAGCACAAGATAAATAAGAATTTTTTCAGCTTGAGTTAAAGCTCATCATGTTTACAAAGACCTTTGAATGACAAAGGTTATCAAACACTGCATTTGCTCCGAAAATACTAGTTAAGAACTGAAGCTATAATCTACATGTTATTACAGCAACATATATGCCAGTGGCTACTTTCTCTTCCAGTAAATAAAAGAAATTCAGCTAATGAAGAGGCAGTATCTGCATCTCTTATTTTCCACCTCCTTTCATCTGCTCTTTTAGAATGCAAGATTCTCTCTCCACCATTAAGCCATAGTTTTATTTCTAGCTGGGCACCCTATTCTGAAACACCCACAGAGAATTTAATAGCTAAGAAATTTAAGAGCTAGTTTCAGCCAGGACGAGTAGCACAAGAACCACAGCTGAGAACACCACTAAAACTACTTACTACCACATACTCCTAACCCCACTTAAGCAGGCCTAACTACGTCAAAATTGTAATTATGGACTCCTGAGAATACTAACACCAGTGGAGCTTCATCTGGTGTACTACAAATGGGGTCTACATTTGATAGTTATTCTGCTATACACAAAAGTTAGTCAGTGTGCTTACACAAATATCCAAAGCATACACATGTTGGTCATGTGATCCCACATAGACTAGTCCACTGGAAGGGTCTACAACTGCAGAGCTTTTCACAGTATCTGCTGTGGCAAAAGTCCAGTGTATTTCTCCATCACTGCTTTGAAGCACGTACACTAAGCCATCATAGCAACCTGTGTGAAATGAAACACAACAGGGGAAAAAAGAATAATGATTATTTGTATTTATGGCATGATTTATGCTGCTAGCTGCATCACTGCTGGACAGAAACAAGATGACTCATGAGGTACAGATTCAAAGCATTTTCCAAAGCTCCTCCTTTTCTTTTAGCTCAAAGTCTTTGCTGACAGTTCATACATTCAAACTTGATTGTTCTGTGTGTTCTTTCCAGGCTACATTTAGAATATATTTATCTCACTGCCTTTCTATCAAGTTTTACAATAATAATATTAGAAGACATGGAGAGTTGCTGAAAAGGGAGAATAAGATTTTTTTTTAATTATCTCTCTCCCTAATTTTCCTTTCTGAAAACAAAGATGCTGGAAGAATATGTTTTCAATTGAAAACTGAACTGTAGTTCTAGAAACTCCTTCATTTTTAATGAAACATTCAATTTTGTTATCAGAGTAAGTAGCAATCAAAATACTAGCAAAAAGATGGTAACATCAGCTTTGCATTAAAAACCTCACCACCTGGACACGTGTGCTAACCAGTGATGTACACGTATTAGCTAAAAAGATAAATACCAAGATGAATAATGGCAACTGTTGACAACAGATAGGACAAAACCAAAAATGAGAGAATTAAACTCTGTGAAAAATAATCTGAGGCACTGTGTGCTAATTTCTACCTCTACCAGTTTTTAAAGACATTTAAAGACTTTATCACCTTTCCACACTTTAAGAAAAACTCAACAGTTTAAAGGTCCCACCTTAATCAACCACTAAAAAGAAACTGTACCCATTGACTATTCCTTAATGAAGCCTTATGAATAAATTGGCATATAATAAACCACAAGTGTGTAAGTTAAATAACCTCCATCACTGGTTATCATGAAACTTAAATTACTTCTTCCTTCTGTTTCTATTGCATGATAAATTAGTTCTGAAGCAGATATGGAAGTTTATGAATAAGTGTAGATGGAGGACATTCAGACGTAGGAAATAAGATTCTCTGTCATTCATCTTGTATTTAGCAGAAAAAAATAATTTAAAATGAAGGCTAAAACAAGAGACATACCAACAACAATGAAATTTCCACACTTAGATACGCAGGCAGAAGATTCAATACGATCTCCAAGGTTGTTCTCCCATTTTATTTCTCCCAAATTTAGATCAATCGCCTGCATTGCATGAGAGTGAGAGCCAACATACACAGATGCAGATAATTCTTCTTTAGATGGTATTATAACCAGTGGTGATGCATCAACACATTTTCTTGTATTTGACTTCCATCTTATGCACAATGCCAACGCTGCCGCTGTTACGTGACCACGTTCTGCATGGATCTGCTCTACACAGCAACAGTCAGTTTTATTTGCCTTGTTTGTAACTGTTAGAATTCTGTCCTCCGTTTCATATCCTTGTGCATGGCTCTGTGTTATACTTGGAGTCACTAAATGCAAAAAGGATGGTTGCTGTAGCAATTCCACTCCTACCTGTACTGTATTACTGGGTTGCATAAAAGATGTAGTGAAATTCATAGAAAAAAAATGATTTCCTCTGCTTAGTGCAATAAATGAAATTAATCCTGAAGCAACCTCGAGACCTCTTTCGGATTTCAGTTTGATATATTTTCCATGGAACTCCTCTCCACTGTTCCTGCTTAATTTTCTTTTCACAACATTGTCATAATTCATTAATTGGTCTTCATCTGGGAACAGAATTTTAAGAATATGCCTATAAACCTCTTCAATCGAGCCGCTGAGAATAACTTCAAGGAGTCCAGGCACAGCTTTGCCTACTAGCATCTCAATTTCATCATAAAATCGTAGAGCCTTTAAGGAGTCTCCACCGCTGTAGAGAAATATCGCATCTTTAGAAATTCCAGTGGAGTCACCTGGGAGACCCAGAAGAGACTAGAGAAAAGAAGAAAGAGGTAACAGTCCATGGGTGTTGTACCATGACACACACATAAATACTCGAGTTGAGTAAAATCCACCTGAATACCCAGAAGTCCTGCTAAAAATCAACAACTGAGGAAACTCACTACTCTGCAAAAAATCACATGAAATATGTTAGTGCCAAAAGAGGTAGTGATGGAACAGGAGTTAGGAAGGAACAGGGAGATACTAGTTCTGTACTACAAAATGTCTTGCTCAATTCCAATTCTGTAGTCTAGCGAATTAAGTAAACTGTGCTGTATTTTTGTTGGCCATTTTCAATCTTGACACCACTTGTCCATGACAGTTTTGCAGATAAAACATTGATGCCTTTTGATAACATTGGTTTAGGTACTTTATTTTATTAATAACATTGATATAAATCAGTATCTTTTACTTCTGAATTATTTAAGTAAGCTACTTACCTACCTACTTTTGAAGCTATAACCCCTGCAATTCATGAAGGATTTTGGATTTGGTATTGTTACTACAGCAAACAGCAATTACTGTGTCTCTTCTCACTGTACTCCCTGCTTGTTAAGTCCGAGGGTAGAGTCCAAATCCTCTGGTTTTGGAACCCACCTTCTGCTGTTCATAACGGATCTAGGGCACATCCCACTCCCTTGGGTTATCATTTCTATAGCCGCCAATACAGTACCAGCACAGGCAAATAGTGTTACTAATTTCACTACGTTTACTTTTTCAAGTTATAGCCTCAGCACATCTCACTTTCAGGTGAAATTGGGAAGTCTATCTTTGAAAAAAAAGTAATATTGTTTGGCACCACATTTCAACCCCTTGAAAAGCAAGTCTTTAGCACAGACATTTAGAAATAATACAAAGAGACAGTCCAAGAGACAACTAAACAACTGTGCCATCTATTTAAAAAAAGACGCTTCAATTCATCATTACCCTGAGAAATAGAAACTCTACCAACACAGTAACTATTTTGCACAAAGTTTCCATGTCCCAGTTCCTAGTTTCCCTTAGGGATACCTTCTTTGGCATGTGAAGCAGTATTCAAAAAGCTACTGACAGGTTATGTTCCTCCTATGCTAATTGCTTATACCTTATAGCCTGCAGTTGTATCTGATAGAGAAATATAGATTACTCCCTCTCGGCCACTGCAGAGCGACTATATTTAAGTATTAACTGAACAGAAAGAGTTGTACTGCTTAAATCTATAGGCAGCTAGAATGTTCGGGCTGCATTAGTCATACTTCTTATAACTCTTTAATTCCTGACACATGCATTATGATTTGCTTGCAAAGATAAAAAGGCAGCTCAAAATACTACCTTCCATAAATTCTGCAATCTTTCCCACAATTCCTCTGCGCCACTCAGCTTACTGTCACACCTTCTGGAGTTTAGATGGTTCTGGTAAATCTTGTTCAGTTCAGATATATCAACTTTGCCTTTGTAAAAAATAAAGTATGATTTTTTTCATCGCTCTTTTAGCATTTACACTTCCAAAACTTGCTCTGCCCAAATAGTCACTTTACTCTTGTACACGCTTCTTTATTCATACTCAACTGCACCTGTATTATTTTTAGCCAGTCAATCAGCTGCACAGAACCCAGCAAGGTTTTTGAAAATTTACGCTAGCCTCCCACACAATCCCACCTTCAAGGCCTGATCTTTCCCCAGCTGAAGTCAGGGTTCTGTTGTGGACCGCAACAGGAATGACGGAGAAAAAAATCTGCAGTGTTAAAACCAAATTAATTTTACAACTACTCTTCGACTCTTGAATGAAACGTTATCATGAAAACATAATACGTGATCATGATTTCCTACTAGGAGTTAGGTATCTAAACTACATATTTAAAAAGCATGAATCAAGTATTGGATTTTGGTCAATAAAAAAAAAATTTTAAAAAAAAAGTAACAGAGATCACTAAAATAACTGGCAAGGGTACCATATTTTCATTTACCATGTGATGTCAAAGGCAAAGCTTTAATCAGTACAAACTCATCAGGGACTGCATAAGCTGGTAGATGTTTCTGGAGTTCCTTAAGTGTTTCTCTCTCTTCTAAATCATCTTTGAGTACAACAAACAGGATAAGTTTTTCCTGCTGATACCAGGTCACTGCACAAGCTTCTATCTTACAAATATCCTCAGCAGCCTGCAATTAAAAAAATTAGTCTTGTTTTGAAATGCAGTTTATCAATAGAGTAAAAGGAGTAAAAACTACAATTAAAAACATACACATTTAAAGACTGTATTTGTCTCACATTCTTACGTAACATCCTATTAAATGTCTTCTCTTGTAGCTGAAGTTTGTACTTCTTTGCATCAAAATGAACTCAGAGATATACGATTTATTTGCCTAAATGCCATGAATGAGATATAATCCATGAGTCTGATATTGAATCTTGTAGAAAAATCACTATAAAAGTATTGGAGTGCAACGCTCAGCATTTTTCAGGTGTCCATACAGTTATCAATTCTGCTGGAACAAACCATTTAATAAAACAGATTTCCAAAAACTCAGAACTAAACTCTTCCCTAAATTATGTGACTAGATTTTTGATACTACATTTTTGATAATTTTGATAATTCCAATTTCTTTTAGACTCCTAAGTCACCTGAAAATGAGTAAATACCCATTTCTGATGATAACGATGTGTTCCTTACCCCTGCTCTTTTATACTGGCATACTCTACTCACTTGATGTTATATTACCTGCTGCAAACTTTCAATATTAAAACGTTTGCCGTGACGTTTAATCTGATTGTCTTTCCGACCCAAGAAGAACAACTTCCCATTCTGTACTCTTACAAAATCCCCTGTTTCTCTCATTGTGCCCAGGGGTACAGTTATTTCATCATCAAGAAAGCAGATTCGTTCTTCACCTCCTACACAAGAAAAGATTGTGGTCACATATATCAAATGGCTAACTGTAAATTAAAATTTTATATAAAGAATGTCAATTTTTTCTGAATTCTAACAAGCATTACAAGAAGCACTAAAATATTATCAATGTCTAAACTTCTGCAATGTACATATTGGGCTATGCGGTTAATACAAAGAGATTAATGAAGAATGTCAAAATGCAAGCAGGAAAAAAAAAAGTCAATATAACGAAAGCACAGTCTATATATGAAATGATGGTAATTTCCTGTTCATCATTACAACAACCTAAAATACTGTCAGAAGGTTTTCAGCCCAATGGAAACTTAAAATGCTACATTAATCTGTATATCACAGGCAGACACCAAGTAAAAACCAACATATTATTAAAACTCAATCAATTAAGAAAAGTGTCTTAGAAGAATAAGAAATATCAAATAACCTATAAATATTTGTCCTTCGCCTTCTAGAACTGCAGAACCGCTGGTATCTCTGACCTCAACTTTTGTTCCGAGGAGCGGTGATCCCAAAGGTATAGGGAAGTCTGTTCTAAACACATTAAAGAGAGAAATAGTAAAAAACTTCCCCTTCTGAACACAAAACAACTGTTACAGAAATGCATTAGCGTACAGCCCTTTTAAAGGACTGGTAATAGAGCACGAGTAGATGCTGGAGGCTTCTCTTTACAAATGTTTCTTCTTTAAAAACATCTCAATTTGTTCAAAATTAAAAACCTCCTCAATGTGCATGGGTTTCATTACCATATACCAAACAACACAGAATACTAGAAAATAAGGCCTGAATGGACCCTGAAATACCCTGAGAGTACCCCAAGAGTTTCAGCCAGTTTTTAAGTTCCCCAGGTTGAAACTCCCATCAAGCTCAACCAAGTTAAACACATGTAACTGCTTTCTAATTAATTCTTTCCCCATCCTACCTAGTTTGAGCTTTTATTCTATTTTATTACTGACGTGGCAACAAGTACAGTTGACTCTTTCAGAAAAGACTGAAATAAAAGCAACTGTAATTTCAATGTCATATATCTGTTATAGACTACCTCTGTTGAGCTGAAGACCAGCTCTTTCCTTTCTCTTCATTCTCTAGCTTCTTCAAGCACTTGCAGAACCTCATTTATTGAATATCAACACTATTTCTGAGTGTGAGTAGAGAATAGCATATTTTCTTCAGTAAAGCAAAATTTTAAAAGTAAGGTAACTTTAAATAACATTGGTAATCTATGAAGTTAGGCATATGTTACAGTTCAGTTTCTATCATAAAGTATCATATTTTAAGCTAACAGTTCTTGTTCAACTCCTGTTATTCAGGCTGTTGTAACTTCTCCTTTTCTCTGATCAGTCAATGAATTCTTTATCTCATGTCAAATTTTCAAAAGCGTGTATTTCTGCCACATGAGAATCTCCTCCTCCTTTTCCTTCCTCTGGTCAGCTTCAAAATATAATTACTTGACAAACAGGTATGAGGAAGCATCCCAGATATTCAATGTGTCTGCCCCATACCATGGGAAAGTCCGAACGCAAAGACAAAACAACAACAACAACAGAGTAGAATTTAACATCACCAAACAAAACCCCAGGATTCCTACATATACCACAGAACAGCAAAAATAAAAGACAAACTCCTCATTTGGACATCATTATTAAGAGATTTGGGATTAGACATTTGATTTTGCCCAACTTATCTAAACAACAGAAGGGTGCAGACTACTAAGGCAGTAACTTTGTGCTAATTTTTTTCATTTTCTAGTGTTCTCTTGAACATTCAGCTAGCAAAAATAAAAGCTCGCTGTACTCCAACTGTCCTGTCAATACTAAGAAATGAAGAATGGTCTGTCCCAATTTTGTTTTATCTGGGGCTGCTTACTGCAAAGGAACCCAAATTCCCTTTGCAATGAGGCTTAGAGGAACAGGCTCTGAGGTGAAGGGAAGGCTGGGAGACAACAGTAAGAGACTATAAAACTTCCAACATTCTAACTGCACACCAGCTAGGACTAAAGAACAACACATTATTTCTGGAGCACAGAAACTTTAAGTAGAAAAAACAGTTTCACTGAGGATAAGATAATTTTTGAACCCAGAGAAATCAGAATGAAAATTATTTTTGCTTGAGAACTTAATGACACTTTGTGACCATCCACCATCTTCACTCTTCAGGGGTTTAAGTACCAGGTTAATGTATTGAATCATTTGTCCAAAACACCCCATTTCATAGGACGTGTCTAACTCAAGTCGCACGTATAATTATTATGCCAGGGGATAATTACACCTTTCAGAGAGCAAATGAAACATTGAGCTAACTGGAAGTACCTTTCATGACCTTGACATTCCTGCAACTCTCTTTATAAAATGCAATGAACAACAACAAGTCAGAAACTGAGTGAAAAATCACAGAGTGCTAAATGATGAAAAGAAAGTACTTCTAGAAGTCCAAGTGAAATTACGGTGATACCTTGATACCAAAGGGACTTTGGACAAATCCCTGTCATCCGAACTAGTCAAGTAATATCAGTGGGATTATTTGCTGAATAGTATGTTATCCAATATTAGAAAAAAAACCAGTACCTGGTCTTCACTTAATCAATTATTTGTGGAGTTTAATGACTGTAGGAAAAAGCATGGTAGCAGTATGAAACTTACATATATCTACTGATTATATTTGAAAGTAATCTTGAAGTATTTTTGCTTAAAACAAGTAAATCACAGAAGTAACATTCTGAACTTGGCAGAGCTAAGCTCTGAATCTATCTTTGTTCCGAGGCTATGATTAAGAGTTACAGAGCCCTGTTTCTTGACTCTCACTGACTGTTAGTTTTCTTCTCTTTGAACATGCAAGATCTCACTGGAAAAGCCTCATGATAAGCAAGAGTATGGCTGGCTGAAGTTACTAGCAAACTGGGCAGGAGCCATTTGCGTGCACAAGTGCAACACTGATTCAATACTGCCACGTAGTCAGAGACAGCACACCCTGGACTAGACTAGTCCAGGTTTATTTAGCATGCGGATTCACAGGCTGGAGTGAGGAAGAGGTCTAGATACAGAGATGACTAAAATACAGACCATTACAACACAGTACGTGAAACTTAACAGGTCTACTAGTAGATAGAATTTCAGACTGCAGTTCCATCCTTCAAGAATCATTCATCAATTCGTGCTTGAGGGGTTTGTATTAGAGCAAGAGAGATTGGACTAGTCTATTTCTACATAAATAACAAATCTAACTTCTACCAGCATAAACACTCAGGAGGACTCAGCGGCCCTGGAAACAGGAGGTTCAGGTTCTTTTTCTAGTGATTTTCATCATTCACATGCCAAGGCTTGAAAACAGTGAATTTTCCTACCTAAAATCAGTACTAAAAACCTCTTCAGGAATCTTGTAGCAAGTGGCCCAGCTTGACACTTCAGTAATACCATACAGATTAAAAATACTTGTTTCGTTCTCCTTATGCTTCCAACTTTTCAAGAGGTTCAGCATGGGAAATGCTTCACCACCAAGGGCTAAGACACGAAGCGAAGTATTTGCAGACAACACTGTTGAATTAATAATGTGAGCTCCAAACCTTCTGAGAAGTGTTGGTGTTGCCTGAATGATACATATCAAAACAAAACAAACAAACAAAAAACATAAGAGAAAGACTTATTATATTTTTTCAGTGTATGTGTAGACTTGTTCCTGCTTTATCATATTCACTGCATAGCTATATTGTGGATGTACTTAACAATCATTTACGTATAGTAGATAGCACCAACCATCAGATACCAGTATAGATCACACTGGTGTTTTGTGAGATTTTGTTTCTTCTTTACTTGGACGTGTTATGGGCTCCCTGTTGTGTTTCAGCTATTACCTGGCATGTGTGCACACTAGTTCTTACGTTAATTACTTTGAAACAGAAAGCAGCAAACACAGCAATCTCTTGATGTTACTTTTTGAGCTTTTTCCCCTTCAGTCCAGCATATTACAGCAAAAATATAACCTATGCATCTGCTTAACCTGCATATAGAATATTTAAAGACCCTTCCATAACACTAAAAATTTCTAGGATGCCAGATTCTGGGTTTGTGTGTGTTCCTGATTTGTGTAAATATAACAGTTTGCAATGATTAGTTTTTCTGAAAGCTTTCACATCACACTCTAAAATGAGCAGGGGGGAAAAAAAAAATGAAGAAAGAAAAGTTTCCTTAAATACAACTATTTCTATAAAACTATTGATGATGTAGAGCCCTTTCACTGAAGGGAAAAATAGCAAAACATTTTAACAAATACCCTTCACTCTCATTCTTGCCTACTTTTTCTAGTAAGAGAACTGGAAAATTAACAGATTTCTCACCAGGTTATTTTCTTCTAGTAATAGAAGAAGACCATCACTGATCATTTTAACTCCAGTGAATTATAACAAAGAAAAAAAGAGAGGAAAAATTAGTCTTCCTCTCCTTCATAATCACTTTTCAGATTTCTCAAGTCTGCTCAAGCAAGTCAAGAGAAGAAGGTAATGTCTTGCTATAATTTAAGAAACATCATAAAATTATTCATCATCACTTAAGTTACAAGGAGAACATTTTTGTCATTGATTCAGCTGAGAAGCCCTTCCTTCACTGATTAAGACGATGATCAATAAAATCACAAAATCAAACTTTTCTTAGAAAGATGTCTCAAATACCCTCATTCACCAAATTTCGCCTTTCTCCATTAATGCTTTACATGCTTAAAAAAACCCACTTAAAAAGTATTTTAAAGTATACTTAAAAAAATCTTGCTAATAGAGATTAATATATCAGAAATTTTTTTTCTAAAAGCAAGTGAGATAAACTAATCAAGAAACTTGTATATGCTAGGAAAATCTACACCATCAAAGTTACAAAATATTTTTAAGTAGTGGATTTTTTTCTGCTGTGGAATCTTCAGCTAACTGCTCATTAATCTTAAATTTATACCCTACAATCTCAACTACCAGCATTCCTCAAAAAAACCCAGAAATCTCAGCATTTCTATGACTGCAAATACTTCAGAATTACACTAGTGACAAAGCAAGGCTTAGGGTTTGATTTATCACAATTAATAGACTAACGAGAATATACTCATTTTGTTCAAAGCTGGTTACAAGCGAGATCCATTTTACCAGCTCTTTCCCCCACACCCTGATTTAAGTTCCCGTACTCTACTAATAGTTTTCCTAAATACCTTGTTACACTACAAGGCAAGGCCTAGGCTTTTTCAGCCCTGCTAGATGCTCCTAACTTCAAGTAAATTTTCCACAAATGAACTTTAAAACTATTAAAATTGAGATCACGTAGGAGATGATCAATTCCAAGACATAAGAGGCATAGGAAGCCTCATACAAACAGGTGGCCTGAAAACAATGTGTTGCTGTGGTATCAATTATTCTCTTGCTCTCATTATTGTAAAAAATGACATTTTATCACTCTATAAATGGTTTAGTTGTATTTTTAGCATAGAGACTACTATTAGAAGTTGTTTCTGAGGAAACGCTCTAAGATCAAGCTGATTAAGAAGTGCTAAAAATGTCTGTAATAGGTTACTCCATTACAGGATTCTTCGGAACTGTTTAATTAAGAGAATAATTTAACTAATTCTTAAGAATTAGTGGTTTCTTGAGATATATGTTTGTTTTATCTTTAGTTCATTGCTTTCTGTCACAAAATGTTTGAGGCTTCAATCAAATGGTCATTTTCTAAACAATCAACACTCTACAGCAAAATGGATAGCACAAGCTGCACCCTCAAGGTAGAACACTCCTGCTCTATTTAATCATCAGCATCTCCACTGATGAAAAAGCAGTACACACTAGCAAAGGTGAGAAGCAAGACACTGAAGACACTTATCTTGGCTGCTACCCACCTGCAACACTGTCACATGGTGACGGTGAAACAGAGCAGCAGACAGCTCCACAGGCATCATTTTAATCGTGTTTGGAACGATGAGAATAGAGGCTCCGCTTGCCAAAGCAACGAACAATTCAACTACAGATGGGTCAAATGTTAGAGGAGAAGCCAGGAACAGCACGTCATCTTGTGTGATCTCAAATATGGATCTAAAATAAGAAAACTAGGAATTACAAATTTGATGCACATTGTTGAAAAACACTCCCAAACTAGAAGAGCAGTGTGGAATGAATGTGCATTAGCAAAGCTAAGGTCTTAAGGTCTGCTCTGACTATACAGGCATATGCAGGGCAGACAAGCTGAGTAAGAGTTCCTGCATCAAAACTGCAACTATTGATCAAACTCATGAGGTCCTTTGCAAAGATATCCACCACTGTACACATCAATACAGTATGTTGAAGGGCATATTTCAACTACTGGATGCTCACTTAAAAAAAAAAAAAGTTAAAAGAAAAAGGCAAAAAGAAAAAAGATTATGGTATTTTCCATAATAGTTTTTTTAGAGAGTATTAAATGTAGTAGAAAGAAACCTAGATAGCCTAGAAGGGAATTAGGACTTAAAAACTACAGAACACAATAAATATAACTGTGAATAAATAATTAATTTTGTTATTTATTTCTTTGAAGCTGCAAGTCAGAATATAGCACTTCCAGAAAGAGCATCTCATTTCAAGTACAGCCCTCAAAAACTCAGGTAAAGCACCATTTAAACATCAAAAATAACAGAGAAACAAAATTTTACCTTATACTATTTAGAAACAAAAGAAACAAACACAAATAAATATGAAAAGGCAGAGAAGGAAGAAGCGAAGCAGCATTAGCAAAACTCCAGTCTACGCTCCTCTGAAGTATTTAAAAAAAAAAGTCCCTCAATGTCAAATTTGTAAAAGCATTTAAAAAGAAAACTGAAAACCACACTTACTTAAGATGCTGAATATTTGGCACGATACATTTATGAGGCACTCTGACTATTTTGGGGATTCCTGTGGTTCCTGATGTATGCAAGATGTATGCTAAAGAGTATTTCTGGTCAACATCCATGTAACCCCCTTTGAACGTTTTTACTTCAGTTTGACCTGGACAAGAAGTGTATCCCGGCTGTGAGTTACCAACAGCTTTGAAAGGCTCATATTTACTTTTCACACTGTCTACTTGTTCATTTAAATCAGTGTTGCTTGAGCTCCTTTGGAAGAGAGTTAAACCAATATGTTCTACTGTGGATGAATTGTGGTAAAACCAACCAACATGGGACATCTGGAATTTCTGCAAGAGAAAATAAACGATTTAAACAATAGAACTCAGGATGCACTGTTATTATTCTATTGTATACAATGAAATAGGAAACAAATAAGGTGTGATTTTTCATGCCTCTATTTTTGGATGACATACATCAGACAGTTTCAAGCTCAAGTATTTATATATATTAAATATGAGCGAATGCAGACTTTATAAATGCAAAATAAGCAATCCTCTGAGCAAATTCTGCAGAAGACAAACAACTTTGAATTATAACTAGATGGTCCAATCTTGTCTATTGCCTTTGCAATGAGTGAGGGTGTAAGATTTGGGAGGAGCTGGAAAAAAGGAAACCAAAGAATTAAATGCACCAGTTTTTTTCAACTATTGCAAAGATTTCCAACTCTCGACCTTGACACATGGAGAAATAAGTCTGGAAAAGCTTTCCAGTGCCAGTGCGCAGCAACATTGCCTGGACAACACTGTAACAGGAACGTAGGTGTTTTTTTGAAGAGGAGGAGAAGCACTTTATACTTCCAATTTCAAAGATGTTATTTTCTGAATGAGAAAGACAACCTCTTGACACAAAGAAACAAAACCACCCCATCCAGAATACAATCTGAATAGCTACACATTTCTAAATTGCCCTTTAATTCTTCCTGTAGAAGCCTGAACACTTACATTTATTTTGTCATTCTCAACAAGAATATACTGAAGATTGCTTTTCTTCATGAAGTAAGTGGATAACATTGGTGGTGCATCTGGATCAACAGGAGAATAGGCAGCTGGAACTTGAAGGATTCTAACGAGACAAAAATGTTTTAAACTTATTTTTAAAAAAATAAGAAAAAACTCTTAAATTTCACTAACATTTCTTTTATACTTTTATAGTCCCCAGAGCCAGCAAATGTAGTCATAACATGACTTCTGAAGATTTTTTTAGAAATAAAGTAGGAAGAAAATGATAGTCAGTGTTGCCTTTTGGTATTTTACAGCAAAAAAAAAAGATTAAAGCTTGATGAAAACATTCAACATTATTTCTGACCAAGCAGGCTGGTGATGACAAAGGTATCACTGACATCAACAGCACCACATTTTTAAAGCTTCTGCTATTGACTAGGAACAGAAATATAAGCTTTTTATTTATACATGTACAATATATTCAAAAAAACCCACCAAAAGTCTGCATGCTGAAAACAATTTCCATTCTCACTAATCTAAAAAATCCAACATAAGAGAATATGAGCATGCACTGGAGTTTTTTCCCTAATAAATAAAGAGAGAAACATGAAGTATGATTCTGCTCTCATTCACTGCGCTTTACATTGTAGTGCTCCCTCAGCAGTTGCTCACTGCAACCCTCCCCTCTAGTGGTTCCATTTGATAAAGACAAGCATTTGAATTTGTTAATGCCACAAAAGGCCAAGATGAGTAAGTGGCGACTAAAATATGAACAGTTCTGATAAATTTTCACATTTCTTCTAAGGCTGGGTTCCCACATACACTTAGTTCTACTTCCTCTTTGTGCAGGTGATTTATCAATGCAGTAATGATGAGATCCAGAACAAAGACTTGGAAACCGCAGCATTCTGCATACTCAAAAGGCCACTGGTATCAATGAGTGCCTAAACCTGCCCTGCATCACACATAGCACTTAATTACTCAGCAACGATAGCTGTGAGAATCAAAACGCCCCAGCAGCTCCCAGTCACGCAGCAAAAGAAAACTGTGTTGCTGCTCAGTTCATTGGGACACAGACTAAATGAGGCTGGAAGGGACCTCAGGATGCCCAGTCCAACCTCCTGCTCAAGCACGGCCAGCTGTGACACCAGACCAGTTGTTCAGGTCTTGAAAACCTCCAGGGATGGTGCCTGCACAACATCTCTGGGGGACCTGTACCACTGGGGGAAAAATAAGAAAGTTCCTCAGTGCTTCTGAGAGACTTATGATTACAGCACTTGCTCACTCCACTGAAATCTTTATACTCAACTGTGTTAAATCATCTTGCACTATTACGTATTTTAGGTGCAGTGTGACAATAAGAAAATACTGATACAGATCATCCTGACGAGAAACGCAATCGCTGCTGTATATATCAGCTGAAGAAAATAAGCTTGTGGTGCTGAGATTCTGTATTACATCATAAATGAAATAGATATAGAAGATACATATATAAAGGATACAAACATTAGAATTCATCAGCAGATGGACATTTTTTTAAATTGGCGAATTAATGCGAGTGTTGAGAACAGAAACATTTCAGTTTCCTAGCCATTAAATAATCAATTTCACTTTAGTGCTGCATTGCACATGACTCTTTTCTACAATATTTGTAATGGAACTGTAACTCTATACTCCATTAGCTTAAAGCATGAGATTTGTTTCCAATGCATACTTTTTGTGCTAGCAAGACAAGAATACATTAAAAAAATCTGCATACTCATTTTATTCTGTTAGATCGCCTCCGTTTTTAAAAACGCGCAAAGACATTAATCATTAATTTTTTATATTTCTATAAATATGCTTAATCATACACTTTTTAAAAAATGGATGTTGTTACATACACTTCAGATCAATGACCTTAAGATTAAAAAAAAACTTTAGCAGGGGCTTTTCAAGATTATAATATTGCCAGCTTTTTTCTTAAAAGTGCAAAAGTCCAGTGCCTCTTTCTTGACTGAATTACTATAATATTACTGCATTTTTTATTAAAAATACAAAACAAACTGAAAATTTGCTTTCATTGAGACGACCCTTAAAAAAAAAAAAATCAACACTGAATGCAATCATTCAAAACATTACCCTAAGATCCAAGATGGTAAGTTTATTCCTGGATAGCAGTAAAGGCCTATTTCACATCTTCCTTGCTGATCGCAGTGCTTTTGAAGAAAAGCTGTCAATTCCATGGCAAGCTTAACCACCGTTGCATAAGTATAGAAAGTGGGAGGTTTGTCATTGCATTCATCAAACCAAACCGCTTTTCTATCAGCGTACAGGCCGGCTGCCTGATTCACCAGCTCCTGAAGAGTCATGTCGGCTGCATATCTCCAGTCCCTCTGAAAGATTAACAAACCAGACTGCATTATCACCTCCTAACTTTTAAAATTTTAGACAAATTACGTAAGCACACCAAATAGCACCAAGTAGGAAAAAAGATCCTTGGCACAAAACACACGGCTTCACCACACCTTATATTTCAAAAGCATAAGGTGTAATACTTTTATCATTTGTCACGGGTCTCATCTGTGAGCCCGGGATGCAGGAATTAACTAACATTTCATTGCACAAAGGTAGTTTGTTCCTCACCATCACACCTTTATTTTTAAACCTGGGCAGAACTGAATTCAAAACTTTATTAACATAACTGAATTAGCAATTTTCTCTTTAATAGAACTGTGAAATACGAATCTTTCCTTCGCAAGCAGAAAACCCAACCCGTCCACTGCCAAGGCTTTCAGGGTGCTGCCCGTGCTGCCGCCCGTCTCTGCCCCACGGGCCCTCCCGTCACGGCCGTACGTTTTGACGGAGCCGCGGACTGGCAGGCTCCGGGCCAAGGGCCCCTCTCGCCTCGGCCGCGCCAGGGCCAGCACTCCGCAGCGGCCCCGGGCAAGGCCAGGCGGCTCCCGCACCCCCCGCCACGCTCAGCGTCCCCCGTCTCCACACACGGCCTGGCCGCTCCCGCGGCGGGGGGCCGCGCCATGAGCATTGCGGGGCCTCCGCAGGACCGACGCCATCAGCGCGGCCCCACCGAGCGCTGCCGCTGGCCCCAACGGCCGGAGCTCGGGGCAACGGCCACGCCGCGCGGAAACCCACCTGAGGGAGCGCCGAACGGCACGGGCCGGCACCCTCCTTTGCTCCGCTTCCGCCTAGCAACAGAAGGTCGGCCCTTCTGATTGGTGGGAGCCTGGTAGTCCCGCCCGACGCTGCAGTAGTGCGGCACATTCATTGGCCAATGGCCGTCGCGCTGTTTGGGCATCCACAAGCAGCGCCCGGTCAGCCAGCGGCCTGCGTGGGGTGGCGCCATTTTTTCCTTAAGGGGTGAGGAGCAGTGCGTGCGCCAGAGCGCTCCCAGCTCTCCACAGCTCCCCGGCAACTCTTCTTCAGACATAAAAAAGGGGCTAAAACAAACTCAGGGGTCCGGGTTGAAGGGCAAGGTTCCCCCGTGAGACTCACAGTTCACTCATCTCTGTCCCCAGGTCTCCCCCGCCTCCCAAGAGGTGGTACGGGCCTTCCTGCCGGTGCGGTCGCCGTTGGTACGGGGCAAAGACGTCATTTCCGGAGGGATGGGGTGTGTCAGCAGTTGCTGTTGCCGTTGCGGCGGCTGATAACGCTTTGCTCCTCGGTCGGGCGGCGGCGGCGGCGGGGAGCGGGGCCTGCAGCAGCCGCTGCCGGGCTCCCGGCGGGGCCAAGGGGGGCGGCCGGGCCTTAGAGGCGCCAGCGGGGAGCGAGGGCGGCGGGGGCGGCGGTAACGCGGCGAGGGGCGCGTGCGGGAGAGGGCGATTTAATGTCAGACAAGGAACGATTTGCTGCAGCTTCGAGGGCGCTGTCACGGTGGGTTTGTTAAAGAAACCTGGGGTGTGTAGTGCCGGCGGGTGCAGCGAAGGAAGAGAGAACGAGCAGACCAGTTCGTAACCGTTTTTAATATTTCACAGGGGAGAAATTAGACGTTAGCTTCGTACTGTTTTGTCACATTTTGTAAATGGTAATTTGGCACAGTTTCACATTAGTAATACAGTAGAAACAGTTTCACAGTAAAACGTTAAAATAATACAAATAGCAACACCTAAAACCAGAGGAACTTTCTCCCTCAGCGTACCCATTGCAAGTATGTGTTTGCTGTATGCGATAAAAAAGGCCTGGTAGCCCAAAGCTACCAGCTGTTGGAGAAAAAAATGACACATGAAAACTATCTCCCTTTTAACTTAAAGTTCTGAAAACTGTGTACTAGAGATCAGGCATGTAGTGTATCTAAAAATTACAGTGCTTACAGTAGCAGACCTTGTAATTTTGTATGAATAACCGGGAGGGGAAAAAGGCATTGGGATTCCTTTTATTCAAATCAGAATTATGCCACCTAATTTTCAGATCACATTTAAGCAACTATTACCAGACTTCAGAAATACCACTTTTTTTGAAAACATGTTAAAAGAATATTTTCACGAGTTTAATTTACAGTCTGTTCTATAGACAATTTCATATAAATCAATAGACTTCAGCTTGCAACCATGTTAAACTATGCACCTAAGATTTTGTCTCAAGCAGAAAGGGCTTCTCACACATACCTATAACCGAAGAGCTCAACTTAAACGTTTTTTAAAAAAATGATCCCTAAGAGCTTGACTTATCCCTTCTTTTTTGAGGGCAGGAAGGAAGAAAGGTAGAAAATATTAATGACTGTTTTTCACAAACTTGCTTGTTAGAAGAAATCCATGTACGTCCCCTGATACGCAGATCTGGGCTTTGGTGAACACCATGCAGTAAGAGCCCAGCACTCATGAAAATCTGGATTCTCCCTTAGGCCTGGCTGCAAGTAGGTTCTGTTTCCACTGCATGATGCACGGTACTGACTTGATTAAATGTATTTACTTGCTTTCTTGAATTTAGACTTCTGTGTTCTCATTGTCTATTGGGCACAATTGCTACAAATCCCATTTAAGAGGCTCCCTTTTGAATTTAATCGCCAGTGCTGTAATTCTCAACTATGTCGAAGATGATGGGGAAGGAGGAAGTTCTTAAACTTCTCTGTTGATTTTTTTAAATAGTGTCAGAGAGAATTAGAAGGCCAAAATACACAATATTAAATAGAAAATTTAAAATTAAGTTGCTGATATTCAGTGAAAAAAACCTGAGGTATGCAAAATATTTTCACAATTGTGCGTAGTTTTCAAAAGATGCTTTTCGATTTTCAGCTAGTGGTTCGTTGTCCAAGTGTATACAAGTAACCATGTAATTGTGACCAGTTAAAAATACAATCTATTCAATAGCTAATGGTTCTTTAGAACTCTTTTAAAAAAATTACATTTATTGTAACAGCAGTAATGTAGTAAAATAACACTATATCCAAAACAACTCATAATCTTCAGTCATTTTATCATTTTTATTGTTAAAAATGAAAAGTGACTTTATTTTTCAGTTTACTTTGCACGTTGACAGCTAAGACTTCTGAAATTGTCAGGAGTAATCCTAGAGAAAACAAGATGTAAAAGAGGAAAAAAAACATGGCAGTGCCAAGTATTTTCTTCTCCTACATCCTATTGGCAACTGATAGAAGTACACAAAGAGAGTGTAAATACAGTGGACTTAAGAAAAATAATTTTAAAGTTATAAAACTACAGAGCTTTGGCTGAGCATATCCCTGAGTCTTCATTTTTTTAAAAGCATATGCTAGACATGATGTTCATAGAATCTGTTACAAAGGGCTTGATTAGTGAAGGCTGTTTAGCTGTATATGCAAAAGTTAGGTACTTCTACTCTTAAAGCCTAAGCAAGAACTGCTGAGGAAGCAGTGTGATTCTTCAGAATCTGGTATTTTCCCTAAGGAGAAAATCAAACTTCACATACTTTTGCATTAAGACTTTGATAATTTGAAATTACACCACATGACTCAAAATCTGTGGACAAGTCTAATAGGGATAACTTTCAGGGCAAGGGTGAAACAAAAAACTCTGGGACTGCTACAAAATTTTAAAAACTTTGGGGTTTATAATACTTTATGAGAAAACAGAAGGCACAACTGTGCAACAAAACTATGATTTTGTATTTTAATCTGCTTCCATCGTTTTCATCAGCAGATTGGACTCTGTAAGCCTTTACAGTAATGATGTAACATTAGTAACAATAATTAGCTGTAATAAGGCTTCCATATTACCTAAATGTAAGAAGGCTATTGGCAAGGAGGCATCTTTGAAAAAGGTACATTTGACAACAGATGAGCTGATGTCCATCCTCTAAAAATTCACCATTCTAGCTCTACGGGGTACTCGCCAGTGAGACATGCTGTGCAATGGCCAATCTTTCCAACACGCAACTTGTGGCTTTTAAGGTTATTCTCATTCTCTTGTCTTGCTTTGATGCTTTCTTGCACAGATGATACCAGCCCTTCCACAGAAAGGTAGACAACGCTGTCAGCTCCTAGAGGAAATAAAAAATTCAGCAGTTAAAGCTGCAATATTGTATCAAATGCAGGGCTCTTTGGAAATGCAGTCACATTATCGTATGGATTACAATTCCAGGTGGATCACCTTACCTAAAGAGAATGGATATGAAAAATTATCAGACCATAATAAGCCTTGCCCTTCTCCAATTCTTTGTGCAGGGAGAAGACTCACTGAAATCTATAGAGAGAAGGTTCTGAGCTGGGAACAAAAATGTCTCGCATACTGAAAAAACAGAAATAAAGCCCAGAGTGTCCACTAAAACTCCCTAAACTCCCTGTAGTTTCCCAGAGTTACGCTGTAGTTTGGGCTGGAAACTGAGCTCTGTGTGGCTGGTGCTTCCCAAACTGTGCACCTAGGACCACACAACCTTACTGGGACTTGGAGGAAGGAGGGGAAGACCACCACGTTAAAAAAAATTCAGTGTGCACTTCATGCAAATGTTCTAGCAGTAGTAAAGTTTAATAGCGTTTTCACATCATTTGTTTTCTATTGTTTGCACTCCTTATGTTGTGAATAATCCTTAAAAATGAGGTCCTACAAACTTGAAATATTTCAACATGCCTTCACAATAATTTGGGGGAAAATAATTCATTGCAATCTTAGACAGTGAGAGTAAGTATTTAACATAGGAAATCTGAGTTTGCAGCTTCCTAACTGTAACCACAGCTATGTTCTTAAACCATTTAAAAAATATTTTGTAGCACAATGGGCCATATATAATATATCTCCTCACTCACAAGCCTTTACATGACTTCTGTTGCTGATATCCTGATGATAAGCAAGTTATTTACCAGATCACAAGCAACATGAGCTGTCGGTTCTTTTGTTCTGCCGCAAACATGACTCATTCTAGAGATTTGAGAATGTATTTAACATTCTTTGATTAGTCTCAAATGTCATTTCTCTCAAAGTGAAATATATAATGCAGTTTAAATTATTTACATACATTTAAATTTGTAGAAAAAAAATCAGTGGGTGTTTACAAATTCCAAACATTTTTATGAATATCTCATGAAACTACATTAGTTTTTTATTACAAGACAGATTTTCACCACATATTTTCTTCCTGGTATTTTGCTTACAGTAGCTCCTTGCTGTAAAGACTTTCCCAGGAGGAGATCTAAGTATTGGAAAGTTGTGTTGTCATGCCTTATTTATAACTTACGATTACACAATTATTCTAATGCCTTCTATTGTTTGGAGAAATATAATTCACTAACTGTGTTAAAAAAGTGTAACTAAATTGGTTTGATCCACAGGGTACTCACAATGCAGACATTCAGTGTATCAACCTTGCGATTTTTAGTCAGTTTTGCCACTGTTGCCTTGATGTGTTGTCCTTTATTTTGATGTAGACAATAAAACACCTACGGGTAAAATTTCTCTCTTGAAAAAAAGAAAAAGTAGCATTTACCTATATAGTTTGCAAGATCGTGAAATTCAGGTCTGTTGGCAATGAGTTCTTCTTTAGTTGGAATGTTTATTCCCATATAACAAGGAAATCTTATGGGAGGTGAAGCCACACGAATGTGCACCTGAATAAAAATACAGTTGCAAACCAGACTGCTATAAGGTAAAGGTCAGCGGATCATAATGCAATAGCAAAGTCCTAGTTCTACAAAATCATCATGAAGAACAGAACATGACACTACAAAGAAGACATGGAAGGGGGTTAAAAGTAAGATTTCTTTTTTTCAGATGCCAATGCAGCAGGAGAGAGAAAGACAGTTTTAGAATTTATTTTTACAGTATTTCCTAGTGTTATTAAAAAGTTGCATCCTGATTTTGCTTTTTTTCTATGGTGTTGAATCCTTGATGAACATGTTTCAGTTTATAAAGTCAAATATTATACAGAACATTTTTTCTCCAGTAAGAGACTTGCACATTCTGTTTCAATTAAATCTTAACCCATTAAAAATTTTGCGCTCTGGTGACTTAAGGCACATGCCCATTCACTGCAGTATGTGGTTGTATGTAATGCAGTACCACAAGTCACACAGATGTCAGGAATACCGCACCAATACTTGATTTTGTGATCTTACCTAATCTGTTTTGCATTCTCTCTTTACCTGCCAGATAGTGCTTTAATAATGGAGACCTGTTCCTACCCCCTTAGTGCCCCCAAAATCACAGTCATACAGAAGAAACTTCTCAACCTATCTTCACAATAAACATGCACTAGCTATTCCTTTTTGCACATTTGTTCTTTTAAGTAAGGAAACAGTGTTTAGTGCAAATGAAGGCAAACCCCTGTGCTTTACCGTCCCATCAACCTTCTGCTTACAATGGTATTGTACTGGATGAAAATTAACTTACCTCTTTGGCTCCTGATTCTCTCAGCAGTTTTATTATAGGTGAAATGGTATTGCCCCTCACAATTGAATCATCAATGATAACAACTCGTTTGCCTTTAAAATTATCAGACAGAACCCCAAACTTCTTAGCAACACCAAGTTGCCGTAACCTCATATTTGGCTGGATAAATGTTCTTCCTACATATCGGTTTTTACAGAGTACTTCAACATACGGTAGTCCACACTGTAAACAGGAGACAATTAAACAGAATTAGTATCTATAAAACTGGATATTCTCACTTACTGTTGTTTGAAGCAACCTTAGGATTTAGTATGACTTCACAGTAAACAAAGAACTTTGAAATACCTTAATATAGTAGAATAATGACAGAAAAAACAAGTGCAGATGACTCAATAGGAGGTACCCAGCACACTCAAGATATAAAGCTTTATCAATACAAAACTCTTAACGGCCCATACCATAATACCCCGTTACAAAAAAAGGTATGCGTAAATATGCTTGGGGAAAAAAAAAAGAAAAAAAAGGCAAGTTAACATATACCTTTTGAGCATAACCAAGAGCTGCTGGGGTTGCAGACTCAGGAACAGTGCTGACCAGGTCTGCTTCCACTGGTGCTTCAATAGCAAGCTGCTGCCCGCACCTCTTCCTGACCGAATACACCATCTGACCTACGGACAGCAAGGAGTGTTTTGTCTGGTATGCGTAATTCAGATTTCCTCAGTTTGCTGTACTAATTTCTTTGTTAAGTTGCAGGCATAGAAGTCAGTGAGAAAAGCTCCAGAACTAGTAAGCAGTCACTCTCATAAGGTCATTTTTTATTTCCTTCCATAATGCCATATTCTTACATTCACATTCATATCGCTATACAGAAAATTAAAATCCAGTTTGCCTTAATGGGATAACTGAAGGTCTTGTGGATGTTACAAAATCGATTGACAGGAGGAAAGAAGTAGAAATTATGCCTGCCTGTTCATAACGTGCATATTTTATTTTTAGGCTGTTTCTTCCAGCAGGCAACACTTGTACAATCCTGCTGTTTGCCTCTGCCTGCTTAGTAAATTTTAATCAGTTGGCAAAATCTGCTCCAAATTTAGTAAGGGAATAAGAGGCCTCAGAAGCTTTTAAGGTCCTAAAAAATTTGCAACATGTGAGATAACTGGAGGTATTGTGATGAGTTGAGGCACAGCAAAGGGTACAGCAACAGTACTACGGAATGTAAGAAGTGACGATACTGAAGGGTAAGAGGATCATGAAAAAAAGGGATGTGGGGTGAAACCGGCTTTATAAAGGCGGGGAACTGTGTAGGATCAACAGATGACATGGCCATAGAAAGCAAAGGAGATCTTGTTTGTTAGGTATGAGAGTCCTGGCTAATATCTTGTTACTGAGGCAATTTTTGAGGGCTTCCTACTGAAAAAATAATAAAAGCATTAGACTGACAACCCCAAGTACTTAGATCAGGGGTGTCAAACTTACTTTCACTTTCACTTCAGCCCTTTGAAGGCAACCACGAGGCTGATGTGGCTCCCGGTGAAAATGAGTTTGACACCCCTGACTTAGACAATGCTTGGATTTACAAGTTATATTAAAAGCATCTTCCTGAAATAACCATTTCTTGCAAAGAAAATGCCAAAATAAAGTTGTTTCACAGATTCTGTTTCATAATTTTTTTAAAGTTTTTTTTTAAATTAAGGATATTTCCTCTTAATTATGTTTGTGGCTCTTTTCACCCTCACATAGGACTATGCAGGCAGCCTGACAGAGGCTGTATGCACAGCTAGGAACAGGAAGGTGATGTTACTTGCTCCTCCTGATGAGTGTCATGTCCTCCAGAACTGTGCCAGCCCATTCTGTCCCAGCCCTGCTCTGCAAGCTCACATTCAGTGGTACCCTACTGTGATCCCAGATCCTTTCCCGAGTCACATTGTTCTCCAGGATAACATCTCCCACTATTTAGGGAAGAGCTGTGTACACTTCATCTTCTTACCTTCAAAAATACTGTCTGGTCTTGCAAAATAAACATATTCAAAGATGCAGAATGCTGATGGATCTCCTTCAGGTCTTGGTACAACATCCAGTGTCTGGACATCATATCTGGATATTTTCACAATCTCTCCAGGAAGGACCTCACGATAGTACCTTGAAAAAGAAATACATAGCATTTAGAAATGTCCTGAACCTGGATGATAGTTCTGAAATATAAACAAGATTGAATAATTTAGTCCTGAATCAATAACAGAGTACTTTTCTATGAAAGCTAATAAACATTATAATGCAATATAAAAATATAACCAGGAATAAAGATGGTCACTAAAAAAATCCTGGCCCACAAGGCAATATCTGGACAAATGTCTGTCTAGTGATGAGAGGCAGCTACCCCCGAATGACACAAAGCTGACTGGGAATGTACATTGTTAAAGATTATGACATTTGGCTGTTTGAGGTTTAATGTTTAATCATTGCCTGAGGAGAGCTTTCAGATAAAGTGAGAATCAGGGCACTTACTCTGCACCAATAGACAAAAAGCTACAGGATTCAGAAGAGACTACCCATCCTTCTGTTTCACTGTTATCTTTTCCTGAAATGAAATATTTCAGTTAGAGTCCACAATTCTTGTTACTGTTACCCCTCAAAATTGCATTTCTACTGCAGTATCTGGCTTGCTATGGTTTAGGTTGCCAAGTGCACAATTAAAGACTGCTATAAGTTCTAACTAAAAGGCATAGCATGCCATAGTTTCTGTAATATTAAAAAATAAACAAACAAAACCCACAAAACCCCAAACCAAACCAACAAACAAACAAAACCAACAACAACAAAAACCAAACACTGCCCCCTCCCCCCCTAAAGATCATAAACCTGTTCTAGGCAGAAGTGGAAGGAACAGCATCATATTTACAGCATCATTTTCATCAAGAGAGACAATTCATGTCTTTGCCTTTGTTGTCTCTGCACTTCTTCAAACTTTTCCAATTTTATTTCAGTGACTTCAGATATACAGAATTACTTTTGTTCACACAAAGACACTCCTTATTTTTCCCATGCTATGTGTTGATAGATAGATCCTTTTTATTACAATGGATGCTGGACTGAACTCCAATAAAAAGAGTTTTTACAGACAGGCACAGGAAAGATCAAATTGTGTAACACAGAGTAGGAATGTCTGTATGCTTTAAAAAAGTTCTTGATAATTTTTCTTACGGTTAAAATTACCAAGTTTGGTGAAGATATGGAAGCATTTACTACATTGTGTTTGCATTATTTTATCTTTATACAAATGAACAGATTTTAATCTCACTTCATGGAAGATCTTGATTTGCAGGCTAAACAGGAACACAAAGAATTTTTCCCATAAATTGATTTGTACGGTGTGCCAGTACCATACCAAATGTGACTGGGAGTGCTTGGAATTTAGAAATATATTACCAGTAATCCAGCACTTTTTGGCCACCTTACTACGGGAGAAAGGAAGAAACTAGACTTGTTTCTGGACTGGACATAGACCTGAGCAACTGTCTCCAGGTGATTTGGACCAGATGACTTCCAGAGGTGCCTTCTAAGCTCAACCTTTCTGTGATTCTGTCCATCCCTGCTTTCCTGTTTAGGTGATAAGATGTTAATTAAATTTTCACAAACATTCTCTTTCAGTTGGGCTGCCTAATTCTGACACTGTTAATCAGGTGGCTAGGATTCCCTTTTGTTGGGAACAGAAAATATGTTTGCAGGCTTTCTACAAATTACTTTTTCCCTACCAACATTTTTTTTTGTTTTGAATTTTCAGAACTGACTTTTGTAACACATACTCCTCCTTACACCACAGTAAGCATAGCTTTCAGGCACAAACTATACATAGACATATATATGTGTATATATATGCATATGAATATGTATGTGGTTTACCTTTTCCATTCATGTCCCCTACTGGAATAAGGCGACCAATGCAGAGTGGGCGATTCCCATATGGATCACGTACTGCATAGATAATGTCTTTATGCATAATTAGCAATGAATATGAAGTTGGAGTTTCATTCATTAAATTTTTTATCCTGAAATGAGACATAGGTGAACATAATTGCGTGTCACACAAACAGCTGTGTGCATTTACAGCTGCATATCATGCTGAGATTAGATTACTGTTCTTGATTCTGAAACCCACCCTCCTCACCTTGCTACCCAGTCGGCTGTGTCGTCGTTTTCTAGAGGAGGTGTGAAAGCCAGCAGCTGAGTGATCAGCTCACTGTCAGAACTGGTAGACAGTCCTACACCATGACGCATAAGCTTTTGAGACACAAAACAAAAGTGTTACGAACATTAAAAAAAATCCCATGTAACACTGCTCAGATTTTAATCTAACAACAGCTTTGCGCAATGAACAAACGTTTAAAAATATATCAGTCCTTCAGGTGATTAGATCATAGTAACATCGAATTTCTTCCAACAAACCAAATATATAAAAAGAACAGTTACAATCATCTCTGCCTGCTACATTTCTCCCTTTGCATCTCATTCCTTTGCTCTACATGCAACCAAAATTAATGCCACCAATATTCAGGGCATAGAATTCATGTTTGAGCCATTTTATCGGCTTTGTGTTTCTGCTTGCTCTGAGAAGGGAGGTAAAATATACAAGGGAAAACATGAAGTTATCTATAGCAGATACAGAAAGAGATATCATGGCAGAATCGTGGTTTGGGCACAAAGAAACAACAGCAATAAAAAAGAGGTGTGAAGGGACGCAAAGTTGAATTAAAAAATGAAATCCCACAATTTGAAGTCTGCTACACTTGGTCAGTCAAATTGTTCTGTCTTGGTGTATTTATGCTTCTAAGGGAGAAGAGAATCTGCAGGGTATTTACACAACCACTACAACCCATTTGATGCTGTATGCATTGCAGTTCCTAATTTTTATCTTTAGAAATCATTTTATATCTCGTGTAACTCTGATTCTCCACTCTCCACCTACATTTCCTCAGTGCTGGTTTTTTTTCTCCCATCCATTCACACACTTGTTGCTCTGATGAAAGACAGGCCAGGTTCCTTTGGGCATGCCACACATTTGCCTCACAAGAGCATGTCCTCTCACTTTTGGATGGGGCATATCATATAAAAGATTTCACAATGAAAGATCTGCTAAATTTTAATTTGGTTCTTTAACACATACCCTTCTAGCCAAACACACTATAAAATTTGGCATTCGTTGGTTTATGTCCTGACAGTGCTCATGATTAATTTTGCAAGCCAGAAATACAAATAAAGACAATATTCCAGACATTTCAGATTAAAATGCATACAGATATGATTTGTGCCTTCTATCAGCCACCGCAAAGGAGCAGAGCCGCATGTCAAGCTGCCTTCTGTTACAGCTGAGTTAGTTTTCTCCCTTGATCAACAGGAACATGACTGTCAGTCTAGAAGACTGGTAAGTTTTTCCCTGTGACAATTACAAATGCCTCCCCTCCCCTGGAATTTTTTCACCCCCAAATGATGTATTTTGATTATGCTGCTCTTTCACTACTCTAAGAAGTCTGGTATTAAGCAAAAGTCATAGCAAACTTATTGCTCTTTGCTGCCTCATATATAGAAAGGAATGATGCCAGAGACTCCCCAAGGAGACACTAACCTTCCTCCGGAGCCGTACAGCGTTTGTCAGCTCCCCGTTGTGCGCCACAGCGATCTTCCCATGAAGAGTCTCTACAACAAAAGGCTGGCAGTTCTGCAGCTCGGAAATTCCCGACGTGGAGTACCTCGTGTGCCCAATACCAAGGTTTGAAACATACAGCTTCTTCAGGCTGTCTGCATTGAAGATGTGATTTATAAGACCCATTCCCTTCGGAAGAAAAAGAAAAAAAAAAATCTGGTTGGTTTTGTTTTCCCAGCAACTTCCTCATTTCTCCTTGTGTTTGTTTTTGGTCCAGTATTAATGCAAGCAACTGTAACAGAAAGGAAAATAACCTTAAAGACATGGTAAAGAAAGAAGCTGAGTAGGTGTCACAGTGATATATCAGATCCCATTAGTCCTGGTTTTAAATAAAGCAATGAGACACTCTTGTGTTGAGGATTTTCATGGAACAATCTATTCCCTGACTAAAAATACATCTTCTGAAAAACACCACCAAACTGTTGTGCTGTTTAAAACTCCAGAAAAAAGACTGCCAGAAGACAGGAAAAGTAGGGAAAAGTTGCTAGAAAGGAATTCTATTTAGAGAATACCTTTTACTACTTAGCAGTATATTTGATTTACTTTTATATTAGGTCCATGAAAAGTTTTATCAGATTCCATTGTCATTCCTGCCAATGTCAGAAACAAAGCTTTTTTCAAGAGGGTTTACTGTTTACTTAAAAGAAACTCTTCATATAGCCAGGTTGCCTTCTATTTAAAGCAGAAATGCATCGAAACTTTTTAGTCAGCTGTCAGGAGCTTCTGTTGGCAATAAACACTATGTGGAGACAATTTAGCAGCAAGAATACTCTGAAAAAACTGCACAAGGAGTAGAAGACCAGATTCCTCCTACAAAATCCTCCTTCTGCTGCCTGTGGAAAATATTTACACCCTTCTATGCATGTTTCCCTATCACACATGGTAATTGTGATATACATGATATCCCACATGACGATGTTCTTCTAGGATCTTCAAAGATACACAGGAGCGGTCTGAAGCTGCGATGGTTCATAACCTATGCTGTAGGTACAACAACATGAGAGTGTGATGGGACAGGCTGATGATTATTTTTTTCCTGATCACTATTCAATACAGAATGAGCAGAAATATCCCCAGAGCATGTAGGGATTCTCCTGGCACAATACTTCCAAGGGTATGGCCATTTTATGTCTTTTAACATCCCTTGGGATTCTCTGAGCTCAAGAAAGACTGTGAGACCTTCTGAGGGCTTCGTTCAATCTTTTATTCTGTTTATGTTTACCTATGGGTAAAGTAGCTCCCACTTCCTTGAGTCTCAGTAAGGCAAGAATCAGTCACGCATTTGCTTGTGCATAGCCTGTAACTGTATTTATTTTCTCTTGATCTCAGTTGCACGGGTGCTCTTCCAAATCTCGGGAGTTAACACCTTAGCTGCAGGGTGACACTGGTAAGTAGTTTTTGTGACATGAGTAGCCTGATCTGGATACTTCTGTATGTCTGCCACTGTGTGCATGGATACACCCAGCATATTTGTTTTAAATTTGCACTTAAATTGCACAAATAACAGAATTAGATACTGTCACTGACAAAACAAAAACCGTTCATCAAAACATGTTGCTTTCCCTCTAATTATTGTGTTTCCTAGCTGAAGCAAACTTTTATGCATCTCAGTTAGGTATGTACAAAACATTCATTTCTATTTTACCTTGTGCACTTTGAATGCCTGGGATGACTCTCCATCACTTGTCACAATTCCAGCACTCTCCTGGCCCCTATGGAAAAAATATAATTAACATTAAGCACTGAAATGCTTAGAATATGAAATGTTTTAACATATAATGGTGTTTTTTTCTTCTATTCTCTACAACATGAATTTTAATGTAGGCTTATTTGTTGTTTTATTTTACAGGCTTGTAATTACAACTGGTTTCTTGCCCATGTTATGCTTTATTTCAAAACAGTCACATAAGGTTTGTGCCTAAGCCCACTGAATTCAGTGGGAATCTTTCCACTAATAAGCACTGGCTCAGGTTCTTACTTCAGTCCTATTTCAGTGTGGGCATAAAATAACAGCAGATGCTTAATCTGAAAAGCCACTTTGCAGCGATAGTAGTCTAGGCTGTACTAGTAGGCTCTATGGTGCTACTCTGTTTCTGCTTTGGGTTGGAGGGGAGGGTATTAAACTGATGGTTTTGCCTAGGGGAATGCATTGTCTCTTCCACAGATCACCTATGCAGAAGCTTTTGCATTCCTGCACTTAAGCAGACAAGCTGGCATTTGCACCTCTAAAAGCTATATGGACCCTCTGATAAAAGTGTTTGAGCATATAAACCTAGTATCACAGCTAGGCCATCACAGCTTCTGAGTCAAGCGAAACAAGTCTGGTGTACAGCATCAGTGCAAATGGAAATACTTCTCGTATAGTGGATCAGCCTCAGGCTGGCAGTTGTGCCTTGTTGAGCAGAAGAGCTGGATCGGCTGAAATGGCAGAGTTCTCCCCAGCCCCTGTCCCTGCTCTGTCCCCGGGCGCAGGCCGAGCCCGCGGGCAGGTTCCCTGACAGAGGCCAGCAGAATGCTGCACAGATGCCCAAAGTTTATAATTCAGTCCTTATCCGGTGAAAAGGTGTGTTTTGCAGACTGGATTTTTTTTTGCGGGTAACAGCACGGGCTGCTCAATCTTCCTTTAGAAGGTTTCCTGGAATCAGGCTGAGTGTTACCTCCAGCAAAACTGCCGCCATAGACCCACCATGGCTGTAACTCTCGCAAGGACTTGGGCAGACTGGTTAAGTCCAGTCTCATGTATAATAATGACTGAAACACAAAGATGTTTTTCTCAAGAAAGTAAAGAGTTAGAATATTTTTCAATATTAGATGAAGATGCTATTTGTGCATTAGATTGGTTTAACTCTGCTGAAGTCACTGGAATTATTTTAGTGTGAGCAACAATATGATTGGGCACAAAAAATCTACAGAATGGATGCTCATCTACAACTGACCATGCTCATTATAAATTTTCTCCAGTTCCTAAAATCTCTTTATTGGCCACTAGACCCAGTTGTATGTAAAGCAAAAATTTAAAGAAAGCAAAACAAAACAAATTTCGCACATAACTGAATTAATTTATCCTGTTATTGACACAGATCTTCAAGAGAAAAATCAGAGGCGAGGACACATTCTTAAAAACATTTATTTTAACTCTGGGAGATGTCCCATCTATAAACACAAAGACTGGCAGTATGACTTAAGGGTTGATATACTGCATTCAGCAACTTCTAACCTCAATGTTACTATTACAGGCCGTTTCCACTTAAATACTGATGCTGTCCCTTTAAACATCAATAAAATCAATAGCAAGGAAGAGGGAAGCAAACATCCTGAACCAAAGGCCCCTGTCAGGTCGCTGGATTACATCTTCCATTTAGCTCAATTTCATCACCGCAAAGCTTACACAATTCTGCCAATTTAGTCAGATTTTTAAGTATGCAAGCTTTTTATTAAAACATCACTAGCAACCCAATGAATACCAGAGTTAAAAACGTGTATATGGCCACCAATTCAAAAACAACTACTACACAGAGAAGCCAGTGTAAAGCAGGATGGGTCCTATCCACGTTACTATCACCTCAACTATCGCAAAAGCGCGGCCGGCGCGGGGGGTTCCCCACAGGAGCGCCCACCCGGCAACGGGCAGGCGAGAATGCCTTTGGGGGTGTTCGTGGGTTTTTATTTTTAATTTTTTTAATAAAGGAACACGATTGCGTGACTCTCTTTTTTCCCCCCTCCTTCCACCACAGCGCTCGCACTGAGGCCCTTCCCCACAAGAAGGGTTAAGGCCGCCTGGGCCGCGCCCGCCGCCCGCCGGCCCCGCTCCCGCCCCGGCCGCCTCCCCTCCGACACCCGGCCCGCTTATTTGGCAGTTTCTCAAGTTACTCCCCTCAGGTAGCTTGAGCCAGTAAAACCAGATCCTTTCATCTCGGCGGAGCTTACTGACAACCAGCCGTCTGGTTTCCTAGGAAACAAAATCTTGGCTAGAAATAGTGAATCATTTCCAGGTCACTTTCAACATGGAGAGTGGAGCAGGGAAGCATTGGACTGAGGAGGAGGTTAAAGCCTTGTTAAGCGTCTGGTCAGAAAAAAATATCAGAAAGCAACTCCACGGCACCCTGAGGAATAAAGGAATATTTATCTACATTGCTAAAAGGTTGCAGGAGTTGGGAGTTTGCAGGGATTGGAAACAGTGCCGTGCAAAGTACAAAAATCTCAAGTATGAATACAGGACGGTTAAATATGCCCACAACTCTGGGGATGTCACTAAAACCATGAAGTTTTTCCATGATCTGGATTCCATATTGCGATATGAACCTGTCACACAATTAGCAGCAGAAGAAAACGGCAGGTGTTCTGCGACTGAGGCGCAGCTGAACACAAGCCCCACAACAGACAGCACGCAAGGTAAAAAACTGGTTTTGCTTCTTTTTCCCCTTTTCCCCCCCCCCGCCTCTCTTTGCTTAAAACCCAAAGGGAACAAAACCGAAGCCTGAGTTTGCTGGAGCCGAAGCAGAGGTTGCCTGGCAGACCCGACAGCACGGTTAGAAGTGACTTGATGCACTCCTCGCGCAGGGGAACAAAATGTTAGCACCCACCAGTGTCGAAGTCGGTAAATACAGCGTCATTCTAACAAAATTATGCTAACTGCTTGTGCTGCAGCCTCGGTGAGTACTCGCGAGCGTCAAGGCTCCTGCACAGGGTTGAAACATGAAGTTAAGAATAGCTGGTTTATTTCCCTTTGACATTCCTTTGCAGTACTTTGGAAGCAGGTTTTGTAGAGCGCCAATTCAGATTTAAACTTTAAGATAGAAGTAAAGGTTGAAACTGTCATGATTTAAGAAAAATAATTATTTGTGATACAAGTGAAATTTAGGATTTTTATTCTTATTTATCTGTAACTGAAAATTTAGGTATGATGACTAAAGGTAAATTAAATTATTTTGTAAGCCATTCAACTTAAATATTTGAGAAACAGGGGTGCTTAATAACTTCTCTATGATTCTCATAAAAAACTGTAGTGAGGAAAGTAAATATGTTTATCAGACTATTTTGAGGCAAATCAAATGAATACAACTGCTTTTATTCTGAAGAGGTTTTTACCAAAGTATTTGCATCTCTTGTTTTATTCAGCCCTCTCTTACATTTGCATTTAAGCTGTGCTTAACATTTCATTAAGGTCAATCTGCTATTTGACATCACTCAAATCTCCTTGTCACATCCTAAATGCCACTGAAGCATAAACCCAAATGATAGTTATAAGTACCAAAATAAGATGGCTAAAAAGAGAAATTACGAGCTTAACTGTTTGTTCCTACAGTATCTGGCAATTTACATTAATTAAGATTGTGAATCTTTATTAAGAAAACAAAAAGCTCAACATCAGAGGAGACTGCCAAAGGCACAGAAAAGAGCTGGACATCTAGCTTGCCCTTGTACCCTTCTGTGTCTCCCTCTACTGTGCTGCTTTACAGGTCTGAGGAGAAGAAATTGCCATTTTTCTTGTCATTGTTTACCTTAACAAAAAGCTTGACCTTCATTTGTCACCACCAGCAGAAAGCCTCTAGTCTGTCAAAGTCACTTTAAATTAAATGGCAATTTAATAATATTTTAACGTGCTCTGTATATATTGCAATGTATTTTTATTTTTAAACTTGAAGAACTGAGGCTAATACAAGCTGTTAACACTTCTGAGGACTACATGAAACTAATATAGTGTCCTTCATCTGAGGATCTGCCCTTACATTTCCCTCTGTGTCTTATGTAGTTTGCACCAACTGTTAATCCTAATTCTCATCTGCCTTAGACCTCTAGCAAGTTTAAATCAGAAAAGGTTACTTTCTGTTGTGAATCCCAAAGTAGAATAGATATTAAAATTACCCCTAGGTGAGATATACCTCACGTTGAAGCATTAGGACAGACTGGTTTTAAAGGTGATATAAATAAATATATCTCTTAAATGCACAAGCTTTTCTGTTACTCCCTTAAAAAAATTAAAGAAGTTTTATAGATAAACAAAAATTAAATGCAACTAAGTGTAATAATGCAACACTAATGGCAATAATTTAAATGCAAAGATTTTCATAGCAACCATAATTCAGCCACAACGAAAGCACACTAAGATAGAAATGTGTCCTGCAGCTATGCAGAATGCATCTAACCATAACAGGGGGCAGAGGGAGCAGCTGTGAGAACATCCACTTTCTTCATTTAAGAATCCACGTCAAGCAAGTACAATAATGCCATCCTGGAGGCCCAGTCCTTTTCCCACTGCAGTCAGAGTTGCAATGCCTGCTCAGCACGGTTACTTTGAAGGGCCCTTGCAAGGATAAAACTGCATTTGAGGCTCTGCAGCTGATGCTCACAAGCTCTGTTGTGGGGGCAGGCCTGCAGGTGTGGCTCCCGTGGAACGAAAGGGCCTGCGGGACAAAGGGGCTGCTTTAATGGGGGTGGCATCCTCCCTAGGGCAGACAGATGGAAGTACACCTGCGTCCCTGCAGGACCCCTCCTGGGCTTCTCCCTTTCAGAGCGTTAGAGAGGAAGGAAAAATGGTCCCTCTCCTCTTTAAAAAGAGGCTGAGATGCCTCATTTTGACAGTGCTGGAGGAACCAAGGATGTCTAGGCTTGTGACTTGGGTGGCAAGAACAAAATGCTATCGGCAAACTAAAACCTGTGCCAAATGATACTGTGTGCCATGCACGTCTTATCTTATTTGAAGTAGCTATATTAATTTGTTTTGTTTAAAAAGCATGACAAGGGACAAGATGTGCACCCACAGAAATTACTGGTTTTTTACCATTCTGCTTAGCCCTACTTTAAATATTCATATCCATCCTTAATGTAAAGCTACAAAGCACATCTTTGTGATTGATTTGCCTGATTATCTCAACTACTGGGAGATTGCTGGGGAGGCGGAAGGAACTACTTTTATGGGACTGAATGGTATTTCTACAATGTTTCCCTGAGGTTTTTTCTTCCTATCTGGTAAGATCAGTTTTCCTTTGAAAGTGTAATTGAAGAAATGAATACTGAAAATCACAATCAAACCTAAGAGAAAGGTCTCAGGACAAGCGTGGTGGCAACACACACACCAGTTCCTGGCTCATTCATGGAAAGACGACACTTTTTGCATTAGCACATACAGTAGTGCAAGCCAGACATGTTCATGTTGTCCTCCCAAAATACATGTTTTTAGAGGCAAACACAAAGTTGTAGCTTACACAATAATTAAAGAAGATACAAGTCAACATGTTCACTTCTTTTAAAATGTAGTTTGCGTATTATCCCAGTAATCAACAACCAAGAAGATCCATGTAGAGTGATGGTGCACTGTGAAAAATGGGATCTTTCATTAGAGTTCAAATGAATGACCTTCCCATTTTGTTAACCAGTTTTGATTCAAGTTAAGTCACATATTAGTAAATCTAGTACATGATTTACAAAAGTAAATCTCACCTAGTAATTCATGTTAAGTCATTTAACGCTCTTTTATATTTCTCTATGTTTAAATATAAACACACTGGTCACTTCCCTTGACCTTCACTTTACCACAGCAAGTGCAGAAAAACTATCAAGTCTGAGCAGAAATGCATCAGCAATGACAATATTATTATATGTACAAAACTCACAGCTACTAGAAATGCAAAAAGATCCTTCAGAAATGCTGACTTGAAAATGCCACTTATACATAGTTTTCCATATCTGGACTTAAACATGTCATTACCAAGTATTTTATATACTCTTTAATAAGAGTGTGAAATACTCTTATCAGAGATGCTTTTTTCCCTCCATCAAATATTCTCACATCTTTTTCTGTTAACCGTTCATATTTATTTAAAATAACAAAGTGCTTCTTTTTAATATTACAATGTAATTGAACTTGCTCATCCTAGTACGCATGGTGCACTCAGCAGCCTTCCAGCAGGGGATTTATTTCCCTCTCTGTAGTTTGCTGACAGCCGGGAGCAGTCAGAGATCAGGCCACTGCATCTATGAGTCATTCTGAGCCTTGCTGAAAGTCAGGAGGATTTAAGATAATGCTCTCAAATGCAGTTTTCAGTTTCACCTATGTCAGGGATACCAGGTTGCATCCCAGCCGCACCTCGTTGCCGTTTCTTGTGAGGAGCTGCTGCAGCACCTTTGAACAGGGAGCTTTGATCTGTGCGACCTGCCTGGCTGGAGCCCAGAGCAGCTCACTCCCCTCACTCCCTGTACAGTGAATCAACATTTCAAACCTCCTGTCAATATGTACTTTGAATACAGCGTCTTACCATAGAACAACTTCCAAGCCTGTCGTCTGTCAAAACTAAGCTGATGTGGAACCTGTGCTGCTTTCCAGACTTACATAGCAATTGTTATAATATTGCTTTTTAAACAAATGTAGGAACCCTATGCTATAAAAAGCTAGACTGAATCCTGTGGCTACAAATACATCTGTTCTCTAGTCACAATATTTTCCCATTTTCCCCATGCCATTAATGAATTCTACTGATTTCCAGAACTCTTTGCAGAACATTGTTTTCTTCATACTCTAAATATTCTTCTTGGATTTTTTGGTTAACATACATGGATTTGTGGATATCTGCATCCATGTGCAAAGTTCATTTTTATTTCCATATCTCTTTTCATTATGTACTTTCAAACTATACTTCTAGTGTGCTATCCACCCCAAATAATGAGAGCCGGAAAAGCGTGCAAGTCACTAGAATCAAGTCAGTTTCTACAAGAATTTTAAATACATTTCAAACAGGCTTCTTATGCAAGATACAATTTAATTTACCTCCTATAACTCATGTCCCCTTATGAGGACAGGCCAAATGAATTTTAAATTTAATGTAAATACAAATTAAGTGTGGAGATTGCAAAGTTAATAATCTTCTCATTGCGTATGGACACTTTCACTTAATTTAAGCTAATTTAGTCCATACCAATTTTTCATCTAAAAACTCTTTCCTTCCCAGGTGAAATATCAGTTTCTTTAGAAGATGATGAGGACCCTCCAGAAGATCCACTACTTTTTATGTCGCATGTCAGACCAATTCAACTAGGTATAGTATGATGGCACAGAGAGATCAAAAAGTAAAAAGCAGCATGGCTGCCAGAGCACTTTCTGACAGCTTGAGCACGCCGTCATTCTGTTTCCAATCAACATAGCTTTAAAATAGCTGCTCTATTATACTATCTCCTTCCCAGTTGTAGCACTCCACAGTCTCATGCATTGCTAGATGCTGCTCACTGTATATGAGGTAACTCCTGCATGACTACCATTCACATTCAAATCACATCCCATGCTATAGCTTAATCATATTAACCACATTAACCACATTAGTTTTGTTAAATGCTAGTGGAAAGTATGCCAAATGGTAGTGTGTGATACCCACGCCAGCTTGTGGATTTTCTCCAACTCATGTAATTTCTGCTTAAAGCAGCCTGAGTGAATGGCCAGAGCCAGGACAGACAGGCAGAGGTCAGACCTGTCCCACTGAGCAATCCAGATTTGCAGTGGTCTTCAAAGCAGCTGTATCCTCTCTCCAAGCAAGGGGTGGTGAGCAAGGCTTTAGTCCCATCAGATATACAACCACTCATCTGGAAACCATCCTACTATAGTTGTTTTGCTCAGGCAAGTCATTACAGAGCAAAGGCACAAATCTGGCAAGCCAGAAAGAGGGAGAAAATCCTAGGTGTGAGCCCCTTCAAGGGGCCCATAAAGGGAATGGAGAAACCTGAAGACATTTTAGGCAGAATTAGGCAACTGATGAGCTGATTCCTGGCCCGGATGAACAGCAGCACTGTGCTGAAATTCTTAAATGCTCTTTCGATTTTTGGCATACCCTTTATGCCATAGCATATAGCCCAGACCAGTTACAACAGCTTTTGCTACAGAATCTCCAAGGTGCCATATTCAGGGAGAAAACAAGGCCCTGGCTAAACTGGTTGCTTTTACAGTACTCACTACACCCCTTTTACCCACCATAACAAGAAACCAAAGAGGAGACAAGAATCTCACATGGAACTATATACACATACATACAAACAAAACTTTTCTTGCAGTAAGTATCTGAATCAAAGTTTACAGGAATATGCCTGTGTTACTCAGTGTTCTTGCAACATACTGCCAAGCAGATTCATTTGACCTGCTATAAAATCTTTAATTCTCAGAAAGCTGCTTTCTACAAAGCAGGCAAAATAACTTGAATTGCATGGGCTCTCAAATATGTTCTGATACTGAAATGCCTTCCTTAGTGTCCTAGTCTTTAGATTTCAATCTTCAACTGCAGCAGTGCCTACAGTTGCATTCACCTGTAAACAAGCATTTTCTTTCACTCCCTCAGGAAAAAATGAAAGCATAATTGCTATGTCACCTGAAAATTACCCTCCTCAACAACATATCAGTGAGCTGCCTGCTGCAGAGGTCCGATTAACACAGGACTAACAGGGAAGAAATTGGTATCTGTTAATACAGCTTTTTCACAACTAGAATGAATTACAGAGACTAGCAAAGAATGCCTCTATCTAGGACAAATTTGTCCCCAGACAGGTTATTATAAACAACTATGCTCCACGGAAGCTGTATGTGCAACCAAAGGTCAGATATTTTTGTCATCACACAAAGCTCAGTGACTATAAAATCTCTGACTCCCATAACCTGGATTCTCCTTTTAGAATAAGACACTTGCAAAGGCATTTATCACTTCAGTATGACTGCCAAAAGCTGTGACAGTTACTGTACACTTTCATGTTTGCTCTCTTTGATGAAGCACTGGAATTGTGTGGGGTTTTTTAAATAGTTATTTTTGCAAATACTTAGAAAATTCATGAGAAACCACTTTCCAAACTAATTTGATATTCATAATGAAGTATTTAAGCAAATTCACAATTAGAAACAAGGAAACATTAAAAACTGCAAGAGGTCATATTTCAGTGTTTTAAGTAATTGCATGGCATCCTTTACCTCCTAATAATAAAAAATAAAGTTGAAGACTGGAGAAAATGAAAAAAATATTAGTTCTGCAGAATGAGATAACTCTAAGTCTTACTTTAAACCCCTCAATATTTGTGATGGACCCGCACTGAGGAAGGGGGAGGGTCTATACTGTGAGAACTGGGTTCATTATCACACAAATGTTCTTGTGTGACATAAGGCAAAAGTCTCCATTCCTCAGCTCCACACAAAAGGGAGCTTTGTTAAGGACTGGATTTTTTCAGACCCCTACCCAGTTTAGAACTCTCCATGTGTGTAAAACCAAAAGAATGACATGAAGCAGAAACTTAAGTCTTGGAGCTGGTGTCAGTGACTCAGTGCCCAATTTATTATTGTGTTGATACAGCACTTTGTATCTTCCAAACAGCACTCCTCTTCAATGTCTGAATGACAAAACAGCTCATCAGTTATTCTCAAAGGTGTTACAAGTGAAAATTCAATATAGTAGGGTACACATGAAAGAAATGTTCTTCTTGGATTATTTAAATGTACATGCACTATCTTAATACCAATTTTCAAAAGAAGGCAAAAATTATGTCAGAATTAACAAAAGTGCTGACAAATTAATAACCAAAAGCTTGATTTTAATGTCACCTCTGCTCCATCTTTCTCTGGAGAGACAAGTCTTGAGGAAATAGCATATTTCATTCTCATTGTCTCTGTCTTTTCTCCACCCCAAGCACCTCATGCAGATAACCTGTATCTGTGTCTCTCCCCTACCCCACACGATGCAGGTAATCCAACGCCAGCAATAGAGGCTTCCAAAACACCAGCTTTTATTCCAACAGTAGCAAATGAAGGAGGAAAACACTGGACTGTTAATGAAGTCAGAGCTTTGATACGCATATGGTCAGACAAAAATATCCAGCAACAACTGGAGGGGACAGTGAGAAATAAAAGAATTTTTGAACAGGTCGCTGCTAGACTTCAAAAGTTCGGAATTGACAGGGACTGGAAGCAGTGCAGGACAAAATATAAAAATCTGAAACATGAATACAAGAGTGTAAAAAGTGCCCAAGACTCAGGGAGTACAAGTAAAAGTATGAAATTTTTTCATGAACTGGATGCTATTCTGAGGCACAGCACCATGGAACATGCAAGTAAATCAGATAATGATGAAAGTGAGAGGCCTCCAGAATGGAGACAAGCAAAATCAGAAAAGGACTCCATAGGTAAGTACTTCATACCCATATATCATTTAAAAATTTTAGTTTTCCAGCACTAGAGAGACCTGAAAAGAATGAATATATATATATACACACAAATTAATTAAAGATTAACCAATTTGTGGGGGGAAGGGGAAATACTGAATGGAAATTTACTATTTAGTCCAGTTGTTCACTTTACATTACAAGGTAATCTTTCAGATAATAGATGAGAGAGACAGACTGTTACTGGAAAAATTAAGACACTGAGCAAAACAAGTCTGTAGTTATAGACATTGGTTAAAATCTTAACATTTAAATTGTCTTTCTCTTATGGTCCCTAGTAGCCCAGTTTTACTGGCCTTTGGAGCAAGAGTCCCAAACTAGTGAGACAACTATTGTGAAAATAGCAAAAGGAACAGTACCAAGAATGCTGTCAGAGCCTGCCTTTAGTTTTTGTGTGGTTATTGACAAATAAATTGATAATGGATGGACTAATGCAGAAGTAGTGTAGACTGATGAACCTACACTACCCAGAAGTTAAAACATTTTTTATTGGTATGTACAACCAGAAACAGGCCTGCTGTTTAAGAACAGAATCAAACATAAAACTCTTCTATTACACAGTAAGAATCCTACACAGGGGATGGTATTATGATGGCCATGTATAAGACTAGAACTTAGTAAAGTAATGCAAGAGGTCAAGAAAAATAAAACACAAAGTCTCTGGCTGAAAACTAGGAGAGCATTTTGGGGGAAGATTCACTCTTTGGTTGGTGTTTCCAGGCTCTTTGCTAATGCATCTACTACTGCCTGCTGGCATAAAGAGCATCCTAGGTTGGACTGATCTTTTGATTTGACCAGCACAGCTGTTTTGATGTAATACACAAATGCAGTACCCTCATTAACACAGCATTATTTACACAGCAATGCCTGGAGACACAGGTGAAGAGGACTCTGTTAGTAATATGTCGGAAGACCTACAGGTTGCAGATACAAAGAAAGTTTCTGACTCAGGTAAACTGAAAAGTCTTCTATTTTATATAAATCCCTAAATATAGTAATTTAAGATGGATTTCTAAACTAAGTCCCCATTGTAATGACGGTCAGAAAATGCAGAGGCCTAAAAAACTTTTAAGCAGGAGATAATGTCATGATGATAACCATTCTTTCAGTAAATACAGGCATATGTGCACATATACAGTGCTTTGCTGAATTTGATAAAAACAGTCTAGTCATCTTTTCAGAGATTCATGACTCAAGATGTAAAGAAGAAACTATTGCCTTAAGCAAGTTGAGCGCAATGTATTACTGCACTTACTTTTACTTAAACTATGTCTTCCCAAGGATTAGAATTGTTCAGTCTCCTGTGCATAAACTTATACAGCATTCTCTTTTTCACAATATAATGTGATCAGTATTTAATGTAATTGTGTAAATGCTCACATGAGGGGATGAAAACTTCATTTAAAAGTATCACTACTAGCACTGAATATGAAGATAATATCCTCTTTACGAAGAAACATTATGGTTTACGTCCAAAAGCATAACTTTCAGGCGAAGCAAGAGTTTAACATTCAGCTAGAGACACACATGGAATCTCGAAGGCTGACAGACTTGACTCTCCACAACAGAGGACCTCGTGGTCTCTTTCAGTAGCAGAAGTCAGAATACAGTCTAAATTAGGCATTAAGGAGGAGTCTTACAGAATTTAAAGTGGTCTAATGTGAACTTGAAAGAGTTTAATGTCAAATCAAAAATATTCTGACAGATGATGTTACTATAAGTACTACTCCAGACAATCTGGCAGCTCTGCATATAATGAAAGAAACAGCTATAACAAGTAAAGACACGGTTGATCATGAGAGGTAATTTGAGGTATACCAAACGGTAGTATTCTTGTTTTAGTATTCAAGAGAAAATATATTTATTGATTTAAATTTATCAACAAAGAAATATATAACTGGCCTTTTATCAGATCACCATGGGCACTTGAGGCATTCATCAGGGAAAAATAGGTTGTCATGAAAATGCATTGCCTATGGAGACCTCAGTTGTAAAACGCATCAAATTCAATTTGCCCCCATCAACAAGTAGAATTTCTACATATATATAAACAGTAGTAAACCACTATAATACTATACAGATTCAGCAGTGCCACTAAACTGTCATATAACGTAGTTTTCAACAGCCTGCAGCTACATAATATTGTAACTTTTTGGACTGCAATCTTCCAAACCGGTTATTCAAGACAAAGTTAACTGAATACTTCCAGTAAAGTTCTGAAAACTGATTTCTGACACTTTAACTTTCCTTTAGGATATGTGTAGGTGTTAGACATCTCTAGCTTGCCTTGGTTACCATTTCCTTTCTCAAATATATGTATTTTAATTGCATATTTTGTTTCTGGGTAATTGTAATTGCAATCTGATTTGGTTGGCAAAGATTAAAATAGCGCATGTTTCAGAAATGTCTGTGGTTCAGCCTATCCACTCTAAAGAATACTGATCAAAATTTTGTGACAAAAAAAAGGTAAAACCACAGCAATAATCTTGGTGAGATACAGTTTCAGTTTCTAAAATTCTTTCTCTTGCTTCCAATGAAGACTACAGACTCAAATAATTTTATCACAGGTGGTAAAAACCAGACTTTAATGTTGTTTATGGTAACACAATTAGGTATTATATAAAGCAGAGAAAAGATGCATTACAGTATCATGGAGACCCTTTATTCTCTAAATGTGGTAGATGCCTTTACTAGACAGTTCAAATAAATGTAAAGTGAAAAACTGATAAGTAAAGAGATTGTATGTATCCCTGTATTCATAAATTTACTTGCTGAAAAATTGTGAAAAAGACAATCACACAGGGATATCATGTCACATTGGTTCTTTAATATCAGTAGATAGCTGACAATTAATAGCCTTTAGGAGGTGACTTCTTAAAGACTACTCCATATTCAACAGAACTTACACAGAAAACTTTCTCAACAAGCATGTAATTATAATTTATATGTACTCATGCCTTTTTAAAAAATGTTTAAAATAATAATTTGACATAAATAAGAATTCAGAAACTCAGTTAACCTCATATCAGGGCATCTTCCTAATTAGTAGATGGAGTTAATGTCCTTTGCAGTCAGAGTTATACACACCCTTGTCTAGATACATATTAGCTGGCCCCGGCATACATCTGCTTTCTGGCAACTGCAGCTGCATAAATGTGCAGAGATGCACAAGCTGCCTCAGAAGGGCTTCTCACAGTCTTACATGTGGAACTGAATTACTAACCACAGATGTTGGCACCACCGCCACTCTTTATAAATGGTCCAACCAGGTTTGCCACACTCTAGTAAGGAGAAAAATTGTGATGGTATTAGGGAAAGACAAATGCAGCAGTTTCAGGAAAATACCTAGATATTTGATGTTTCCTTGTATTGTTTTTCTTCTCCGCACAAATGAATTTGCTACTTAAAGAGTAGCAAATGCCCACCTGAGAAGGAACATACAGGTAAATACATCCTTACATGTGAAGGACATACAGACTGTTAACAGGTTACTGAGATGTCTCCCGCAGCATTGCCCTGGCAGAGCTTTCTCAGCAGACTGGCCAGCAGAGGCTGCATGAGCATCACAGCAATCACAAACCCATTTTGGTTTTGTTGGTTGTTGTTTTTTAGTGTTTTTTTGGTTGGTTGGGTTTTTTTTGCAAAAGCAGCCTAGGAAAGGTCAGGGCCACTGTAATTTTTTCTCTTTTGTGATAAGAGATACCCATATTAAATCAATCTGGAAATACAAGCTTATTTAGTAATTCTGATTGATGTTTTCTATTTCATGGGATCACTTCTAAGGACAGGTAATTCCAGAAATTTGTTCAGAAGAGCCAGTTGCTTCAGTTTGCACAGGCAGCAGTCAGTCAATTCAAACTCCATGTACCTGAATGTTCCACATCGGTCAGACTTTTCAGAATGACCGCAGACTGTGTATAGGTGTTTGATTAAATCTGAAGGGTCTTAGCAAACAACAGGGGAGATTAAAACAAGATTCTAAGGAATGGCAGTAGCCCGATGTTCTTAAAAAATATCTACAGCAAGTATTTTACTTCAAACGAATGACTATTCTTGTCATTATTAGGATTTTTGGCACCCTGCATACTTCACTATACGTCTCTCCCATGACAAATTGGGAATAAGTCATAACACTGCCAAGATATATTCCTAAGGAAGGGCTTTTAAAATAATGGTAGTTTAACGCCAAGATCTTAAGTTGGTACATACTTGGGCACTTACGTTGGCTTCTTTTGAACATTTATTGCTATGTGCTTGGAATTTTAAAATGTACAGACATCAAGTCAAAAGATAATGTTTTAAAGCATATGCCTCAGGCTGGTGTAGAGTATTTCAGAGAAGTGCAAACCCAAAAGTTGTTGGTTATTCCCTGGCTTAGCCCAAGGCCTACTCACGCTGCAGACACAAACTCCTAACTGTGTATCCAGGATCATAGATCTGCGTGACAGAGACGGCAGCAACTTTGCAAGCTGTTGGAGAGTAAACACAGGCCACACTGAAAATTTTCCCCAGCTTTGATATTTCCCACTCCCCTTTTATACTATTCAAGACACACATGAGAGTAAGGATTAGGAGACAAATTACAAATCTTTCCTTATGAGCCAGAGAGCAAGACAGTGATAGTGACAGGGTGCCAAAAGAGAACAGAGCTTATATCGGTCTGAGCGGGTAAAAGGAAAGGCTGTGACAGACAGCATTGCTTTGTGGTCTTGTGAGCAACGTTTCAAACACAACAGAGGTTAAGCGTATTTGCTGGCAACTGTCTATAGCTTCACTAAACAATGTGGACGGAGCCACTGTGTTTTATCCATGCCAGAAACTCTCGATGGTTTGTTCTGTTTGGCTCAGTCTTGCTCTCCTCATGCCCTCCCTCCAAGAGGTCTGAACGATGGCTTAGAAAAAAAGCCAGGCTCTCTACCCACATTCTTGGCTCACCAAGGAAAAAAAAAAAAAAAGGCACATTATGCTGGTCACATCGTAAAGAACGCCTGATGCAAACAAGGCCTTATTGATTTGGGGGCTAATTTTTAATAAAATGGCTCTAGATTATGCTTTATTGCTCAATGGTTAGGGGCAATATTCTTGAATGGACTGAGAACAGGCTGGGAGCCAGAAACTGCTGTCATTGATCTGCAGTGTGGCCTTCAGCATTTAATCTCTGTACAGCAGTGTCCTCACCTGGAAACAAGAACTGGAAAGACAACTTGCATCATCTGCCTGTCCATCTGTCCATCCCAGGGCAGAGAGGTGGAGTCCTCCCTCACAGAGCAGAGGGCCAATGGTGGAGGAGCGGAGCTCTCCTCCCCACTGAGAGGAGCCCAGGGACACCTCTGTCACCCTGCTGTATGATGTAAACCCCTCACAAACCACAGCAGGGGGGATGCTCTGAGGACAGGCATTTAGTACTTTGTCTTTATCACGCAGGCAGGCAGCCTGGCAGATCGGTCGTCCAGGCACAGCACCCTGATGCAATGTCAGGACCCTTGCCCTTTTTGGGGCTAATTCAGTGACTATTGGCATCAGTCACTTGGGAATCTTTCAATAATTTCAGTATGTTTTGAAGCGCTCCTTACGAAAGTCACCATCTTGCCTGTTCTGCTGCATAGAGGTTCACCAGTTACTACATATCTTACAACCACAAACAGCAAACCATTTTACAAATTCTGATACAGATTTAAATAACTTAACAGTTTGCACATTTAATCCATAAACTTATATTATGCAGCTGTTACTTTATTTTAACATATAAGTGCATACACTCTGCTCTTATGCCCACTACTGCAGAGAAAGGGCAGCTTTAATGTGCTAAGAGATGAAATCTTTAACAACGGTTATCATAAATGGCATTCTGAAGTTGGTGATTCTCAAGATATAACTCAATACCTGTTTAGTTAATAAGAATTCTGTACATTGTTTTTTCACAGAAATCCTTGAAGATGAGAGGGACTTTGCCAACTCCATCCCGGCAGCTCAGGAAGCTACACAAATAAAAAAGGAGACAATTGACATAGGTAGGTCAAGTCTATGTCTTTATGATTACAACAGCACATTCTACTTTACTTAGGAACTGCAGATTTCTAAGGTTCATATGTTATTCCCACACATTATATTTGTTCTGCTTCTAGGTTATGATAAAACCTGGGTTTTATTTTATTTCATAGTACAAAAATGCATAAACACTTCTTTCTCCTTCCCCCAATTAATAACAAGATCTTATTCTCCCAGACAACATACTCCTTATTATGCTAGATGTGATAAGTCTGCATTTGACTGTGACACAAATCAGAGGAAATAACGATGATGTCAAAATCTTTTGACCTGACATCCTAGACCAAAATACACTTTATGATACTGCTGGTTATACCCAGAAGTTAATAGAATTTTAAAAATCTATTATAAGTATTCTATGAAAAACAATTCTTTGTCTTTTTACACTGAAAGTTTCTACCATAAGAATATTTCTATTGTATGCATCAATATTTCTGTGATCCAGGCAAGAGCTTCCTTCTCAGCAATTGTTATCTGGAGTTTGGGTGTTGAGCTACCCTATCCAAAACAGCTTTTACAACTGTTTGCATAAGCTGATCTTGATTACGAAGACAACTATAAGGAATATGACACTGAGGATGACATTAGAGCAATGCCATCACAGGAATGGCACACAAACACAAGTTACATTGAGGATAAAATAAAACTGTGTCCCTGAAAGTTCAGAGACATAGTGAGGTCATACTAAAGCAAAGAGAAGAGTTCATACACAATGACACAGAGTAAAATGTCATGCGAATCAACTGACTACCCTAAACACACAAATTCCCTGTCCCTGTCATGTACTATCCAGTTGAGGACAGTAATCCCGCAAGTCAGCAGTACACAAGTGCCACTGCCAAAGGCAGAAAGAGATTAGAGAACCAGCATGGTTGAAAGAATGAGCACATAAATGAAAGCCATGGGAGTTTTTGATAATAGTTAAAAAAAAAAAAAAATCACTGAAGAGCCCAGCAGTAGACCTACTGCTTCATTTTGGCTCAAAGCTTTATTTCCAATAGCTGCAGGTGTTAAAGGAAGATGCAAGAATTTTCTTAAACATTGTGGGGTAGCCTCTTTAGGAAAAAACACTTTTTTTCTAGTACCCAAGTAAATCACACATATGCTTATGAGAGTATAATTTCTGATTGTAAGTTTTCCATGAGTATAAAATTTATTTGTGCATATGGCAGCTTAGGAAAAGAAGTATTTGCCAAATCACTTAAGAGAAAGCAAGTTATAAAGCAAATATGAATTTCAAGTACTACTCTGTGCATATATGAATAAGTACCATTATAGAAAGAACATCAAATGAGCCACTGCTTATTTACCAACAAGCTCTTGTTTCTAACAGAGTCTAAACCATGCTCTCAGTTTTCAAAACATACAAGGAAGATTTACTTCCGTTCTTTACCAAAAACTGTATTGAAGGTAATTGGTCTGTGACATTCCATACCAAAACGATGAGAACTAATCTTTCTCTCCCAACCTAAAAAGTAATTCCACACAAAAGCGAACTTTCAGCCTCAGAGAAGCCCAAGCATGAGGAAATGAGCCCAGAGTCAGCAGAACTGGGGTCTGGTGTCCATAAATGATTTCAAGAGTTCTGAGGTCTCCGAATTTTACTTCTGAAGGAAATAGTTTTTATGCTGTGTCAGAGTGTAAAGCAATAGCCTCAGCTCTGCAGAGAAAAACAAACAAACAACACCTATGTAAAGATGCAGAAAAATAATATAATGTTTCTATCCTGTTAGCAATGGAATTTTGAAGAGAACTCAGATACTGGTAGAATAAAAAATAGTTCTTCTGTCTTCCCTGTTTTATAATTTAAGCCACACAGAATAGTTTTGGATAAAGCCATCCCTACGTATAGAAAGCACAATTTAAGCTAAGGCTAAAGATTTCCACAGAAGCATTAATGAATTCTTTGTTTTCCAGTCAGCCTTCTGCTTATGTTATCTCCATCACAAAAGCTCTGTATCACCCCAAAGTAAATAAGCATGGCTGTCTCCTAAAGGAAGGCAAAAGTATGTAAACTTCTCCACAAAGCCGAGCATCCCTTCCTGCCCTTCCTCCTGGAATCAGCTAAAGGCACGCCTCAGAGCCCAGCTTTGAAACCCACTATAGTAGCTTACTGAAGGGGACTCTAAATCACCTTTTTTGTGGTAAAAAGAAGTCCTGGATAGAGCAAAACAAGTAGGAACAAGATGCAAAGGTCTCTTTTCAGTTTCTTTCTGCTGTACCAGGGAAAATCACCAAGATGTGAGAAAAGCCCTGTCAGCAGCAGGGAGTGCAGCTTATGCAAAGTCACGCCACACGCAAGTCTGCTGACTCATGCCAGTGCCTCCCACTCCTCATCGCATCCAAAACACATGCAGAGCTTCCAAACTTGAGAGGGGGATGATGCTCTCCTAAGGCCCAAGTCCCTGCTCAATCCATGACAGCAGCAGGGGAGCACTCACAGCCCCACGAAGGGAAAGGCTGTGGTCCGAGCCCTGTTAGGCCGGAGTGAATCCGCAGACGCGTGCCCTTACAAATGGCACCAAAGCCTCACCAAGCCTGCCCTACACACATCGCCTAGGAACAGAACTGGAAGCCACACCTGTGATAATCTGTGTGTACAAACATGTTATGCAAATCGACGTGCGATACAAACCATTCATGTATGTCTATGTGTTGTAATCAAGTATTTTAAATTTGTGTTGGCAGCCACAGCTGCCTTTTTGGGGATGTAGGGGCAGAAAGATTGGGCTTATGAGAAATGCCAATAAATAATTTGATTTAGGGACTCTTGAGCCAGAAGAGTTGTTATAACTAATGGGTTAGACTAATAGGTTACAACATTTTTAATTGAAGACAGGTGTTACCTGCAGAGGATGACAATATTAGCAATTTATTTGTCCAAGTCTATTTTATTTAAAACTCTGTATTTCTACAGATGATGATTCTATAAGCACTACCTCAGAAGACAGATCTTGTACACCAGTAGCAAAACGGATAGTCGGGACAGGTGAGTATTAATTGTCATGCCTTCGTTCTGAAACAAAATCGCATTGTAATTTCAGTACCAAAGCTGAAGCAACCAGATCTCTACTGTAAACACAGCTCTACTTTTCTACTTCTGACTCCAGTCGAGCTTTATCACTAAAATTAAAAATTAGTTTCATAGCTGTATTCTCTGTCATGAGCAAAACTTGCATTAATACTGTAGTTCAACTTTGCATTCTATACTTACCTGATGAGCAGCATCTGCCTACTTCTGAACATGGAGGTAAGGTTTTTTTCTTCTATTGAATCCCCAGTAGCATTTTCAGTTGTATGATATTTTGCCTTGCCATTCTAATATGAAATCATACCGGAAAGACATTATCTTACCACTGCCGATATATTGTTGCTTTTAAAGTTTAAGGTCTATTACTTTCCTGCATGTAGCACTGGGATACATCTGTCTTTAATTTGACAACAACAGCAACAAAATTGCACTGATAAAATGTGTAATTCGATATGCCTTGGAGAAACAAGAGATTTCACTTGCTATAATACATATTTTGCATACTTAAGAGAAATATAATCATGTATGGATATTAACATTGCAAAGTTAAAAGATTTTCATAATGAGATTATTATAAACATTAATTTATCCTTCAGTTTGTTACCAAATCATTAGCTACAATTACACTTTAACATATGTATATTCAGCAATACTCAGTTGTTGTTTCATTTATATTTTCAGACAATCACATTCCCTTGGAAGAAACAAAAAATCACTTTAAAGTTATTACAGTTAATGATACTGGAGCAGGAAAACACTGGAGTGATAACGAAGTCAGAGCTCTGATAAACATATGGTCAGATGAAAAGATACAACAAATGCTTGAAGGGGCCACAAGAAATAAAGAAATATTTGAGGAAATTGCCAGAAGGTTAATGAAGCGTGGTATAGACAGAGACTGGAAACAATGTCGCACAAAGTACAAGAACCTAAAATATGAATACCGTGCACTGCAGAAGGAAAATGAGCATCTTGGTAATCCCAGGAGAAAAATGAGATTTTATGATGAAGTTGACTGTATCTTAAGAAGACAGCCTCTGGGTCCCTCGAGCTGGGGATGTGAAAGTTCAAGCCTCCTATCAGGTACTAAAAACCTCAGGGATGAGATAAAATGCTTAAAATGGATCTTGAAGTTGCCTGTTTACCCATGCTGTAAGAAGTAATACGTGGCCAGAATGGGGAGGGAAGATAATTGAGGAACCTCTATTTGCACAGTCAAGTAGGCAATACTCTGAGAATGGAAATGGTCTTTGGAGGAGTTTAGAAGTAAGAGTGTTAACAAAAAGTGAAAACACCTGAAGTGTTCAGTGTTATTAGAGAATCTTTGTGCTTTTGGAAGTTTAAGTGAGATACATTGAAATGGTGTAGTAAAGGTCACAGGTTTTAGAGGAGATCAAGCAGGCGTGTGGAGTCTTATGGACAGGGAGTTGCAAGCCCATACCAGTTAGAACTGCAGAAATCTGTAACAATCAAGCAAAGTACGAGGTCTCCAAAAAAGCAGACTTCATTAATTCAATTGACAGCACAATCAAGAGAGATAAAAGTCCAGGGCAGTGATGTTTATTTGAGCACTTGTAATCATTATATTAATTTTGCTAAAGCAGAATCGGTTTTCTAAATAGAGTTGGCTTCTATTTTAGTACCAAAAGACTTCCGATCTAGGAACCACACAGCCAACCTTCTGTCTGTTGTAAGGGTGCTCATGACTGGACAACTGCTCCAGCTCTCAGAGGCACCTGCCCTTGCTCCAGGCAGATCAGATGCTCTTGCAGAATGAACTTAACCACTGCAGCTTAAAGCTCAGTGAGTTACGGTAAAGCAGAACTAATTCTGATTTTTTCTCAATATGTTAGATAATAATTCGTCACATCACAAATGTTAGTTGAGGACCGGAACCATTTCTGCAACAGAGGCCAGATGGACAGCTTGAGCAGAAACCGCAGGAGCTATGCTAAAGCCAGCTGTCCTCACTCATGAGCCATAATGTGGTGTCCAAGGGCACCACATGGTAGTGCCATTAGTCGTGGCTGGAATGACAGCCATGGGATGACACCACTGCTTCGCACCTGCCTCATTCTAGTGCTTGGTCACATTCTTAAGACACACATTTTCTTCCAAATCCAAAAACTGAAGATATTACTACTCATTTCTGCCCTCTGTGAATGGAATTTGTCAACACCAAGAATTTTTGAGCCAACCTGGCTGTTTTACATTTTAGCATGCTAGAAAAGGACTGTGTAATCTGTGCTGATGCAGGAGACAGGAAAACAATAACCTTTCAGAAAAGAAGCTTTAGTTATTAAGCTGCTCGAGGCATGTGCCAAATAAATGTGTCTCCACCCTGATTTTGTGTGCCAACCCAGCGCCTAACTTTTCTAGAAGATTTTCATTGCTCCAGGTCACTTGTCCCAATGCATTTGCTTTAGTAGTATAAAGCTTTTTGGTGTGTGACTGACTGTGCTTTGAGAATCTTTGCAAAATACTTAGTCACTTTGCTTTTCTCTTTAAGTTTCAGTGAGAGATGCTACAGGAAACACAGGATCCTTTGGTATCAAGAGAAAAACATGGAATGATGGTAAGAGCCCCTGACTTTTTAAAGTATCTATACACTGCTGTTGAATTAGATTCCAGATTTTAGTTTCCAGTACTCAGTAAAAAAAAAAAAAAAAAAAAAATCCTCGAACTTAACGCCAAGCTCCAAACGAGCATTCTTCTCTCACCCTCAACAATCTGCACAAGAAGAGTCCTGATAAAAATGTGGGCCTAAGAAAAACTGCAACTTCTTTATTTCGGTCCTCATCCCTGATTTCGTCTTTGATTTCTAAGAATCAAGTACAAGGAAAATATAAAAATATTTTTTAAAAGATGTCTTAATTACCTGTGTTGCTCAGAGGAAAATAGGGACAATATCACAGTCATTGTTGTGGTTTCCTCATATTGTACCATGTGTCAGCAAATGAGAGGAGAAATCATGTGTTTATAGACATGTAATGTCTAGCATGTTGTGCAAGAGAAAACAGGTTAAGACATCTATTCCAAAGAGAAGATACAGTGTAGAGTCACTGAGAGAAAAAAATGAAGGTATGGATAGAAATATGCAGCATGCAGTCTGATATAGGAAAGGTCAGGAGCTGTTTTTCTTCCTGGCAGAATTGTCAGGCCCTAAATAAAAAATCCAACAATGAAGGATGATAAACTTAAGTTTTTAGGAGGCTCCCCCCATTTTTAATACTAAAATTATGTCTTGTCTATAGATGAACACAAATCTGAACACCACATTTCTGATTTCAGCCTGCACAGCACACCATCACAAACTGTGCTAACAGGACTAACTCTGTGTGATTAAATATACTTTCATTTATTGCCCATTAGATAACTACATCTTGCAGAAAGTAGTAGCTAGGCAAAGCTGAAAGTTTCAAATATGACTGATTTTCACAAGGTCTGCTTCATTCCATTGTTATACAATGACCCTTACACAACATCAGGCAACACCTGCCAAAAGAGTGTAACAGAAGGACAGCATTAAGAGAATCCAGAATGCGCTAAATTTTAGTGTCAGCAGTTCACTGACTTGTGCCCTCTAACTACATACTTTGCTTTTGTCCACAGAGGTGTCACCTGTTCCACTTAAGAAAAGTGCTTCTGAAAACACCATACTTGACTTCCAAAAACTATTAACAGAGAGAGTGCACACAGTAACAGAAGGCAAAAAGTTACTGTTAGGAAGGCTTTGTAAGCAGGAAGAAATGCAAGACCTCAGCAGAACACAGCTGTATGCTGATCCAGCTGCCATACAACAGGTTGGTTCACTGAACTTTCTACCAAATTAGCATGCAAAGAGATTCTCTCAGATAGTGAGAAATTAAATAGACTTATTTATGAGTGTCAGTCACCCACATGAGTACATGGTTGCTCCCCTTTAATTTATTCACCTTCAGTGATTTAAATTAAAACAAGGTATTATACTGGATGGTAGGGTAGTAAGGTGGATTGTGAACTGGCTGAAGGAAAGAAGCCAGAGAGTTGTGGTCAATGGGGCAGAGTCCAGTTGGAGGCCTGTATCTAGTGGAGTGCCTCAAGGGTCAGTACTGGGACCAGTATTATTCAATATATTCATCAATGACTTGGATGAGGGAATAGAGTGCACTGTCAGCAAGTTTGCTGATGACACCAAGCTGGGAGGAGTGGCTGACACGCCAGAAGGCTGTGCTGCCATCCAGCGACACCTGGACAAGCTGGAGAGTTGGGCAGGGAAAAATTTAAGAAAATATAACAAGGGCAAGTGTAGAGTCTTGCATCTGGGCAGGAACAACCCCAGGTTCCAGTATAGGTTGGGGAACAACCTGTTAGAGAGCAGTGTAGGGGAAAGGGATGTGTGGGTCCTGGTGGACAGCAGGATGACCATGAGCCAGCGCTGTGCCCTTGTGGCCAAGAAGGCCAATGGCATCCTGGGGTGTATTAGAAGAGGGGTGGTTAGTAGGTTGAGAGAGGTTCTCCTTCCCCTCTACTCTGCCCTGGTGAGACCTCATCTGGAATATTGTGTCCAGTTCTGGGCCCCTCAGTTCAAGAAGGATAGGGAACTGCTGGAGAGAGTCCAGCGCAGGGCCACGAAGATGATGAAAGGAGTGGAGCATCTCCCTTATGAGGAAAGGCTGAGGGACCTGGGTCTCTTTAGCTTGGAAAAGGGGAGACTAAGAGGCAACCTCATTAATGTTTATAAATATGTAAAGGGTGAGTGTCACAAGGATGGAGCCAGGCTCTTCTTGGTGACAACCAATGATAGGACAAGGGGCAATGGGTACAAACTGGAACACAGGAGGTTCCACTTAAATATGAGAAGAAACTTCTTGACAGTGAGGGTGACAGAACACTGGAACAGGCTGCCCAGGGAGGCTGTGGAGTCTCCTTCTCTGGAGACATTCAAAACCCGCCTGGATGCCTTCCTGTGTAACCTCATCTGGGTGTTCCTGCTCCGACGGGGCATATTGGACTAGATTATCTTTCGAGGTCACTTCCAATCCCTAACATTCTGTGATTCTGTAAGGTATGAGTTCCCATTATAATCCTGAACTATGAGCTTTTAGCAGTGTCAGCTAGTCTAATAAAAGATGTAACCTCTGCCTACATGCCTTGGCTCACCTACATCCCACAATTAACAGGTTTAATTGAAAGAAAATAACACTTCGACTGATCAAAGAAAACATGTACAGTTAAAATTTTATCCCATCATTTCCAGTTACCATCTCTATGACCTTCCTGGCAAGTCAGTCCTCTGCAATTAACCAAACAGTTGGAGCCATAAGAGAACTTCTTTTTGGTTAAGCAAGGCTGGTGGGGAAAACACAGCATTAATTCCTTTATCAGCAGTTACCCTCCTGCTAGCCTCGCCACCTGCCTGTGTTGGGGTGGGGGACCATCCCCACCTCTCCGCTGAAGGTATGGTGCTGTGCAGCAATGAACTGGAGAACTCAATGAGCCAGAAAGAAAGTACACAAAATTGATGCTCATCTAGACAGGGCAGTTGTGGGTTCCGGTATCTGTTCTGTACTGAGCAAGGGGTCTGTCTTGTCCAGTAACCAAATGAAGTACAGAAAACATAGAAACAGCACAGGGAACAATGACATAGTGACAAATGCCATGCCATAACTAACCTTTACTCTGCAAAATCCTACTAGCCACTACTGCATTTTCTGATTGTGTCAGTACTCTATAACCTATACTGCCTGCAAGGCATGCATTTCCAGGGTTTTCCTTTCAGTGTATTCAAGCAAAACAACTCATTTCTGGATCTCGGTCATGTTTGGGTATAGACCCAAAGCTAGGTCAGTTCTGGGCACACACAATGGCACGGCTGAAGTCAAACAGTCAAGTCCTTACTGCAACAGCCACCAAGTTTTTTTTATATACAGAGGCCTAAATTCCACCCAAGTCCCTCTTCACAAAATCTTACACAGAAAATATTACTGGATATAGTGCTTTGTTGCCTGCTCTATGATTAATTATTTTCTTGTTAATTCTTTTATGAGAGACGCTACGAAGGTAAATAATTTCCACCAAGGTAGATTTTATCTGCCATTTGACTAGTATTTTTTAAACAATTCTGAGAAGTCAGAGAAAGATTCCTAGGAAATCACTGGGTTTTGATCATACTCATTTATACAGTGACACAGATATAAAACTGTTCCAGTGTACGCTTATCTACCACTTTTACATTGGTTTCTCAGTATAAATGTTCTTTGGCTTGTAATACTAGTATCATCATTGGTTTAAAAATCTTTCTTCTGTTTTTGCAATGAGTTGGTTCAAAAATACATCCTTGAACTCGCATCTATTATATTACTTGCATCCAGAACTGCTGTCCTTGGTAGGCAAACAAAGCATCTGTCCCTGGCATCATGGCACAGTCAGGTATCCTAGAACATGCTGAGCCAGCTGAAGACCCTAATTCACTCTAGCACATTTAAACAGTTTAGTTCACTTTAAATTTAAATCAAGGTTTTAAAATAACTGTACTGAAAATAATGTGGATAACTTACACGTTCTGCGCGACCTGCTCTGTTCCATGAGTGCAAAGCTGAAACTGCACAAAGCAGCTGAAGCCGATTTGATAACTCATTGCAACAAGGTCCCATTTTTTCCATGTCTACTCTGAGCAACCTGATGCTTGCTGGATCACCTATATAGTTTAGCTCACTAACCTGACACAAGACTAGCCCAGTTGGGGGAAAAAAAGAAGTGGTTTTCTGTGTAGTTAGTGAGTTGAAGCAGCCCAGCAAGTTCTCAGATGTGCCAGCCCTAACAATGAGGAGACGAAAGGTTGTTTTTGTTGCAGTGTGACTGCAGTGGCACTGCAAAGATGGCAAATTTCACATAAAATTCTGAGTGATGCACAAGGATCCCCACCTTTCAAAAACTTTGCTGTCATTCAGTACAGTGTCCCCCAAAAAACTTTATGTTCTTCCAGAAAATAAAAATAAGGACTTATTTTATTCATTAAAATAAGCAGATCTTTAAAAAAATATGCATCTGTTTTTAAATGCTGTTATTCAGGTGAGAACTGCACAAAAACACTGAGGCAAAGGACTGTCTAAATTCTTAGTAGGTCAGAGCACAGAATTGCAGAGCACACTTGCAGTCTCTACTTGGAAACCGTTCATATCAACACTAGAGCAATAACTGACAGAAAAATAAGAACACAAGTGGTTTTCCAAGTAAAAGGTTTTTTTCCCCATAAAACTTTCCAGGGAGCAGGATTTACCTGACAAACCAATGTGCAAAGAGGGTGGACCTCCCTTTGTGTGGGATTCCACTTCTATTCTGTTTTGTGACTGCAAAGCATAGCTTGCTTTTTGTAATTGCTTTGTCAGAAAGCTATGCCCTTCTTGCCTGCTGTTCACATTCATTTTTAAGATGTCAAGTGCATGGGGCATTTGCATCATCTAATATCTGTGTTACTCCCATTTATACAGATAACAATTTACTTGAATATGTAGGATGCTGAAATAGATTGATCAAAGTGGCATCAAGACAACCTTTCTTCACTGCAGTTAACAGCATCTCCCATGGTAGTGACAATGGGCTAAATAGAACAGCAACTGCTAGAGTGAAGGACTTCTCAAAAAAAGTCCCTTCAAAAATAGCATTAGTTAATCCAGCTCATCCTTCCAGTGTTATTTTTATATCCACTTGTGACCACACCTTTACATTCATTACAGTCACACAAGTTTTAGTCTAGGCACACTTCTGGGCAAGTTAAATGGAACTTGGGACACCATCTGACACATGCTAAATGGTTATGCCTGAGAGCACTATGGTGAAATAGAAAAGGTTTGGGAGGAGAGGCCTTCTCAGACATGGTTCCTTTTAGCAGAAAGGCCAGACCAAGTTGTTTCCATTTAACTGCTCCAGGGAATCTTAATATAAATTACATCGTGCAAATGTTCTAGCTTAAGAATAAAAACTAACACCAAGTAATGATGGCAAAAGTAGTTATCTTATTAAAAAAAAAAAAAACACCACAAACTTTGCTCTTCTCCCTCCTCAAATATCTGCACTGTTAGCAGGGGTTCATTCCCATTACTGTGAGGGCAAATCTTTCCCCTCCCCAGTTTGTAAATGAAATTTACAGTTTGTAAACTGAAATTTTTGAGGTTTGGCAGATAAATGGAGCAATCACCACTCTGACCTATATTAAAAAGCTCCATTATTCTCTAAAGCACACCCATTCACTGAGATCAATGCGTCACTTTACACCTCTTTGATAGGGCTGTTACCCTGGAAAGTCTTCTGAATGCCCCATTTAGATTGTTTCCCAGTAGACCAAACTATATTTGGGGCAAGTGAGTGGAAAATGAGCTTCAGGGATTAGAGATGTTTGCATTGTTGGTGGATCCATGTGCACTATCGCCATCACTGTTGGATTAAAGACTCTCCCTCCAGACTCTCACCCTTTGTTTATTGTCCTGCAGCAAGATCTCCTGTGTGTTGGCACAAGCACTCAGGTGGCCAAGTGGTTAACCTACTGACAGAGCTGATTTAAATTAAAACTAACGTAATAAAAAGCCTCTCCAAACAACCCTGCTTTTTTAAGTTCACTAAAAGCAGTGTGAGACACAGCAGAAAGAGCAGCCAGGACAGTTTATTTGAACTGAACCACCCAGCATGAACCTCCTGTGCTGTGTACAATCCTCCCTCCATCCGATAGGCTCAAATTTAAGGCATGGGTAGACAAGCCAACAGAGCAATCCCATGAAAATTACTGGAGACCTGTATCACGCCTTCATGGATGACTTTACTACAGGCCACATGAAGAAAAACGAACAGTCCCACCCCAGCTCTATGGCTAGGTCAATGTAATGGAAAGCCTGTTGGCCACAATAAACGTAATGGCTGTCTCTGAAACTTCCTCTTGTATATACATTTTGGCACTTCCCTCCTGTTTTTTCCACTCCTCCTTACATTATCTCATTCCAGTTGGTCACTCCACATCCAGAGATAAGAGCTAAGACCAAACTGCATTTTGTGACGTATATCTAGGAGATTTGAACTTGGATGGAATGGAAATCTGGTTTATCTTCACTTTCCAAAACCGAGCATGCAGGAACCCGAGCCCTGCAGGAAGTTATGTAAAACAACCAAAACAGCTCTCCACAGCAAAAAGCTCTCACTCCTCTTCCTGCAGGAGTAATCTTTGTGGCTTTTTGTAATTATACTGGGCTGTCAGCAGCTAGTAGCACAGAATGGCTTATAAACGTAAACCAAGATAGAACTAAGTGTTCTATATCCACATTCAGTAAGTATCTCTGAAAGTACTCAGAAATGTGTTGCCAGCACATACAGCATGAATGTTCTGGTAAAACAGCATAGACTCAATCACTACCTAGACAAACATGTTACCCAGTATATTCCATGGGGAATTTACATAGAAATATGGTTATGTAATTTGGCATTTAGACAATTAAAACATTTAACACTGCAGTTCTTTCTTCTGGGGATGGGGGACCTGCTTAACCCATAACGGGTCCTTGAGATGTAATGAAGAGGAACACATGTTGCAAACCGAATTATCAGGATCATTACCTGTAGCAGATCCACATTCCTCAGAAATTTCCTGTCCAAATACTATTGCAATGTCAAGATTTTTGTTTGAAATATTCACAGTGTAAGACAGGATACCAATAGCTTGTTAAATAGCCTTGAAAAAAAAAAATCTATCTTGTACCCAAGATGTTGTATGTAAAGTGTAGATAAACACTGTCATGCTATAGAGTGTAGGTATTTAGAAGAATGGCTAATGGGAAGCAACCAGTAATTTTACTAGATTGAGAGAGAAGTAAAAATTCTTAATTTAGACTGGTGATTATTTGGGTTCTGTTTCGTGGGTTTCAACACTGGACAATAACAGGGAAAGCATCAAAACAGCATGATGGCCAAGCCTCCACTCTCCATTTACTTTGATTCTCATAACAAATTCTATACATAGACCCAGCTGAAGTGGGACAAGGAGTATTCCCTGACTTAACAGGACTTCCACCTGCACAGAAGCAGCCTTTTAAAGACCTTTGCTAAAAATCAGTACAAAGCTGGATACATGCAGGTTTCAGTACACAGTATTACTGCCAAAAATACCTTCCAGGCAATTTTGCAAAAAGTTAACAGAAATCACACATGTTCCAAGTTTAACTTCACAAATTTGTCCTGGTCAAGGACTCAAATGACGTTTAATATATTTGTAACTCAAAGTACTCCTCCTCCCTCCCTCACCGCCCCCAAGAAAGTCCTCTCCTTACCAATATCCTCTGACTTTATTTTGGCCTGCTGTCAGTGGATTTTGCAGTGACTTTGTTCCCCGGCTCACAAATTGTAACGATAATTTAGAATATCCACTTTTAAGCCTTGTTAGTGTTGATGCTGGAGTAACAGCATTAGCTTTAGCAGCTTTAAAGTTTCAAACATAATGAGAATTCACTGCTAACATACCTGTAAAATGTGTTAAAACTAGATGAAAATCACTTTCAAATAGTCTCAAATTAAATTGATACAATGTTCTTAAGTGTGTGGAAGGCCTTGATTAACTGTGAGTAGGAATATACTGGTTTTAATTTTAATTCACAGCTCACCATTATAAAGTAAAAGTAAATTAAAACGCATGTTCTAACTTCTGCTACAAAGTAATACAAATTTAAGCCTCAATCATCTAGCAGCTGCTTGTTAATTAAAAAACAAAACAAACACACAACTTTTAAAGTTGTTGCTTATGTCAAGATAGCGAAATTCCAAGTCTATCTTTTTGTCTTTCATGATGTGCCTAATTGTGGGCCCCCTCAAGAGCCTTGCTTACAATTACACACCTGATTTTTCAGGCAGAACAGTTTCAGTGAAACAAAGAGCACCACCCAAACACATGCCGTTGAATACACACTCAAATATTTTGGTGGCTTGATCCAGTGCATGGAGTTTCAAGTTTTCAGTTACAAACATCCTTACTGAAGTAAACCTCTTCAGTGCTGTAACATCTTTTTAACACTGTAACACAAACTATCAGCTAATTTTAGGCCATTTATGAGAAACAGCAAAGTCCTTCACATTGCTGCAACCAGCTGTATCAGAACATGAAGCACAAAGAATTTATGCTGCATGGGTTTTTTTGTGGCATGTAACAAATACTCTGGATCTTTATGGACACAGATTAAGATTTCAAAGATTAGAAATTATAATAATTATAATATGTTCCCCAGCAGCTGCCTCTTCTTTGTGGATAAGCCATCTCAAAAATTCGGTTTGATCCAATGCCATGCTTGAATATTCTGGGTTTTTTTAATCTAAGATGAATCAAGGGCCAAACTGTGTAATTTGATTATTGTACAAGACTATTTTGCATATAAAAGTACCTAAAGCCAGTAGTCATTACCTAGACATCCTTACTAATTTGAAGGCAGGTTTAAAGGACTGTATTTTCTGGTGGTCAATCACATTTCTGTTAGTCACTCAGGCCTGGCTGGGGCTGCCCATTAATATTTACTATACCTCTCTTTCATATTTTCTTATTTTTAGAGGAACATGGTTAAGAGACACCTCTTAGTTTATAAGTTTAAAGGAACGGGCTTAATGAAATTTCCTGATACAGTCAATGCTAAATCTTAATTCTGGTTTTCAAGAGACATTCCAAAAAAAAAAAAAAAAGAAAAATAGGTGTTATCTTGTATTTCCTGATAGGGATACCACCTCTTCTACACCTCACAGTAGGAAAAATGCAAAAAGGTTAGAGAGAAACTTTAAAGAAGGAAATGGGAACATTATTAAAATTAAATAGCTGAAATGTTAAGTGCTTGCAAAGGTATACGTAACTGAACAGACCTTCCACTTTATGGATGCAATAATGTCTCTAAGAAAGGGTCCCTTAAAATCTTTGACAATTATTGAGTCAGAAGACCAGAATCAGAGGTAGTGCATGTACACCATTAGGTGTGTAACTTCCTGTGGAACTTGTGAATTGCTTACAGTTTCAATCACAACATTAGTATTACTGTCTGCAGTTGTGTCCTACACAGGGGGACTTGTCAAGTGTCCATCAAAAAAAAACAAACCAAAAAACCAAAACAAACCAGCCAACCAACCAACCAAACCAAAAAAAACCCCCACAAAAAAGAAAAACAAACAAACAAACACCCCCAAAAAACCAAAACCCTGTATTGGAAAACCATTAAATGAGGTTGCAGTTAAAATTGAGATAATAAGGTGCAAAGTAATGAAAATACATCAATCATTTTATTTCCAACTAAGAAACTCCAGGTCCATCTGTGTAAGCACAAATGAGGTAAGATTTTTTTCCAGCCTCCTCAAAGAAAAATGGCACGACCTAAAATGAGACTATTAATTACATGTCTTTGTTACTTGGATTTTGCAGCTCTATCATTCCCAATAAAAACATTTTTGATGGACACTGCCAAATACATATATATTGTTTATGAATGATACGTCTGCAACCCAAAGAAAACTATTAGTATATCAGACTCATGTAGGGATGCAGCATTTTACCAGTAAAATTACATGAAACTCAGCTGTAGTAAACAGAAAATCTCAATGTGAACAATTTTCTATTGTTGGTCTAAAACAAGTTCAGAGCAACCTTTACATGTCTGTGACCTCAAAAATAGAAAGAACTTATCATAGAATCTCATTTTATCTATTCAGTGCATGCATACCTAGAGAAGCCCACCTCTCCAGTCTGTCAAGAATGTGATTGTTTAGCTCACTTTTTGCAAATACAAAGTTAAGCATAGTATATAGGTATTTGTACTATAGAAGCCTAACATGTAATACAAAATTATCATGTGCGTGTTTGGCTGTGCATGTGTTCCCACAAGGCAGATATACCTTTCTGGCACCCCTGAAAAAATGATTGGCATACGTCAGTGGATAACATCATTATTTTGAATACCAAACGGAAGCAGAACCCAAACTTCTTTTGCAACTCCTCATCCACACGGATCACAATGAATCCAGTCAGTTTTAGATCACCATAGACGTCAGGTAGAAAAGAAGTTTTATTAGATCATGGTGATGAATCCAAACAATTATGGCTCGTAGGGGCCTAAAAATGCGTAACAACCACTCCGTTTCGGTAGCGTCGATCGGTGCGAGTTACACTTTGAGTATCCCGAGTAACGCTGCGAATACCGGCCGGGCCTCGCCGCGACTCCGGCAGGGGGTCGGCGCCCGTGTGACACGGCGGCGGCGGGGCTGGCTGGCCGGGACGGGCGGCGGGCTCGGCGCTCCATGAGCGGGGCACATCCCCGCCGCCTGGTTGCGCGTATGGAGGCCCGTGGGCAGCGCGGACCGTGCGCACGCCCGGGCCGGCAGCGCGGCCCCCCGGCGGCGGGCGGCAGCAGGGGACGATGCGACTTAAGCGAGATGCAGCCGAGTCCAAAGCACGTCCGAGAGCTGCTCCGTCGGCGGGGCCGGCCCGGAGGGCGGGAGGCGGCGGGGCGTTCCTTGCGCTCCGCCACCGGGATGCTGCTGCGGCTCCCCCGCCGGCGCGGAGCGGGAGGAACGGACGGGACGGGACGGTCCGGAGCGGGCAAGCCCCCGGCCGCGCCGCTCCCCTCCCCTCCCAGCCCCGCTCCTTCCTCCGGCGCCAGCGGCGAGCCGGAGCCCTCCCGGCTGCAAGTACCGGCGCGGGGCCCCGGCCAACCCCGGACCCGCCACGGAGACGCCGGTTTCAGACGGTGGCCCCGTCCAGCCCGACCCCCTTACCTGTGCTGCAGCCCCACCAGCCCCAGCGTGATCACATGCGGCACGTCCAGCTCGGTGGGCCACACGCCGGAGGCGATGCAGCCGAACACGCCGCACTCCTCCCGGATGCCCAGCTCCTCCAGCTCCATGGCGCGGCCGGCACGTGGTGCCGGGCGGCCCCGGCCCCGCTCTGGCGGCTCCCGCGCGCTCCTGCCGGCGCCGCGCGCAGCCGAGAGCGCCGCGCCGCGCGGAGCCGCCGGTCGCCTACCGGCGCGGCCCCCCTCATTTACATACGGAGGGGCGCCCCGGGCCCGCACCGCCGCCTCGCCCGTCCCCTCCCCGCCCCCGCCCCCGCCAGGCCCGCGACCCCGCACCCGCTGTCCTCGCCGGGCGCAACAGGCCGAGGCGGGGCAAGGTTTGTCCGCGGGGTGAAGGGGCGCGGGGAGTCGGGGGCCGGGCGCGGCGCCGGCATTGGCCGGGACGTGGGCCGGGGCTGTGTTTGCACGGGGGTGGCGGACGTTGGGGCGGGGACGGCCGGCCGGGGTTCGCCCGGGGGGCTCGGCGGGGCGGAGAGGGGCGCGGGCCGTCCCCGCCGCCTTGGGCGACGATTGGCGGTCGGCGCCGCTGCCCGCCGCCCCGCCTGCCCGCCCCTTCCGCCGGCTCCTTCTTACCCCCGCGGCGGCGGCCGGCGGCGTGTGCTGAGCCTGTGTTCTGTGCCCTAGGTGCCCGCTCCCGCCGCCGCAGCCATGGCCCCCGCAGCATCAGGTAACTGCCCGGGCCCCGGCTGGACGAGTCGCGGGGTGGGGGAGGGGGGCGGCGGCCCGCGCGCCGCGGCCGTTGGGCCGGTAACGGTCATGTGGGGGTGTCGCGGGGCACCGCTCCCGACGGGCCGGTTCCCGCTTGTAGGTTCTTGGAAGCGAGCTTTTTCCTCGCAAAGCTTTAATTTTTTTTTTTTCTCCTAACTTTTTTTTGTCCCCTACCCCGAGGGGGACCACGGCCCCCCCCCGTCCCGCAGGAGAGGCAGCGAGGGGCAGGTGAACGCTTCAACCCCCTCCCGCTCCGGGCGGAGGATGCTCCGGGCGGCTGCCGCTGCCCAGCCGCCCCGTTCGGCTCCCGCGGCTCCGGGTTCGTCCGAAGGAGCGCACCGCGAAACGCTGCCTGCCGTTAACGGGCGCATCCCTCGTGCCGCCGGAGTCGCCCGGGCAGAGGTTTTGAGCGATTGCTCGAAAGCAAAACCTGCCCAAATTGCCCTGGGCGTGCGGGATTAGCGTGCTCGCTGCGGTCACCGGCTGCAGCGCGGGATCCTGCTGGGTCTCGCTTTGCATGCAGCTGATAAAGTTTGCGAGCTTGGGCTTGCATGCAGAAGTAAAAAAACTTCTTTAAATCTGAAACTGATTTTTTTTTTTCTTTATTTAGACCTGAAACTTGGTAAAAAAGTTAATGAAGGTAAAACAAAAGAAGTGTACGAGCTGCCAGATATTCCGGGATGTGTTCTCATGCAGTCGAAAGACCAAATAACAGCGGGAAATGCAGCCAGGAAGGACCGAATGGAAGGGAAGGCTGCCATTTCCAATACAACGACTAGCTGTGTGTTTCAGTTGCTTCAGGAAGCTGGTAAGTATTCCAAAACTAGAATATATGCCTGCATATTACAGATATTGTTACAAAACAGTATTATCCATATGTATTCGTTTGTCCTGCCTTGAGGCTCTGATGGGTTTTTTGAGTGTCTTTCCTATTAATTTTTAGTTACACTTTTACCTCATGTACGGCAGAGCTGGGTGGGTGACTTGTTCACTTAGAACATGAGACTATTTGAAGTAATCTGCTAATCGCAGATAACACTACAGTAGTTTCTCCTGCTTGTTTGGACACATCCCTGATCCTCCCCTCTACTTTTGTCAGTTCTTCCCTACCCCCTTGCATGTAATACTGTATGGGATCTGTCTCGCATTTCTTGCTACATCTGTCTGCACAGAAGTCACTGCTAGTTAGCGGCACTACCAGACTATGTCTAAGATGTGTGGAATTTGTGCATGAGTGTTGAAAGATAAAATTAGAGTATTCTTTTATCTCTTTTTTTTCCTCTCAGTTGCATGTCCCAAAACAATGTAAAGTTTCTGTACTCTTTGTACTTAAACACTTACGAGGACTATATCACAAATGCATATTTTGGTCTGTATTGAACCTATCGGGAACTTAATGTTTGCCATGAAAAGACTCAACTTGCTTCTAGCATCAGGAATATTTTTTCATGGAGCATATAACTAACTTGAGTCACGCAAGTAAGTTTTGCAACACACTTCCAAAAATGGAACCAATAACTTTGTTTTGAGAAAGCATTTTGGAGTGTCTTTGAGAAGTTTGCAAATTGTGAAGAGGAATTTGCGCTGGTGGGTTTTGAACTTGAGTCTGCAAACAGTACTATAATACAGGCATCAGTGAACTTGGTTAAGACATCTTAGAGCTGTGTGCTCATTGCACTTTGGAGCATTCGCGCAAAAACTGCTTCAAGTAACAGCTGAGTTACTCCAAAAGTTGTATTATCTCTTAGGTGTAGTAATAGTTCCCAGACAGTCAAACAGTGAAGTCCTGGTGTGTTTCATACATGGGGAAGAGAAAGATGGTTTCCATAGAGTTCTATCTACCAAATTCATGTGCAGGCTGTTCTTAAAATATGGGCCGAGACCAAGATATTTTGCAAGGGGATTGGTGGGGAAAGAAAAAAGTGTGATCAAGTCATTCAGTATAATCCTCAGTTGCTGGATTTCCTGGGAAGCCTATTGTGCATACAGTACAAAGAAGCTTCCAAGGTCTTTCTGATTATATTTGCAGTTGATCAAAACTACTAGGTTTTGTTTAGGAAAAATTAATGAGTTATTTTACCTAATTCTTAAATAGGAAATAGTGAAGATAACAATCAAAATATTTAATATCCTACAGAAATGAACTTAAGCTGTGAAGAAGCTATGCTGTAGACATCTCAAAGATCCTTAAATGTTTTGTACTCAGTAACTTCAGGTGCTGTGGAAAAATATGCAAAGTAAACTGCAGCTGCATTTTAAAGTAACAAAGGAACTTTCAGGGTTCTTCACCAGTTCGCTTATTTGACTGGCATAAGTTGCAGATAACGTGAATGCCTCATTGTAGAAGTCGTTTGTTTGCTTTGCGCAACTCTTCTTAACCTACTCTTTCAAAGGTGATGATTTACAAAGTTCTGTTAAAGTTTCTCTCTCCTTTATAATAGCACTGAAGTCAGCCCTTCAAAAGCACACATCTGCAATGATGAAAAACGTAGTAGTAAACCATGTGGGGGCCCTAATGCCTGGATTTAGAAGTGACATAATATGCAGTTGATTATTTAAATCATTCTGCCATTGAGGGCAATGCAACAAAATCAGAAGAGTCAATGTTAATACTATATTTTAAGATTTAGGTCTTCCTTTATGGCTCTGGAATGGAATAGAGCTACTTCTTGACTTGACTGGATACAGCTCCTTTGTTTTCTGTTTCTGGCAGATACCAGTTGGGTTTGCCAGTTGTCTTGCCCTCAGAGGAGGAAAGTGGGACTTTGCTCAGAAGTGAAATTGAAAAAAGAGCCATTTTGAACTTACAGTGGCTATCTGCACATGTTGGCTGTCCCTGAATATCTAGTGCTTTAAATAAATGTTGTTTTGTAATAGGAGAGAGGACTAAGTCATTCTCCTCCCTGCCCCATCCTCCTTTATTCAATTAAGTAGTAAAGACTACCATACTTTTGTGTTTTGCTGCCTTTCCTAAACTCCTCTGAAAGCCTCCAATTACTCTTCCAGGTTATGATGGATCTTCCACCAGAGAGCATGGTTGGGTACCTGGTTGCTGCTAACTTTTGTTTAAAAACAAACCATTGTGAGGGATGGAGTTTTAAAAAGGTCCATTAACAAAATTATTTGCAAGAATAGGACTCCTGACCAGGGCATAAGGTTCTGAGCTACAAGAGAGCATTGTATGATAAAATTGGCAGAGCTAATGAGTTGTGGAAGGTAACTGCATTGATCACCTTTTGCAAGGCCAGAGTGGTCTTACACTGAATCTCTTCAGATTATTTTATCCCTTAAGTCTAGATAAGAACAAGATTCAGTTGTACTTAAAGATGTTTGTGACTCTTGTTTCAACTGTGGACTGTGCCGGGTAATGGAACTAAGCTGCCGTCTTTATATTTAGGAATCAAAACAGCTTTTGTTAGGAAACAGAGTGACACGGCATTCATAGCAGCTCACTGTGAAATGATCCCAATTGAATGGGTGTGCAGAAGGATTGCTACTGGGTCCTTCCTCAAAAGAAACCCTGGTGTTAAAGAAGGATATAAGTTTTACCCACCCAAAATTGAGATGTTTTACAAGGTAAGTTTCCTTTCCTGTGATGTTAATCAAACTTAAATAGAGCTAGAATTTTGTATTATGTCCTTAAAAATGCTCACAAATAAAGCAAGTAGCAGTAGTGGCTGACCAATCCTGTTAGTACTGGTAGTTTTGCCATCCTAATGTTTTCTTGCATTCTTGTCCAACAGGTGTTTTATCTAAAGTGCGTATAACGCAATACTGGCGTACAGGGCCATCAAAGAAAACCAAGCCACACTGTATATAAAATATATGTATTTTTTAATAAAGTATAAGGTCTTTTTAGGCATAAGTCTAAGGCATCAGTTGAAATGGATGTGTTGATATATTTGAAGAGTTAAAATAAATAGTATGAGGCACACTGAGTATAAGTAGCTAGCTAGTCACTTAGGATTCTGCACTTCTTTATGTATGCATGCTGAAAGGAGTGTCTAGTGAACTATGACCTAGAGTGTTGTTTGTAGTGTACCCTGTCAGTCTTGGGGGACTGTCCAAACTTGAAGTGCTTTTAAAGATGTTGAGGTATTACAGTGAGTGTTTTCAATGTTGCTGTCACTTTTTTTTTTTTAGTACTAATCATCAAATATTAGTTTGAAGCCTGGATTTGTTTTTTGAAAAGCAAACAAACAAAACCTAGTATTATCTTCTAATGGTTATTTTCCTCTTCTAGCTGTCTTAAATTACATGATGTATATGTTTTGGTTTTCTTAACAGGATGATGCTAATAATGATCCCCAGTGGTCTGAGGAGCAGCTAATTGAAGCAAAATTCTGTTTTGCTGGACTTACTATTGGCCAGACTGAAGTGGATATTATGGCTCGTTCTACTCAAGCTATTTTTGAGATCCTGGAAAAGTCATGGCAGCCCCAAAACTGCACTCTGGTAGACCTGAAGGTACAAGAATCTGATTTTTCACAATCCTGGTTCTAACAGAAAATGTATCACTATATAGTTCCTAAAATAGGATTCTTTTGTTCTAGATTGAATTTGGTGTTAATATTCTGACAAAAGAAATTGTTCTTGCTGATGTTATTGATAATGATTCTTGGAGATTGTGGCCATCGGGAGACAGAAGCCAACAGAAGGACAAACAGGTACTGTTTTAATCTTTACCTTCTAAGTCAGTTGGGAAGGAAAATGAAAAAAGTAAACCTCACAGTTAAACATCCGCTTTCAGAGTGGCTTTTTCTTGCTACAGAGTAGCTCATAGGGTACCTAATGTCCAATCCTGTTCTCATTAAATAGTTTATTATCTAGTTTATAGTAGAAAAAATCCTTTGCCTGTATATCTTCAATAGGAATGCCCAACAGCACTATTGACTGGAGCTTCCAGGGGTAACAAGTATTTCTGGCTTACTGTGCTGATAATAAAATGGTTGGACAACGAATCGGTAGGAAGAATAGAAAGTTTTGTTCCCAGGTCTGCCTCCAAGTTTCTCTGTTTACTCAGAATGGTATCCCTATTAGGAGAGAACTGGTGATATATAAGAATAATCTGCAGGGACAATGGTTTTCTTCATTATTTATTTAGCTTAAGCTTGAATTCAATATTCCGTTGTCTGTGAGTGTTACTAACAGACCCTGTCCACATATGAGGACTGCAAACATAAGTTTGAAGTAAAACTTGTCCTATATTTAAACTTGTAGCAATTACACTTGTCAAATACCAGTTAAGCAGTTATGAAAGAACCAGTTTGGAAATGCTGCTGCTGTGAATCTCCTGTGACAGTCACTGAGACTAGTAACAGAGATCCTGTGAGAGAAAGTGGCTGTAAGCCACAGGGAAAAATTTCAAAATGTTTGTGTGGGAGGAGGGATATTATTTGTAAATTGGGAAGCAGAACTGCTCTGTTGTGTACTTTACCTGAATTATGTAGTAGCATGCCTGAGTGAATTGTTCTGACAGTGCTTTTGCTCATCTCCCTAAAGTAAGGTACATGATAATATCATGCAGAATCTAAGTTGGCTAGTGCAGTGCTACTGCAGGCAATCGCCTTGTTACAAATACAGTTTTAAGTAAGTTGTATGTCTTTCCCTAAATTTACCCTTTGGGAAGCTTCTAAAACCTTGATACCCTCATAGCTAACAGCCTTTCATGTTGCAAATGGCCATGAATTGCAATTTGGAAGGTTGTTTACACCTGCTGAGATGGTTCTTCATTAATAGCTCTTCCTTGCTTCCATATCCACTCTCTCCTAGATCTGTACCAATCTCTCTTCTCCTTTCTGTGGAATTGCTGGAAACCGCATAAATATTTCAGTTGGGGTATTATAAATTATGTTGGCAACATGAGTGCTTTATGTACTGAAAACACGTAATCAACTTCAGGTTGTTTGTGTTTTTGTTTTTTACCTCTTTACAGTCCTACCGAGACCTGAAAGAAGTGACTCCTGAAGCACTGCAAATGGTTAAGAGAAACTTTGAATGGGTTGCAGAAAGAGTAGAGGTGTGTTTTTTTATGGACGTGTCTAGACTTCAATAATTCCATGTCTTCAGTCCCGCTCACTGTTTTTCTTTCCCCTGCCCCTCTTCACTCTTCTCCTTAGTTGCTTTTGAAAACAAAGAGCCAAGGTAGAGTTGTGGTGTTGATGGGATCCCCTTCTGACCTCAGTCACTGTGAAAAAATAAAAAAGGCATGTGCAACCTTTGGAATTCCTTGTGAGTTGAGAGTGACCTCTGCTCACAAAGGGCCAGATGAAACTCTGAGGATCAAAGCAGAATATGAAGGTAAATGTCCAAGAACTACTGATTTGGATTGAAACAATATCATATTCAAGAATGACTTAGCCATTTAAGGATTTGTGTGGGATTTTTCCATTTTTTGTTAAAGACAACACCAAGCTGTTACAATGCTGTTCTACACTTGCTAAATACATAATGACAGGTTATAGACTGCAGGAGGGAATTGCAGAGTAATGTATTGTCCTGCTGCCCAGCCACAGCTTCCACTGCTCAAAGTCTAACCCCTGCTTTTATCCCAGTACCAGAACTACTTTGCCCAAGCCTTGATCATGTTAATATGCTTATTGTAGCATCTTGCTGGTAATGCTGGCCCTTCTGAAACAAGGAGGAGTGACAGTTCTCTCTCTCTGAATATTCTTAGGTGCTAGTTATAGGGCAGATGTTGCTCCTGTCATGTTATCCTGCCTGTTTCATGAAAATATTCCTGTTCATTATTTTAGATGCCGTAAGAAAAAAAAACAAACTTAAATTCTTATCCTTACCGATAAAACTTGACATCTCTTCAAAAGCATTTATAGCCTAGCAGAGCAGAGATAAGAACTGTTTTGTGGGAATATACTTTCTACTCAGTGAAACTACAGATGTGGTAACGGTAGTTGAGAAACACTTATTTTGAGGTGAACTGTGTTAGGATTTAGGGAGAAGAACACTTTAAAGATGCAACATTTTAATGGCTGTGTTCTATACAAAGCTAAGCAGCACGTATTCCTCTGATACTGAGACTTCCCCTCAGAGGCAGAGTAAGGTATTCTAACTTCAGCTGTGGTAAACAGTAGCTGGGATTTAAGGCTGCAAGATTTGGAAGATATTTCTGTAAAGGAGGAAATCAGACACAAAATTCTAGTGCTATGTAATGGAATTGAGAAAATGACTGCAAACAGAATTGTGGACTTGAATACTAAGTTCCCACAAAAGCAAGTGGTAGAGAGCAAGGTGGATTGCTTATTTCTTCTTATCTTTTTATCCCCACCCAGGAGATGGAATCCCAACGGTGTTTGTGGCAGTAGCTGGCAGAAGCAATGGTTTGGGGCCAGTAATGTCTGGTAACACTGCTTACCCAGTTGTCAACTGTCCTCCACTCTCAGCTGACTGGGGTGCTCAGGATGTGTGGTCTTCTCTCAGACTCCCCAGTGGTAAGATGTTCTTCAAATTCTGCTCTGGTACTGACCTCACTCTATTTTTGTTGTTGTTCTAGTGTACATACGTATACAAACACTTGGCAAAGCACTGGAAAAATAGCTGCATCAGTACTGAAGAAAGTCTTACAGAAATATCTTGCATACTGTCTTTGACTTCTTGATGGCTAAAAGCCCAATAAACAGAGCAATGATTACATAGGAATAATCTTTAGAAAGATATAAACCTTGCCTTATTCTTGGTAAATATTCCTGTTTGAAGTTGGAATTAGTACTAATGGAGATTTAAATAACTGAATTTTGTTAACAGAGCTGTTAATATTAGAGCTGCATTTTACTTATGATCAAAGATTTTTTAAAAAAAAAAAAAAATCTTTCTCCCCAGTCAGTGTAGGTAGGATCTTAACTCTATTTCTTTATTGCCTTGTTACCTGTATTGTATTTTACTTTTGTTAGTGACTTGAAGGATGCTTGGCAAGTAGGGGGCCCAGAAGTCTGTTAACTTTGTATAAGGAGAATCATTTGCTATGCTGGCTTTTGGTTTAAGATGCCGTGAAGCAGTCATATTAGAAGTAGTGGAACACATGATACTTCAGTAGCTTTAAAACTAGATCATGTGGTTCTTGGAGGCTGAAACAAACATCATCTTAAATTGTTCTTAAGAGGTAGTGTTTTGTTTGACTATAAGGCATGCTTTGGTTAAGTGGCATGTTCTTCTCTGCAGGTCTTGGCTGTCCTACTACTCTGTCACCTGAAGGAGCTGCCCAGTTTGCTGCCCAGATATTTGGGTTAAACAACCATTTGGTGTGGGCCAAACTGCGATCAAACATGTTAAACACCTGGATCTCCTTGAAGCAGGCTGACAAAAAACTTCGAGAGTGTACCTTGTAAGTCATACTAACAAGTAACTATTATTAGTTACACAGAGATAATGGTGTGCATATTCATTCATACTAGAATTTACATTTGGATGAGCTCCGAAGTCCTGCATTGTTTCTTACAGAAGAAAGCATTGTGAAAACAGCATATGAAGTCTGTTGTGTCCTCATCCTTCCCTTGTGTATTTTTTTTAATATAACAACTTGGTAAAAGATTGGGGAGTAGTATTTTAGGTATCACTTTGCTCCAAAATGGTGCTGTTCTGCTTTTTAGTGTATACTGTTAACTACAGACTATGTCAAGAGAATGATTTGGTGTGTTATAAATAGAATTCAACTAGTCTTCTGTGTTTCTGTAACAGTAATATTCTTCCATAGTAATCATGTATGTCTTGAACCTTATTAATTCAACTGGACTGCTAACTAAAGCCAGTGCTGATGTGGTTCTGCTTGCAATGATGGTATGCTTTCTTTAGCAATAAAGTGGCAAATATGCTATACTAATAGGAAAGGGGGCTGGAAAAATGTTTTAAGAGATTGAAAAAAAAAAAAAAAAAAAAACCCTTGCCTTATCAAAATGTATATACATACACATTTGGGGTGTTTGGTTTTGTTGCCTTCTTTTTTTTTTTAATGTGTGTGTATGCATACCCCATTGATATCTTCTGGAATGATGTGATAAAGTTGACACCAATTCTCTTGTTCCTAACAAGCTATAAATACAAATAGTTTGAGTGAACTGTAACTAGGCTTGTTGCCTGTTTGCTGTAACTCTTGCCTAGTCCAGTGTTTGCCCTTTTAAATACCAGGCAGATGTCTGCCTTCAGTAGGACCTATGGGATGTTGTCAAACTGTCTTCATACACTTGTATAAGTCTAGCTATTATATGTCTATATTTTCTCATTGTTTCTTTTGAAATTTTACTGAACTGAATGGGGGAATAAATAGTAAAGCAACAAACTACTTGGGGGAAATCTAAGCATGACTGTCTTGTCTTTGCACACACCTATCTTCTGAGTAGGTACGATTCTGACAAATATGCAATTAGTCAATGTATGTAACATTTATGCTTTTACAGTTTCAAATAAACTATTGAATTCAAAACTTCTTCATGGAGATTTATTAAGTAAGCACATGTAAAAAAAACTAGCCATCAGCTGTGGTATGTTACTTCAGGGTTGTAAGTTAGGTAATACTCTTGTAAAAGGCTTATGCACTACAACCTGCATAGAGTGGTATGAAGTGGCAATCCTCTGGAAGATAATCAAGTAGCAGAGTGTTTCACTGTTACAGCAAGCTGTGTTGCTTTGTTCCTCATGTACTGCTTTGTGATTGTGTGGTCAGGCTTACCCTTAGTATAACTGGATTAAATGCTGCTGCTGGCCTTATTCACAGGAAGAGACCACATCTTGTGTGTGGCTGTACAGAAGAGCTCTAAACACTGCACCCAACAGTGCTGTCTTCTGGAGTTAAGTGTAGGGTTTTTTGATTGGCCAAAACTTACACTAAAGCAAAATAACTAGGACTCTTCTTAGTCTTGAGGGCGGTGGTTTTTCTAATGAATTTCTAAATGAAATATCAATAATAGTGAGGGCTAGTGATGACAAAGGGGTTGAAATTCCTTGGTGGTATACCATCCCTATGGAAGCACTGACTTTAAAGTGAAGATTCTCCAAACAGTGTGTCTTGGCAAACAAGCTATTTAGCAAGGTTGTATTCACCTATCTACTTATGCTAAGCACATCTGAAAGTGTGCTGTCCACTAGCTCTCCTAAAAGAGAGTGGTATTAACTTCACCTAGCAGAAAAATTAATGGCTAAAAAGACATGAGTGCCTGCTCTTTGCTTGCTTGCTTGAGTGAGTGAATTGGATCATCTTATTTTGTAATCAGACAAGAACTAGAGCCAAGAACTGTACAGAGAGTGCAGTACTTCTTTCTCCTGGGGGCAGCTACCTCAGCTGTGTAACAATGCTTAACCCGAGGGTGAAGTTACACAAGAGGTGAAGGTGTCCCTGCCCCACTGTGTGTGTTAACTCTGATGGATAATCAACCTGACAGGCTTACAGTCATCTGCCTGCCCTAGTGTCACAGTGAGACACAACTGCAGCCAGCCATTTGTGTCTCTTTTTCCACCTGCATTGCCATGGTGCATTGCTGTCTCTGCACAGTCTTCCCACACGTAATAAAAAATCAGTAATGGACAATGGTTTGACTATTACACCTGGAATATGCTGTGCTGTCTCTGGTTACTTTTCTCAAATTACTTGCGCCTTCATTTCTAAAATTGTGCCAACTTATGCTGGGCAAGAACATGCTGAGTACTTTAGTTGCCACGGAGATGGCCATTCTTTGGCTTTTGGATGGTGTGGGTTGTTTAGGGATATTTGTTTTTGTGCAGTCTGTACTGAACGCTCAGAATCAAACTCTTGCTTGAGCAGTTGCTTTGCAAAGAAGTACTATGACACAGCAGTTAGCATTAGCAGTGTGTTGCTGTGATCAGCAAATGAAACCTGTGAGGTCTATCGTATCTGCAGGAACTTTAGAAAGTTGTCATAAAGGCAGAAGTGCTGCATAGCAGCTGTTCAGTTGTTTAGCTAGAAGTTCTTCATAGAGCATCTGCTGTGAAATGAAAATACTTCCCTTTGGTTCAGTATTCCAACTATTATATAGATGCAGTAACCTGAGCATTTCTATACCCAGAAACTCTTCTTGTAGCACTTGGCATTTTTCATCCAATTTTAAAAGCTATCCCAATACATTATTGAAAAGTGCTTATATTCTCACAAAAACTACTACACAGAGGGGTTACTGAAATATATTTGCATTTTTTAAATTGAATTGGAATACTCGTAATGAAAATCTAATTCTTAAGCACCTGCTGTGGAACCTAGGACCCTTGATTAGATCAATTAGGGGAGCTACCTGCTTAACAGTTTAAGTTCTTTAAAGATATCAGCAAGGAGCTGTTTAGACTTAGCAGAAGGAAGTGCTGAGCGCAGGACTGGTTTTACATCCTACACCACTTCAGGTACTGGTGAGTGGCACCTGGTGTTCAGCCTCTATAGTATCACTTCATTTCCAAAAAAAGCCAATCCCAAACTCAAAAAGCCCTTCTGCAAAATATGTGAGGGCGAAGCCAGCCATGGCTCCCACTGATTTAATCCTCCATCCACATTTCAAGGACTAAAGCACCATTCCAGGACACCAAGGGTGTGGGTTTAATAACCTCTGACTAGGGAGAGTTGTAAAAAGTGAATTGAAGGCCTAGGAGAGGGTGTGGTCTGAACTTTTTGGGGATGGCGTTAAGGCACTTCATGGTTTTGAAGCCTTTCCTTTTGAAGGCTATTAACATAATTCATACCCAAAGAAAAATCATGACTGTTTCCACACTAGAGTGGGCATTTGAACCTTTTCTCACAGCCCCAATGATTTCTTTAGCAATGCAACTGAATTGTGAAATGGCATCCAAAGGAAACCTCAAGCCATGTTTTAACATAAAATTGGACATACCTGGTGCACTGTATTTGGATCACATTGCAGCAGGCATGTCATATGCATTTTCAGAGCACACTTCCCTGCTTGAAACTTCCAAAATCTTACACAAAAATAAGGTATAAAGGTTGTTCAAGCAATCAAGACTGGTTTGAAGATACGTACAAGACAACTTTCAATTTTCATAGAGGGTTCTTTAAAAACAAAAACCATACACACACATAAAAAAATAAATACCAAACAAAAAAAAGCCCTGAATGTTCTGCAGAGCTTAAGTACCTCTAGAATTGGGTTGCAGTCCCAGTTCCCAAATCCCTATTCCATTTCAAATATGTGTGCATTCAAAACTCAAAGCCTCAGAGTTGCTGTGCAGTGGTCACGTGATGGAGGGGGACCTAGAGCCACAAAGTTCATTTTTGGTAGGTAAGTTCCCCTACCACTTAAGCACCTGCTGTTGTGCTTTTGTGGAAGCACTGTAGATCCTGACAGGGCTGAACAGCCTCTTACTCATCGGTGCATCATCAAGATAAACAAGATCAGTGTTCCAGCCAGGATTTCAAAGTCTTACCCACGCACTCAAAACACAATACACATACTGCAGGCTAGAACAGTCACCCAGGTTATAAGGAATTTAATCCCCTCTCTACAGGAGGAAAGCAATAAAAACTTTTCTGTTACTTCTTACAAGAGTGCTTTAACCACCACAGGCACGTGGACATCTGTAGGAGGGGAAGATCCTAATTTCCCCCTTTCCCCCCCACCACTGTTTCAATTTGTTTCCTTAAATAACTTTAATGGGGTTGGACCACAGCAATACTGCCATTGCCTCTAGAGCTTTGGGTTTCTGCCTCAGCAGTCTTGTAGCAGGACTTAGACCTATGTGCTGTTGTCTTTCTTTGGGATGGAAATGATGATGACTATGAAATATCAGCTCAACTAGACTGGGAGCTTTCTGAAGGACTTCCTTCCTGAAGGGTATATGTCCTGAGCGTAAAGAAGATCTTAGAGAAGACAGAAGGTTTGTTGTTCCCCATAGAAGGTAAAATTAAAAACTTCTTGAAGAAGGAATTCAGATATATTTGCATGGAACTTGGAAGAATTAACAATAACACCTTTTCTCTCACTCTCTCCCCTCCTGATGACAGATGTCATCACCAGTAGGATATCATTACAGAAAAAAAGAAGAGCAAGTAAGTTGCCAAAAGCTCAACAGATGCTTATCAAGCATCAAGTTCAAGTCTTTTCGCTGTCTGTCACAGGAACTTGGAGCTTCCAAGGTACCAGGATTTCATCCAGAAGGGGACAGTAGGCTGAAACATCTGATAAACAGCTCTGATAAACGGGCAAAGGAAAGAGGATGGGCTGTGGCAGCCCCAGCAAGTGACCCCCAGCCAAAACCAAGTACAGTCTGACGGGGGGAGGGGGGGTGGGCAGAAAAAAAAGAACAAAAGGAAAATAGAAAACCCCCAAACAACCACCAGCACCTTACAGCAGCGTCAGAGAGAAGGTGGCCCACTTCACTTTGCCAAGCACTGTGTATAGCTCTTTATGCTGATAAAAATAAAAACACTTTCCTGACAGACTAGAAAGCCTTGAATGCAAGGAGCCAACACTCACACAAACAGATGATATAATTAAGTAGTTTAAGATGCCGAGCTCCAGAGAATTTCTATTTAGACTGGAAAGTGACTGTATTTGTCTTAATATAGCCCAGCTCCCTGTCCCCAGTTTCCCATTACATCATTTCCCTTTTCTAACACACATAAACTTGTAGTAAATGGCCAGCTTCCTAGCTAGTACAGGTTCATATTCAGTCTGCTTTATAAGTTATTCCAATATAGAACCTTCTTCCATCTATCTTACCAAACAAAACAAAACCCCTCAACTAGAAGTATAAAGACTTCTTTACCAACTTCTTTCTCTCTAACATCCAAAGCTTGTTTTCCTAGAAAGCCTGCCACATCCTCACAGGCACTCCTGACTGCATTTCAGCTACTCACTTGTACCATCTCTAGTGCAATTAATGTTTTTAAATCCATAGTGAAATCCTGCTATTTGCCTTTGTTCAGACAAAGTATAGCATGGTACCTCTCTGAGATATTTACTAAAATGTCTATGCATTCAGGCAAGCTTGTTCTGCCTCATTCTAACTGCACAAAGTGAGAAAGTCTGGACCACAAAACAACCACTAGAAAAAAAAGATAGCAACTTAAGAAGCCTCTTAAAAAAAAAAACCCTTTCCTCCCCATTCTCAGTTTCATATAAGTCCCAACAGCGCCCACAATGATCATGTGTGTGGAATAGTTACTGAAGGGTAGTACTCAGTCTTAATGCAGCATGTGTTAATCACAGTAACTTTGCTTTTTTGTTTTTGTTGCTCTTTTTTTAAAATAAATTCTTCTCTAACCTGGTTTGCAGTTCCAGAATTAGAACTTTTATATGCACAGGACAGTGCAAGCCAACTGACACTTATCTGAAGTTCTATTTTATTAAAAACTCGTAAGAAAGTATAAAAATGCCTAGAAGCCACATCTTCCAACAGACTAGGGAATACTCAATTTCAAAATCAAAGCTCTTGGCAAGAAAAAAAACCACAAACAAATAAAACACACAAAAAAACCCATTAGATTATTTTGGGTATTTCAAGCCTGGCTATAGGGACTTTTCTGTGTCAAGAAAAAAAAAATCCCACCACCTGCATTCTTAAGATCATGGTGATATAAAGAAGAAGTTTCTAAGGTTATAATGTGCTGAGGTGGAGAAATGGAGGATCCCCTTTCTTCTTTTATTATGCAAATAAAGCTTTCCAAATATTAATCCAGGACCTTTTTCATACAATAAAGGGGAAATTTACCTTAAATAGAAGCCCATACGAAAAACGATCCATCAGATTTTCGGTTGCCTGTAGTATTTCAAGCCTTAACCTCCAGAAGAGAACAAGGCCACTGCATCTGATTAACAAGTCTGCGAAACACCTAAGTGTTCTGCAAGATCAGTTTCCCACAACTTCTAAGTTTCGTGAAATGCAAACTTCATACCTGGAACTACCTTAATTTAAACAAAGTAGATATAAAAAGCAGGACACTGTCTGACCAATAATCAGTCTGAGCCAGGTACTCTATCAGAGACAGATTATGTACATACCAATTACATCATGAAGTGCCCACAACCTTGATGTAGGTTAAACAGCTGCTCCTAGATTTACTTAAGATCCAAGAATAGAAGCATATGGAAGCTTTTTAGTTTCTGATAAAGTTAAAAATATTACAAACTTTTAGCTTTTATTGAAAATTAAATATATTAGCAAAAGCAAGATTTAAGAAATACTTTACAAATGATTTACATACAAGAAAGCCAGTATCAGACATATTCACAAATATGCAAACCTTTAATTACAAAAAGTACCTATTGGCAGCATGATGCTAACCTGGCCACTGCAGTGTGCTCTACTATTGACATGAATAAGGCATAGAACTCACATTTGCACCAACTTAAAAAGTTCAAATAAAACTTTAAGCTTTTAAATCCTGGATGCACAATCCCCAATACACACACATACGCACACTCTAAGATTTCTTCTAAGCTCTAGACACTAAGTGTGCGCTCTGGAAGAACAACCAGCCTGAAAAGCCCAGTAGAAGTGTAACTGGTACTAGCACTGAGTTTTCAGTTTCCTCTTAACATGTACAGGCCTAGGTATGTAAACCATATTCACAGTTTAAGTATTTTCAGACAGAAGTACCTTTTTTTTTTTTTGCATTTCTTCCTTAAAATTGGCTCTCAGTTCAGCATACAGTTCATAATGTCACCTGTTTTGTGATGCATACATTTACAAGATAACTTAAAAATCGGTGCCATATTCATGGTCAAGATAATTTAACAAGAGTAGTAATATCCAACAGTGACATTCAATACTATATTTCAAATATTTGTGCAAACAGCAAAAGAACAGTTGTATGAGGCAAACATTTGCAAACCTTTAATACCTCCTCAGTGTTGTAAACTTGGACTGTCAGCCTTAACTCCTGCGCTTCCCACAGCTTTAAAAAGTCAGTGGCTAAAATGGTCAAGTCTCAAAAATATTCTCTTCTACATAGTGCAAATTGTAATGTAGATAACGTGAGAAATATATCTAGCTGGATTGACTCTGTGCAATCGTCAGTGGTCTTCTCTCACAGCTGAAGTGTGCATTCAGAGAACCACATGGTTCAGGAACTCAGGAGGGCAGGGAAGAGCAGTTCCATTACACTTCTCAAACCAGTGCTAGATGTGCAAAAGGCAGCAAAATTCCAGCTGCTACTACAACCAGAACAGAGTAACTTTTCAGGAAGACCCAGGCGGTTAGTCACTTGGACTGGTCTCTAGAAAAATATGTGAGTATATGTTGGATTTTTATCAGACGGTCTTTTAAAGACATCATGGAGAGAACTGACAGCTGATATCTGGGGTCTACTGGAAGAACAGCTAGAAGCCACCAACACCAAGCAGGACCATTGGGCATTGCCTAAAAATAAAAGATAAGCTGGTTACCCAAAACCAAGATAGTATAGTTGACTAACACAAAGACATCAAAAGACAAAGTTGTCAACAACAAAAACTAGTTTAAAGTTTGATACTAACTAGAGAATTCCAGATCCATGAGATCAGAAGGGTTCTGAAGGGATCTTTTCTGATCCCTCCCCAACTGAGAAGTCAAAGTACACTTAAGCTAAGCTTGATAAAGCAATTATTTTTAAGACAAAAAACGAAGCTTATAGCTTCTTTGGGAAAAGATGGCTAGGTGTAAGACAGTTACCTAATAACAAACCTCCTTGATAAAAACTAAATCCATTACCTGTCACATGATACTCGAGGCTTGAATATTCTTGAAGACTAACATTTTCACTACAATTGTCTTTGTTATATTAGAAGGACTCCTGCATCACCTACCAATTCCACTCCCTCCTCATTACCTCCTAGAAAGAGCAGGACTACTTAACCAGTTTCTTTTAAGTTGATAAAACATACTATGTAACTTTTTCCTATACTTTATTCAATTATCTACACCAAGCCTTAGATGTCACGCCCAGAACTGGACATAATACTTCTCAGCAGAGGCCATATCACTGCAGAGAAGATTAATTACCTCAAATGATTTGCAAAAACATTGCTGGTAGTGGTACACTTCAGGATGACATTTTCTCTCTTTCATCTGTATCACAGTCAACACATTCGTGTTCTGTTCTAAATCTCAGGTACATGCCCAGAGTATTGCTGTTCTGCTATTAACCCCCCGTTTTTCCCGGTATGTTGTTTTAAATCTTTTTTTCTCTCTATTAAATTGTTCTAAAGTCACTTCTGAATTCATGCACTGGCCTTTACAGCACCTATAGTACTCTGAGATTGTTTAGAAGTATGTAGCAGATGAGTGAAGGACAGGCTCTCATAACATCCCACTTCATATATATTCCTTTGACAGCCAAATTTTACGTATTTTTAAATGTTGCTTTTCTCCAGCCTCCACTCCCTCAGGATCTCACCAACCTTCATTAAGTGTTTATAATAACCATTAAAATAGATTGCTGTAGCTACTTTCTTAAAAAACATTTGTCAAATCCCAGCAGCTGCAGCAATTTATGGCACTAGCCCAGACAGTAGGAAAGTGTTATTTGTGATTAACTTTTTGCCAAAGATTACCGCCTGCACGCATCACAGGGAAGAAAAAACAGGTTTTTTCCCATTTGAATTCAACAGCTTTACACAAACCATTGATATTAAATGATGTCCCACCTGTATATTTTCCTCCCTGTCAGGCATTGGCCCAAAGTGCTGAAGAATTTGAGTGCGAAATTTGTTTCTTAAGTTTTGGAACCAACTGCAGGCCTGATTGTAAACAAAGTTGTGAAGTTCTCTCAGTTTCTTTAGTTGTTCTTCATCAGCAACCTATAAGAGGAATGTTATGAAAATATCATTAGAGATAAAGAAACAATTAAGGTGTTTAAAATTAAGAAACATTAAATTTCAGCTGCATTCTCCTAAACTTTGATTGCTAGTGCCTGAATAGTAAAGAAGTCCCATGACATCTTAAAAAGTTACAGCTGCAAACTATCGTTCAAACAAAAACCACAGTATTTCTTTCTTACTTTATAAAAATAAAAAATTAAACTAGCTTCTACTTCTTCCACGTGCTGGCACTGAATCTTCTAGTGGTCTAGGGACCTAAAAATTCGAAACTGAGCTCTTAAGATCAAACAAAAATCTTGATATATTAATACTAGTAAATACTTAGTGTTCTGGATACCTTAACATCTTCCAAATATTCGATGTCTGCAGTGCAATAACCATCTTTCATCCCTCTCCGTAAAACTCTAAATCTCCTTCCACCAACTGTATCAACAACAGACCGTCCATCAGGTAGAAAATGAACATTCCTAATTTGCAGCATGCATCCATAATCTGCAAAACTAGAAAAGGGACCTCGTCAATAATGCAATTACACACTTCTGAAAGGACATACTTTATGATTAATAAAAAAGACATGAGATGGTAAGTTTAGACGTAAACCTACCCATTTTGAGAATCACTTATACACATCCCAAACTGTTTAGTTCCAGTTTCCATACTTCTGCGAATCATTAGTCGGTATCTTGGCTCAAACACATGCAGAGGACAAGGCACAGTAGGATATGCCATAGTGCAAACAAACATTGGAACATTCTTGGTCAAGCTGCAAGAGAACATCAAAAGAAATATGTGGCTTAAAAATCTAAACACTGTACTATGCCAAGACAACACATTTTTTCAGTATGTTTGCCGTATTTCAGGTCATAAAGCACTCTTTTCTAAGTTCAATAATAAGCACATTGTAGTAACTTTCATAAAGAATCAAAACACATACTAGTAACAGTGACTGAATACGTATTTACTGATTTGAATACCTACTGGACAACGACCTCATAGTTGCCTAGCTAGTGAGTATCTAGTCAGGGAATGAAGGGTTTTGTTTTGGGGCCAGGGATGTTACTTTGTTTTAGTCTGAACCACACAAACCATTATGCTCTCAGTCACAGTTTTCCTGGAACTAAGATGATGTAGCAGTAGCTCCATAGTGGCTAGGTGACCATTGTTTTCAATGACAGACTCCAGATCACGGGACACAACGCAGGGTATAATTTTTACCTCACTATATTCCTCAGGAGGCCTAACTGAAAACCAATTTTTTTCATGCTATTTCATCAAGCATGTACAGTTGATACAAACAAGTTACCATTAAAACATTACCAGGTATTTAATTTTAATACCTTTCATCATTCTAATGTATGGATTCTGTTACGTAAGTTGCACAAGCCATAGTTTTAAATAGTTTTCCAACATTCATATCTACAGTACATGATGCTTCATCTATCTGAAGAACTCTACTAAACATCAAGATTACAAAAAAATCCCAACAATTTATTTTCATCACATCTGTCATGAACTCCTTTGGAAGAAATTCAGGTATCTGAGACTCTGCAGCCAACTCAAGAGGACAATTCCATCAACAGCAGCAAAGCTAAAACTGAGGCTCTGCAACAGTACACAAAGAAAGAGAAACAGAAGGGCAAATGTGCTTCCTAGTGGACTTGAGAGCCTCACATTGCTACTATTGAAGTAGCGAAGTGTGATTCTTTTATTTCCACAGTAGTTAAAAATTGTTAATTTTCTGAAATACACATTTAAGACACCAAATTAACAGGCTTTTATACTTCTCCTTGTATCCAAAATATGCCATTATTAACAACCAGGAAAATTATAAAACATTTCTAAAAAGGATTTCCACACTAATCTCTCAAGTTTTCTAAAAGACAGCAAGCTTACTTTGAGTGTTCAGCGGTTTCTTCAGCATGAATTCTTTTTCTCTCATATAATTCATCAGACAAATATTTCATTATTAATTCCTCCAGCAGTTCTGTGATGCTGTATTTTCTGCTTGCGAGGTACTGTAAGCAATTAAAAAAAAAGTATTTCTTCTCATATATATTAACAAAAAGCTCAAGAAAATGCAGCTTTTACTTAAAACCATGATATACTAAATGTGTCATAAATCAGATTTAAACCCATGAAAACTTACGGCTCTGAAGTTCTTATGTTTCATTACTTAACACCTAATGTTACTCCAATATTTAAAAATGAGATTCGCTATTTTAGTTCTTTGTATCTGATAACTCAAGTGTCTCAGTTTGTACTTCTTTGCTTACCAGACACAGAACTGATTTCCCAGGTTATACAGCCACACAAATAAGGAAAGTGTACATAAATCACAGAGAGGTTTTACTGCATAGTTACCAACGTTTACAAATGCTCAGGATTTAATTACACAAGTAAAGCAGATGGTCACAGAAACTTAAAACTTCTAAGACCCCGAGGCAAACTTAATCAACTTATATTGACAAAGTCTCAGATTTTTCCTTTCCATAACCCAAGTGAATCCAAGTTATTCAGTTTATGTGAAACAGCCTTTAAAATTATATATTTGCATTTGTGAGCTCTACTGAGAAACAGTACCTCCTTCAAACTCTCCTTACAGAGTGGACACTGAGGAGCATGGTCTAAACACCGTTCCAAGCAACCTTTGCAAAAAGTATGTCCACAAGGGGTTGTCACTGGCTCAAAGAATAGCCTGAAATGAAGTTATTAGAAGTTAGGTACCATGACAAGCGTGTGTTTTGCTAAATAAGTCAGTGACCAACCTCTTTAACAAAGCAGAGAAAAATTAAACCCATGTCTCCTTATTCTGCTTTCTCCCCTATACTGCAGTTTGCTTCCATGTACCACCACACCACTCATTTTTTTATTTTCTGATTAATCTACACATTACAACACTAAGTATCTGAACATTTATCTCAAAGTACAAAGGTTTTAGTCTTACTACATAGAGATTAAGAATAAGCAAAATTAAATGATTCTTTGAGGAGCTAAATTGTTTTAATAGCAGTTATTACATCTGAGTAACATAACTATGGATAGTTTAGTATACACCATATATTTTAAGGTGTTTATTCTGAAAATCAAGACAACTCAATAACAGCTTTCAAATACATCAGCTACATTTAAGTAGACTAATATTCTGAAGTATCTACATGTCCTAGACAAATATGAGGTTCACAGGCAATACTTCCAAGCATTAGCCTTCCCAAAATAAGTTAAATAATTTTATTGACTTAAAAAACCCCTAATGTTTAATTGCATAAGATCCTGTCCTTTTAAGGTTACCAGTTAACAACAATGCCAAGGTTAATTTAAAAGGCAACTTTGATTAAAATAATGCTGTATTATATAGCACTATAGTAAGTGACACATTTAAATAAGGACTTAACTGCAGGGGTAGCGGAAGGCTGAAAATCTCATATCAGAAGTCATCGCAACTTATAAGTACTTCATTTTATATGTTTAACAGATATGTGTCCAAGCATTTATAACTGAAATATTGAATCAAGGAGAGAATCTTACCTCATACACAGAGAGCACTCAAAATCTGACACATCAATCAAATCCCCTGGAATTGTTCCAAAAGCCAGTGTCACATCCCTTTTTGCACTTTCTAAGGAAAAACAAGACAAAATACTCCTTCAAAGAAAGGCACAAGACAGTAAATACTTTAAATTTAAAAGTAAGTGATTGTTTACCTCCTTGCTTTTTGTGTTTGTTTCTTCCATCTTCACATACAACTGTATCCTGCTCTGAAAAGGAAAGCTTTCTTTTCAACAAAGCACCTTTTTCTTGGCCAGAGAGAAGGGGTTCAGAAGACACTCTCTTTAAACCATCTTCCTTGGCAAGGTCTTTTGTTGAGTTAAGAGCATGGGCAGACTGTGCACGATTTAAGCTTCCACTGACAGGCTCCAGTACATCTGATGCTCCTAAACTCTATAATAATAAGATGAACTGAACTGTACTTAAAGAGTAATACAAATCTAAGCATGTAAAATGTGAACATAAAAAGATATACAAGTCAAACTGATCTCCACACTCAGTTCATTAGTTAATTAAATAAATCTGGTAAGTCAAGACAGTACTCAAAATTGCCTAGCATTAATGATTTAAAAATCTTCATCTGCTTCAAAGAGAAGAAAAACCGTATTTCTTTTTATTTTGAAGTCACTAATATAAAATCTCAGTACCTTCTAATAAGTAGCTCACTGGAATGAGGAGTCTAACACTCCAAATGAAAATACATTACTCCCAAATCACAATTATTGTCTTCCAATTTAGTCAATTCCAAAAAGTCAGCATTTAGGCTGGAAAGTAATTATGACAAATAAGGGTATCAGAATGTCTGATGTTTGCGTATCGGCCAAAGAGAAAAGTTATCCTATAGTTTTTGTTACCTGCTCAGGACAAAGCTGTGAGTTGCAGTAAGACTCAGTCATCTCAGAACCAAGTACAAAAGGTTTATTTCGAATATGTGGTGAATTCCAAGCAGATTCCTTCAGACTCTCTCCTAACTTCTCTGGTGACAGCACATCACACAACATCTAGAAAACAAGCAGTTAAATGTTCATAATAATGACAAATGATCTAGATATAGCTTTATTATAAAACTAGATAACAAACCCAATAATTTAATCTGTATGAAGTTATTATCATAGAGATCTATTTAAGCAGTAACTGAGAAAGAACAGTTGAGAACAAGCAGAAACCTACATACCTATATTACTATAAAGAAATTTATCTAGAAATCTTTTCTCCTGTAAGTGAGTGAGCTCTTCAAACAAAGTTAGACATTACCAATTCAACCTCATGCAGCTTTTCCGATGTAATTTTTTTGTTATAAAAGAAAAACTGTTGTGCTCTGGGCACGAAAGAGTTCAACTTGCTGCCTACTTTCCAGTTTTCTAGATTTTCATTTAGAACTATTTCTTCAACATAGTATAATGTATCTTGAAAGGAAGTAGTCTGACACCGAAACCTTATCTACTTGTATTGAAGATTTTTAGATGTTCAAAGTCTACCATAATGGAAGCTTTACAAAGGAATCAAGTCAGAGATAGTAACGCAGTTTCATAAACAAAATTACCTTTTCTACTTCTAGCTTGGCTGGAAGGAAGTCCTCATCAAGGGCTAAGCACTGTAGAAACAGTTGTAAGGCATCGCGTACAAAGCCAGAGTCTTGCAGCGCTTTTCCTTTCCGGAAGTAGACCTGAAAAACAGATACCATCAAAACATTTCTAGAGTATGTAGAACTGCAGTATTCATCTCACAGGCATTACAGAGTTAGAATTAGAACCCTCCACGACAAAAAGAATGTAGCTCTTCAACAAACTCCCGCTGTGCACAGTGTGAGTGATCTGTGTGCCTTGTCTAACATACATCCCCCACAGTGTCTGAAAAGATTCATGGGATAGGCTGGTATTAGTCTCCTTCTAGTTAATTTGTTTCGTCCTACATAAAGGGTTAAAAACTTGACTAGTGCTGAATTCAAAAAAGGCCTTAATTTCCCCTTCTGTGAGCCTTTGGAGGGGAAGAGGAGGGACATCAAATGCAAATTATTACACAACCTCACACAGCAGCTTACAAGATACCCTTCTTGCCCTCTGATTCGTTAAAAGCCTTATGATTCCAGCCTGCAGGAGAAGGGTAACTACAAACAAAACAATCCACGCAACCATACATCTTAATCTATATTCTTAACGCAGAACAATGCACTTTTGGAATTGCTTCCTCCAACTATGTTTATTCTTGAACACTAGCCAGCAGCTAGGAAAAAAAAAAATCTGTGTACTATTTTCTATGAAAGAAAAAAGAGGGGGGAGAAAAGACTACTGAATTTTGCTAAATCTACCTATATGACGTTGCAACTAAGAAGTGCCTTATCCAACTTATCTCATTTTTTAAAAATTGCATTTGTAGTAATATAAATCCAAGTTAGATAAAAAGAAGTTATCTAACAAAAGCTAAATAAAACACCATCATCTACATATATAGGAGATTTTGGACAATGGGGCAGAAACAGAACTTAAACCAAAACATGAACCCCCCACAGATGGAGTGCAATTTCTACGGAACAATTGCCAATATTAACAGTAGCACCTGTTAAACAAGGCTGTCAGCTGAAGGGCATGCATCATCTGTGACAGATTTGGGCAGTTTCATTAAACTGTATCCTGAAGCAGGAAAGTATGCTAATCCTCCTCTTACAGTTTACTTTTGTACAGAGACAAGAATCGTTAGAGGAATCAACCAAACCAAGCTCAGTTAAGTGAAGTGAGGTTTCTTTCCAAACATACAGAAAAAAGTAGACAGTACTACCAATGCTGAGAGGCAAAAAGCAAGATGCTTTCTGAATTTGCAGTAGCCATGGAACTGCTGAACACAGGAAATACCAAGACAGGAACAGTTATCTCCCCTTGTGTGGCACAATCTTGCTGCTCCTGCTGTGCTCAGAGTTCAAACAGCGCTGCAACATGCAGCATCTTACACCTCTGAAGGCCAGTGACTCCCCAGCTGCCTGCAGCATTTGCAAAGCTCAGTTCCCACTGAGTTTCTTTGGGCTTTTTGAAGAAAAACTTTCCAAGCTAAAAGAGCAAAGTGTCATTCTCTTAATAAAAATGAACAAATAAACAAAGCAACCCCCAAACTCCAGCTGTTACAGGTTACATCACCACAAACTATCCCAACGCCTAACAGTGGAGCCACTAAAAAAAGGCCCCAACCGCATGTTTGCGGGGTTTTTTTTAGCCAATATTATTACGAAAGGATTTATCGCTTGTGTTAAAACTTTTTGACTCTTTGGTAGCATTTGGAAAAGAAAACTGTGTTGTCCTATTTATATAGCAAACTGTTTTACCAATAAAATTCAAAAAATGAGGGAAATGTTGATTTAACATAGAGCCAAGAATTCCAGTCCTGACTGGCAACAGTGCTTGCTCATCTCATGTGATGTTCTCAAGGAACAGATAATGCTTAATGTGCTCCGACTTTGTGAAATACAAAGCATAAATACCCCAGGGAAGTGCAGAGCCTTAAAAGGACTAACTTGTACATAGTGTAAGAAATTTTAAAACTCAGTTACACCAACCTACCAAACATACAGGCCTCAGAAGTTCAGCTTTCAAGCAATTAAAGCTGGCTGCACAATTTCAGCCAACCATCCAGTCCAATAACATTAAGCTGAAGTTCGTAAATATTTAATATTTTTTCTTAAAATAACACATAGAAGTGTTCTTATAAAGAAATAAAATTGTCAATAACAAGTAACTACAGGCAGCACAAAAATACTTCATAATACTTCCCAAGAAGTCAGTTCCACTGCACTTAAGCCTTTGTCCAAAGACCTCATCTCATGCTGTGATACAAAATAAAAATACCTGAAGTTTCTGATGAAGGCTAAATTAACAGTTCCAAGTAGATTCATCAATGAACTCTAGCCTGCTGTACTCATCAATAACCTGTCTCATAAGTAACTATTTAAGATACCTTTCAGCATTTTGCACGTCTTACAAGCTAATGATTGAGACCCACATTCTCAACTTGATGCAAGTATGACATAGAATTCATGAATTTTATAGATAAAGACAGATTTTTCAAAAAGTTCACATCAACTTACCTCTGGCCAATTTGGCATTTTAGAAATAACAAAATTTAGATCTTCTATGGCTGCTTTATATTCTTGGAGGCCAACATACGACTCAGCTCTGTAAATTCTTAGCATCAAGTCACTGGAATCTGAAGAAAATAAAGTAACATTTTTAATAATTCAGAAATGTGTAATTTTTAATTAGATGTGATTTCATAGTGATATGTTATAACAACACTTTTTAGTCCCATACTTTCAAAATCACTGGAGTACATCCTCCCCTACCCCTCAGTGTTTGGGTAATAAAAGTGGCAGTAATTCCAGGCTCACGTCTTTCAAGGTAAAGATCAAACTTTGGACCCTCTAATGTATCTTGCAACAAGAAAATATATTTTAAAATATCAAAGACTGAGGCTAACAGAATAAAGTATTGCTCAGTACTGCTGTGACAACAAAAATTGAGGACTAAGTAGGCTTTAGCTTTACAGTAGACCCATTCAAAACTACAGAAATCTGTGAATTCACATAAGTAGTATAAAGTTTGCTTTCAGACGTTCAAGTTTTTCTTTAGACTAACATTTGCTTTTATAATGCCCAACCCCTTCCAGCTATGCCTGGAGATGCAGATGCCATTTTCACAAGGGTCTCCATCCAGTAAGTACCGGAAGGAGGCTCTGTCACTGTGGTCTGAAAAGAGACAGCCAATACCAGAAAGCCCTTAACACCCCCGGAAGCCCTGTTGTAAGGAGTTTTACTAGTGGGACTTCTGCAATGGGAAAACATCAGTATGTGTTCAGTAAATCTCACGTCCAACTACAGTATTTTGCACTTTTAGTAAAGCAGCCTCTAAATGGGAAGCACACGCATCTCCATGTCTCTAAAACTATGGTTTTCGTAACACAATTAATTGTAGTTGTTGCTTGGAGAGAATGCCAGCACACTGCTTTGTTCTTGATTTTGTTAAAAAACGACACCTGTGTTTTTCATTGAATGAGATAAACAAGTCAAACATTGGTCTACTGTAAAAAATACTAAAATTAAATAGGTCTTTAAGTTTGTTTCAAAAGGATTTTTTGGGAAGGGATCATTTTAATTCAATATTCTATCTTAGTCTTTTGTAAATGTCATAATTTCCAATATTATCTTGTTTTACACATAAAAGCCAGACTAGTCAATGTTTCCATGTATTCCAACACATTGCTTTGTATTTAGATCCACAATGCTACATGTTAAAGGATCTAATGGACAAGAAAGAATTAAGAAAATCAAAACTGATGGAAGATTTCACAGCTGAAACTAAAGTTCCCTTCTGATTAGAGGTGTCTTTGAGTTGACAGTTTCCCTTCAAATACAAATATCGCCAAACCTGGCTTGTTTATTTTTTATTTTAGACATAACAAAATGTTTGTATTAACAGAAGTCTGGGAAACTGTCTGACTTAAACACTAATCCTGCAAGCAGAACAACTCTGAAGCCTGCTTTCCTGTGGCTTTGTGTTTTGTGGCTGTTACAGTCTAGTAAGGCAGCAGCTCAGATCAAATTCTTCAGACCATTTTTTCTGTTGTATTTGACTCTTTGGTGTCCAGCAGAGTTAGTATCAAACCAAATTATTTTCTTCAGAGATAGCAGTAAGTGCAGGTCTTTGTTCTCCAACAAGCTACCTATTTGCACATAATCAGAGGGAGCTCATATTTTTCAGACTTTCAAGTGTATAACATGACCTGAGGAACTCCGAGCCTTCTTTTCTGGGGACAGTGTTACAGCACATATTTAAATGTCTGCCACCTAAAGGGAGCATGCAAAACTATTCCAAATCCTTAGATCAAAGACCAAACAGAGCAGAAACACAACTTGTACTTGAATTTTCAATTTCAGTAACCCAATATATTGTAAATACGGAAATCAGTCACTTCTAGCATACCCAAAGACAAGTGATTTTAATAAAAAAGTGTCATGGTTTAACCTGAGCTGGCAACATAACTATGATATCCTCTCGCTCACTTCCCCATGCCCAAATAGGAGAGAGAATCAAAAGAGGAGAAACTAGTGGACTGATTTAAACACATTTTAATAAAATAACACTAATATACTACTGCTAGTAATACATATAAAATGGAAGTAGAGTATAAACCAAAGATACTTAATGCAATTCCTCATGAACTCCATCCGCACCAAGCAGCCAGTCCCAGGCAGCAGAACCTGGTCCCAAACAGCCGATCCCAAAGAGAAGAGAGAAAAGGGCAGAAAGGCCCAGAGGTCTCTGCAAACAGCAGGATGGCAAAAAGCCGAAATAAACTCCCGAACAGAACTCTCCCAAACAGGTCTCTGCCCCGACTGCAAGCTGCTCCCAGACTAGATGGGAGATCCCAACTCTCCTTAAATACAAAGCATGACACTAATGGGATGGAATACTCTTATTGATCAGTCTGGATGTCAGTCAAGCTCTGCCCCATCCATGCCCCCCTTCCCAGCTGCCTCACACCTGTGGGCAGAGCTCAGAGGCCTTGGCTCTCAGACCAGAGCAATTAAAAATATCAGCTCTGTCCAGGCGTGTTATCTTCTTGTTCTCAAACTAAATCCAAACAACAACCATGCTAGCTATGAAAAAGAAAGGTTTTAACTGCATGAAGAAAATTAACTTGTTTTCAGTCAAACCAGCACAAAAACACACCACGTACTTTCAGTTCAGGACTGTGTGCACCAATCATTATTACATTAACAGGAAAGTATACAAAGGTGTACACACAAAAACCCGCCAAGCATGCATTCTTGTTTTATATTACTTCCCAAGAATCTGCTCCTGACTACTGTCAGCATAAGCATACCAATAAATGGACCATATCTCGTCTGATCTGATCCTGCATGCTTTTTATATGGTTCTTAATAACATTTCAAATTCTTCAACATAAAAGATATGCGCATCACAACCACTATGCAGAAAAACTTTAGGACACAGTATTTTTAATACAGTACTATAGGGTCACCCCAGTGATCCAGGGTTGGAACACACAACCCATGAGAAGGAGCTGAGAGAACTCGGCTTGTTTAGTAGAAAAGAATTCCTTGAAGGCCGTGGGAGAACCCAAAGCCTTCCAGAACATAAGAGGAGGCTACCCGGAAGACTCTTTACTGATGTGCACAGGGGAAGAACAAGAGACAATGGTTATAAACTGAAACAAGGGCTGTTCTGCCTTGAAATAGGAAGAAATCTTTTCACCATGAGCAGGTTGCCTAGAGAGGCTGTGGGACCTCCATGCTTGCAGGTTTTCATAACCTGGCTGGACAAAACCTTACACAAACTGCTCTGAACTCAGTGTTTATTCTGCTTTGAACAGACTGATTGGTCAACAGACCTCCTGACGCAGGAGGGCTCCAGCAGGAACGAGTTTGTGATTCAGACTAAACTCAAGCCTATTAGCTGTGTGTTTCAGGATACTCGATTAAAGACAAGCTGCACTTGTATTTTAATCCAATAGACTTCCTTTAACTAAACTATTTCATTTCAACCCCTGCAAGATGGATGTTAACATTCCTCATGTTTTCCAAAAGTCACTTTTGCACCATGGGAAATATTTATCTTTCAGATGTTTCAAGCAATGTAAGAAAGTTATGAAAAGATGCCATCTGAGTAAAGGTTTAGTGCCAATGCCTTATTCAGGACATAGGATTTATGTTTATCACAACTTTTTAACTCTCTTTCTGTATTAAAAACAAAGAGAGATGAACTAGCAATGAGGAAGCATTGAAACAGAACATGAATGATTTTAAACATATTTCTTATGCTACGTCTTTTCCATTTCTAAGTGTGTTCAACAACGCATGCTCTGGAGGAAGCTCGAAAGCGTATCAGCAGCTACTAATTGGTTCTCTACTGGCCTGAAATTACCTTCTGTCTGTAGTTGTGAGCCCACGACTCTAAATTGACATTTAATGTATGTCTGCATTCTGACTCAAAGTTCTTTAGTATCTTCACCAGAATGCTTGGAATATACTTAGAATATTGAAAGTTCTCAGGACAGGAGACACAGGAAAGAGCTGTACAATGGATCTTAAACTGAGCTTCTAGCACATGTACTAAATCCAAGTAATAAAATAGTGGATAAGCATCACAGCTGATAATTATTCTCAGTTTTTAAAGCCAAAATTTAAGATGTAGCTCCACAATAAGAGAAATCAGAATTCTTTCCCCATAGATATCTAAACGGTATTGCTAAATCCATAAAAGAAAGATTAACTAGGGTCTGAAGAATTAATTTTCTCTTTTATTGTTTCCAAACAATCTTGAAACATGAAACAGGACCCCTGTAAACATTTGTGATCAAGAATGGATTCACCAGTTTGTACCCTGAGGGCCATTTAGTTTTGACTCCATTTCTTTTTGTTTTGCACGAGTCAATGCTGCTGTTCGCAACATGTACAGAAAAAAAAAAAGTCCACTTCTTATAGTTTCAAGATTTAAAATAGACCAGCCACTTCCTCAGGTCACATCTATCCCATATCCTACATTTTGGAAACACCCTAGCAAATAACGTAGAATTGAGGGCCACAACTGAACCTCTTTAAATGAGGTTGCCAAAAGGCAGAAAATACACCTGAGATCTAACCCCACCTACACTGGAAACACTTTATTCTGGAGCTAGATCTAACGTATCTCCCCAGAACAGATTGGAAGGATTAGACTTACACAAGCCTTTGTATTTTCTCCACTGCAGGCAACTGTACAAACATAATACACTTAATCTGTAAAAATATTAATTCCTAAATTTCTGACCATAAATAAAGTGGCACAAACGAAAATGGAAACCCATGGGTCACCAAGTGTTAAAATCCATAGTTGAATAACAACAAAGGAAGCTGTCACTGGATCCATCTAGGTATATTGATCACACAAATTTGATTCCCTCTACAAAGACTAAACTCTGAAAAACTGACCGTATCTCAAGTCTCCATGGTCTCAGACATCCTGCTTGCGACCGATACAACGTTGTCTAAACCCGTGCCTTTACCTCCTGCCTTTGCACCCACTCTCCAGAGTGTAAAACTTCAACCACACCCACCTATGATGTCACTGCCATTACACAACCTGTCCCCCTCCATGCCTGTCTGCTTATGCAACTGGGCCCGGCCTGCTGGGAATTGTCTTGGTGTCACTTAAGACTGTGAAAATAGGTCTCTCTTAGGAAACAAGGTTAAACACAGCAACGGAATTTTTCTTGTCCAGGCACAGCGATAACTACATACAAATCAAAACAAAGCCCACAAACTGCTCTGTAAACAAGTCCCACGAAAGCATGTGGAGGTGCAGGGGGCAGAAGACAAGAAGCTGCCCGTGCTGGACACAGCTCCATGCCTCTGAAGTGCACCACACTACCAGGCTTGATGTTCAACTGAGGTCCAAACAGCTACGAGTCTCGCAATCGGTCCCTCCACTCTACCGGACTACGGGGAGTTCCTCGAATCCTCTCCACAAACTCGAGAACAACTTCGGTGGTTCTTTACCGGTCCATTTCGACCGCTGACTGCCTCAGCAGTAGGGGAGAGGGGCTGAAGGGCGGGAAAGAAGCACGGCGCACCTACCCCGCCACACCTCCAGCCCCCCAAGCCCGCCGCGCTTCTCTCCCAGCCCGTCACGCTCCCGCCGGGACAGGGGCGGGAGTCCGCGGGCCAGGCCCCGGGCGGAGGCAGAGCCCGCTCCCCACAGCCTTACCCGCTCGCAGGGCCTGGCTGGCGGCGCCCAGAGCCTCTCGGCAGCGGCCCTTGGCCAGCAGCTCCTCCAGCCGGCTCCCGGTCCTCGCCCTCTCGCACTCGCCCGGGAACCACTTCTCCGCCAGCTGGTTGAGGACGACGCTGGTCCGCAGCGGGGCAGCGGCCGTGCTGGTGCCCCCCGCCGGCAGCAGCCAGTCCCGGCAGCGGCGGCAGCGGGCCCGCAGCTCCCTCCGGAGACAGCGGCGGCAGTAGGTGTGCCCGCACGGGACGGTCACCGGCTCGCTCAGGAACCTGCCGCAGCCGCAGCAGCGCAGCGGCCCCTCGGCCGCGCCCCCGCCCTCCGCCGCCGCCCCGCGGTCCCGGCTCCAGCCCAGCCCCTGCCACAGGCGGTACTTCAGCACCAGGCAGTCCACGAGGGTCCCGAGGCGCTGGGGTCCGGCCAGGGGGCCGAGGCAGAGCGACGCCAAGGACGCGCCCACCACTTCCTTCAGGCGGCTCCCGGGCACCAGCCTCTCGGCCAGCCGCGGCAGCGGCTCCCGCTCTCCATCCGCTTCCTCGCCCGGGCTCCCGCTGCCGCCCGGCTCCGGTGAGACCTCCGAGCCCACGGCCACGGGAGAGAACGCCATCGGCTGCCGGCTGCGGCGAGGGGGGTGTGGCGCTCCGGCCCCGACCGCCGGGCTGGGCTCGGCGCGCGGCGCTGAGGCACTGGCGGCGCGGGCAGCAGGAAGCGAGGCGGCCTCGCGGGCGGGGGACGGGGGGTGATCACGTGCGCGCCTGTGCGCGCGGCCCGGGGCCACGATCCCGCGCCCGGCACTACCCGCCTTTCAAACCTCCTCGCCGCGCGCCCTCACCCCTCCGGCTTACATAAAGCGCTACGTCAGCTGATCGCTGGGCGGCCCGGCCATTGGCGGCGGGCGGTGCCGCGGAGGGGCGGGGCAGGAGGAGGGCGGAAGGAGGTTACAAAACACGGCTCCATGCGCGCGCCGTGACGGGGCGGGGGGCGGGGCTGGCGCCGGGCGGCCCGGGCGTGAGCCAGGTGGGGGGAGAGGGGGCGGGGAGGCGGTCCCGGTGCCCCTCGCAGCCCGGCCCGGAGCGGCGCCCGAGGCGCGGCCCTCCCCGCCTCCCGCATCCCGGGGCTGATAGTGTGGTGGGGGAGAGGAGGAGGGCGGTTTGCCGGAGAAGAGCGACAGGCCTGCGGGCTCCGGGTTGGCTTGTGGGAGCGGCGCCGCTCTGAGGAGCGGCCGCGAGGGTCGCGCGTCGGCAGCGCTGCTGGGGCCGCGTGGCGGGCGGGAGCGCAGCGCGAAGGGATCGGGGCCGCCGGGGCGGGGAGAGGGGTCTCCAGCGGGTCTCCGAGCGCCTCGGGGGGGCACGGGGTCTATAGCTGCCGGGGCCCTGGAGGGTTCACCTGGCGGGTGCCCGTGGGGCAGCCCGTGCGCGGCCGCTCTCCCGGCGGCCGCTGCTCACGCTCGCCCGGCCGCTTGGGCTGGCTCTTTTTCCTTCTGCCATAGATTTTTAATGGAGGACACGATAAAAGTTGCAAGATCAAGAAAAAGCTCTTTGTCCTTAGGGTTTGTGTAGTTCTCACTCTTTTCTTCAATGTTTCCAGCACTTCGCGTAGCGTGCCCATAGGATGGGATCCGATGATTTCGATGTTCAGAGCTGCTGTGTATTTGCTGTGCCGGAACAGCCACTTGGTGCAGTTAAACCTTAAGTTTTCCACAAGTGTGAAGCAGTCAGTCGAGCGCTTTTGTGGAAGTACCTGATCTGCTTTACCTAAACTAAGTAGAAGTCACAGTGTGGTTTTGTGGGGAAGTGTTCAGTGTTTCCAGATGTACGTCAGCCTCTAATGAAAGCTTTAAGTCTGTTGCATAAGTGTTATGTATTTGCAGTTGCTATGATGCCTTTTTTTTTAAGTTAGAAGGCTGTCATAAATTTAGAAGTCTCAGATAAGTATAATAGCTCTTCTAAAACCTTCCAGATAAGGCTTACACATCAGAAAAATTAATTTATGGCCTTCTGAAAGGAACAAAGCTATATTTGTCTTCAGCTGTATTTCATGTATGACAGGCTGGAGGATGATACTGAAGGTTGTTAAGAGGGCTATAGGCAAAGATGCCAGGACTGGAAATAACCAGATGCATCTGGATTTACATCCAGGTGTTTTGTCTGAACTCAGCCGCTCTAAACCACATCCTTTGCCTTTCAAGTTCCTAAGTCAAAGAAAAAAAATGTTAATGGTAATTGAAATATGGGGGAGAACATGAGTGTATTTTAAGTTTGTTCTGTGTGGTTGTAGAAAGAGGTCGAAGCAGTTAATTAGGTTAAAGATACAGACTTCAGATTTATTCTTAAATACATGCCAGCACTATGCTGCAAGAATATAGGGAATCCTCTGGATATCAAGTCGATTTTTGGAACCTGGCATACTATGAGTAGGTTCAAGAAGAGTTTAGAGAAGTTCATAGAAAATAATCATTTACATGAAAATAATCACTTTTATATCAGGAAATCCCTGAGACACACATCTCTGGAATCTGGGAGATTATGTGGGAAGAAATCTGACCAAATATTCACCTTGTCCTTATTCTATAGACTTTCATTTTAATCACTATTGGAAACAGGATACTGGGCCTAGTTGAGCCTTAGTATTACCTAGTGTGTTCATATCTTTAAGCTACAGTTGATTCTTCAAATTTGAGTTTTGGTGCATTGTTTCACCTTTGGCATATTTAAATAAACAAGAAAAAAATCCAGTTTTCTAATCTCTCACTCTGTTACCATCAGGATGTGATAGTTATGTAAGAGAGGAAAAAAAAAAAAGAGGCATGCAACTTTTTACTAGATTAGATAACACACACAGCACTTCCACCACTCCATTAAAAATAGCACACACACACAAATCCACGGTGTTTTTGTTTTTTTGCATCTTGTAGGGTGACATAAGTGATAGTTTAAAAAAAAACAAACAAAACAAAACGCATACCATTGCACAGTTCACATAGGCAATTCTAAGAAAGATTCCAGGGACTGTCCTCCTCCTTCCTACCGTAAAGCAGTATTTTACAGTTGCTTATGTAAGTCTTGGTTGTCCTTGTTCAGAAAGGTAGTTGCATGGTACTATGCCTTCAATGAGGAAGAAGTACATTCCTTTCTTATGCTTTTTAAGCCATTAATATGATGCTTCTGTAAGCAATTCTTTGTACGAATAGTTTGTGCAACACAATTAAATGTGAGATGATAATAAAATAGTGTTTTAAATGACATTTAACCCCACTTTAGATAAATTACGCACATTTATTCTGATTGAAGATCTTCAGAAATTGACAGCAGTATAAACAAAACGAAGCAAAACAAACCTAGGCTAAGGGAGCAGGTAGTGGACCTAAAAATACCTGTGTGCTGTAAATCTGGAACCAAGCCCCATTTTTACAGTCTCTCTTGGCATAAACTCAAGAGAAAGCAGTTAATTTAAGAGCGATGTGATAATGGCTTTCTGGCTGTTTTCCCTCTGCTTCTTTAAAGGTAGCTAGCTAGCTATCCAGCTGTTGTAATGTTTTGCCAAGATATGTGTAGCAAAGGCAAAAAAAATTAATTGGAGAAAGATTAGGTTAGGTAAATAAGACTCATACTCTTAAAAAAAAGAAGGCATAATGTTCCTAAGAACTAATTGTTCTACTGGGAAACTATTATCACATTTTCTTCTAGAAGAAACAAATATAAAAACCAAAATCTCAAACCATTTAAAAAAAAGGCAATTCTTGAATGGCATAGCTTTTGAAGACCTTAGCCAGTGACGCTTGAGTCACTTCATCCATGGCTAAGAAATAATGAATCCTCAGAACCAATTTGGTTTTGTTTTGTTTCAGTTTGTTCTTTGTTGCTTAGTAGACTTTTGGGGCTTCAGTGAGCTAGTTCTGGCAGACTTCTAAATGGAAAAATGCTCAGCATCGCTGCAGTAAAACAAACGCTAACCTTTGTTTGTGCAGTGTTGGGCAGAAGTTGGCTTTGAATAATTTTTTTAGGTACAAGAGTCCACAAAGCTGCATTTGTAGCTCGGTCTCTAAAGTAAAGTAGAGCTGAACAGGGCAGACTGCTGCCAGTATCTCTGGCATTTCTGCACAGTATGGGTCTTCCAAGTGATCTTAATTCCCTTTGAGGAAATTGCAGCTGTGGGTTCTCAGTACTTCTGAAATAAGGCCCTTAGTAAATTTTTTCATTACACTTAGTAATTATGTGTGCACTAGTGAGTATAAAAAAGCCAACTACATGTTAGAAAGATAAGGATCTCATTAAAAATAAAAAGGGAGGCAAAACATAATAGGATCTAAAATGCTTAACCAGGTAGAGTAAAGACACAGAGAAAGAGTTTATTAGCTAGATCCAATAAAGGTCTTAAGTACCTAAAGCAGGATTTAGGGAGAATTCAGGTGCCTAAGTCCAAAAATGCGATCTGAGAAATCTCACACTGCTGCTGCCTAACCCAGGAGAAGCCCAAAATCAGAAGGCACTTCCTTGATTTTAATTTATGTTTTTAGAGTGTCTAGGATTTTACTTCTGTGCACATTCTGTGTGCAGCAACTAGAGCGGTTTAGCACCTGTTTCCCATTCAGCCATTTACAATCCTTAGCTTAAGTGTCCCAGGGCTGTATTTTGTCAGTAGTCTCAGGCCATACCAAGCACACATTCAGAGATTCTTAGTGGAGTGTAGTTGCTTGCTTTTAGCCTGAAGGATGGATAGATTGAATAACCTTTTATCTAACAGCCTATCTGTTGGATTACTCATATAAGAGTTGGAAGATTCAGTTTGGTGCTGTCTGAGAGTGTTCAAACCCATCTCTCCCTCCAAGTAATCTATCTTAAAGAATGACTGCATGAATTTAAATTGTCTTGGGAGCATGAATTAGAGATGAGGATGTGTCACTCCCTGCTAAATGCTCCGTTCCTTGGGATAAATCTCACACGTCATTTCTGTTCTTGCAGACTACGGAATTCTTTGCTTCATAGTGGCACAACTTCACCAGGAACAGAGCAGAGAGTCGTCTTTGTTTTCAATAGCCCTGTCTCCTGCTGGGTGGGATCACTTTTCTGCTATATGTTAACTGGAATCTTTTTTGGTTAATGGGGATACACAACAACAATAGGTTGCTATATGGGATGCATTTGTTTTCTCACATCCTTCTGTTATCCTGGCTGTGATTTAACAAAATACAACAAGCTCTGCTCCGTTTTTTTTAAACAGAACAGTATCTGGATTTTACAGTTAAGAGAGGGCTCTAGGCTGTGAATTGTAAACGCACTGAAGTGTCTGTGTCTTGGCCTGAGTTAATTTTCTAAGGAGTTGCAATAATACTGCTGCATTTCTTGCAGGCTAGCATTAGACAACTGTGATGCTGCAGGACAGTACCAAGCTTTATCATACACACTGTATAACATATATGGGTATTTCATGTGGAGTTATAGATTCTCTGGTTCAGAAAGGAAAACCAGAAAACTGGTTTGCAGTCGCATAATTTTAAGTGTCCAGTTAACTCATTCTCTTGCTTGCACCAGTGCTGAATGTATCCCCTTTTAAAATGCTACATAGTTGTCGCACCCAATGTTGGCATGTTTGGATATATATGAATATGTTTGTGTTGATATTAATATCAACTGCCATTAATGAGTCAGATTCGGTAAATCTGAAAATTATACCTTGGAGTTGTGGAAATACATTGACTCTCCTGGAAATACCCATGAGTGGGTGTTTCCCTGTTTCATTTCCCTGTTTTCATGTTTGTTGCATTTTTTTTCCCCATAGACAATGATATGTGGTTGTGCATTCCAAAACATACCTGAATGTTTCTACATGTGTGGGACAACAAACTTAAAAATGCAATTAAGGAGGTTTTATTTTAATTTATCCAGTTTAAAAAAAGTAATTTAGCCCCAGATATGACATGAGTCATATTTGTGTTTTCTTTAGGAAGAGAATCCTTGGACTGATTGGACTCCTTCCTTCTGCCATTGTTGCCCGGTAGGAGAGCTGCATATAATCAGATTTATAAAATAGCTAAATATTCAATAGAATATTTGCTCCTATTAATATATATTGTAATTATTCAAATAGTGATGCACTTACAGCTTGAAATACTAAATTTAAAAAGATACAGAGCTCTGAATAATCATTTATTCTTGAAGTTAAAGCTGTTAGTGCAGGACTATAAGTGAATAATGAACAAACAGCAGAATAATAGCTAAGGAAGTACTAAAAAGATCTTCATTAAAGAAGGATTTTTTTAAATAAAAATTGCTCCCTAAGAAAGTATACAAAAAGCAAATAAGTCAGCATTTTTTCAGTTTATCAGGGTGTTTTCTTCCAGTTGAAAGCTGCTGACTGACAGTTGTGTTGCATATACTAAAATATTTTTTTCTGGGTGTTAATGGATTCACATTAAAGAAAAAGTATAAGTTGGTTATTTTCAAAAGACTGTATAACAAAAGTAAAAGATAATGATTGGGATATGTGTTCTGTGTTATAATTTGATATTTAAAGAACAATTTATTTTAGTATCTGTATATATATTCAATAATAGTTTGTAATATTTTTCCTTATATATATTCTCTAATAGATCCCTTGACATCAAGTTGGTTGTTTTGCATCTACTTATGATAATTCTCTGAGATAAATTATGTCAAGATACGTTTAGTTTTGAATATATTTTGCCAAATAGGAGAGTTTTCTTTATTTCTAATAATTATCACTGTTCATTCCTATACAATTAAAAAAATAAGGAAAAATTGCAGTAGTTACATCATATTTGCATTGAAAGTATGCCTGTGTTGTGAAACCAAATTTTAAACCAAGGGAAAAGGAAAGAAAAAAGCTTATTGTGCTTGATATCTAGCCTCTTGAAAAAAAACTTTCTTTTCTGGGTAGTCAATAATAAATGTGGAATTAAATTCAGGGTTTGGGTCAATTAAAATACATTTTAGGAAACACGTATAGGAATCGGAAAATACTTTGCAGCCTACTTGTAGAGGTGAGGGGAAAAAATGTTACTACTGGACTGGACTTGAGGCTAGGTTGGGGTATAATACTGTCGGCTGTGATTGTCAAGTACTTTTGCCTACAGCCAGGCAGTGTACATCAGCGCTGCTGGTACTAAATAAATCACTGAGTTCCCAGACAGTTAATGATGAAGTTACCACTCTTTAAAAATTTTAAGAGTTGATTTAGTTACAAAATTTGGATTTACTTATTCTTCTTAGATTAACTGTTTAGGATTAGAGGAGCAACTTCTTGTCTTGGATATTTCTCACTCATAGAGTTCCATAGAGTTTGCATGTATATGTGCTTTTTCCTTATCTAAGGAGCATCCTTCCTTCAGAGGTTTTAGAGCACTGGGCAACTATTTCCTGTCAATTAGAACAGACAGTACATGAATTTTCTTCTAAGACTATGAATAGTACTCTTTAATAGGTCTAGTGTTATGTGAAGAAAATCCAAGCTGGACAAAAAGTTATTACTTTAAATGTAATCAAGGTGGCAGAAAACATTTAATTAAACGGCCTAATTGGCAATAATTTACCTCTTAGCAACAAGATGAATGTTGCAGTTTATTTTGACTATTCAATATCCCCTTTCTACTTTGGCTTGTACCCATTGACTGTCACTTATGTTCAGTTTGCCTCTTGAACATCAGTAGCATCGCACAGCACGTTGGGCACTATAGGCTGGGATCACAGCTACATCTTTTCAACCTTTCCTGCAAGCATAGTGCAGGAAATGTACACTGTATATCACATCTGCCCAAGACAGCAGATGACAGGATTGAATTTAGAGACCGTAAGTTTTTAAAACAGAACACAAGATCATACAGGAGAGAAGTGACAACTCTCAAATTCTTCATTTCAGCATGACCGTATAAAGAACATCCAGTGTTTCAGTCTTTTTCTTACCTATCTTTCTTCTTCACCATATTTATACAACAAGATAAGTGAGTATCTGGTTTTTGGCTGTTATCCACAAATGATCTATGTAGAGGCAAAAGAACACCTCATTTAATTTCATTTTCATTCCTGAAAAAAACAGAATAAAACTTTTTTTTTTTTCCTCCAACATATATTGGACATAATTTGTCCATGCAGTAGTACAACGTTTTGGTCACATGAGTCTAGGCTGATCACACTTTCTGACAGGTGGCTCTGTGTTAAGCAGCCCATCTCAAATGGATTCTGTCTGGTTTGTGTGTTCTGTCCTTGTCATGCTATATATATATATATGCATTACATTTTAGGGATATGTTTAAATGATTTGTGCCCCTCAACTCCTGATTGTCCAGGAGGGGTTTCACAAGAGTTGAAAGACTGCAATAAGCCCATGTATATGAGAGTATTTTTTAAAAATCACATAATACATTATATTTATCTTTGTATTTCTAACTCTAATCAAACAAATCACGACACTCTAAGTGAACAGCTTGTCCCGCTGCTTTGCAGGGGTTTGTTGCCACTCTGGCTCTGTTTCATGTTTGCATGCTGCTGGGCCAGTGTTGGTGGATCACCTGAGAGCTCCACCTCACATCCAGTTCATGCCTGTCCTTCACTGAAGAGCTGAAAACCTGACAAGCTGTTTCCTTTGTTTTCCTTTGTGACATATTACAGAGCCTTCCTGTTACAAAGTACTTGATTTGTGTCTGGATTTGTGGGCACTCAACTGTGGGGACTTGATGTATGGCTCACTGTGTCTGGTTTCATCACTCCTGTAGTATTTCATCCTCCCACTGGTACTGCTTTAACACCCCAATTCCTGGCCGTAAATCTAAGCCAGAAGTTAATTATGTAGACTAGATGTAAATATTTATTATTAATTGTAGAAGTAGAAGGTGCAACATTTTTTTCGTTATTGTATTTGAACAAAGGGAGCTTGCCTGGTGTCCTGGCCCAGAGAGTCACTGTGTCGTTACTTCCCAGCTGCTCTGAGTTGGGTCCAGCCAGTAGCAGGGCCTGTTGCAATAGAACAAGGGGTAATGGTTTTAAATTAAAAGAGGGGAGATTCATGAGGAAGAAATTTTTTATTATGAGTGTGATGAAACACTGGCACAGGTTGCCCAGAGAGGTGGTCGATGCCCCATCCCTGGAGACATTCCAGGCCAGGCTGGACGGGGCTCTGAGCAACCTGATCTAGTTGAAGATGTCCCTGCTCATTGCAGGGGGGTTGGACTAGATGACCTTTGAAGATCCCTTCCAACCTGAACTATTTTGTGATTCTATGATTTATTTAAAGAAATTACTCTCCGAGGTTCTTTTTTTGGTACCTGGGTTACTTTGATAAAAATGATGAGTGGAATACTCTGATGTTTACAGTACTAACACTTGGGGGCTAACAGACTCTCAGAATTCTTGAGTTCTGCAACATCATTTACAAAATTAATAGTCAAGCCAGTAATTGATTCCAGGCTTAAAAGCAGGTTATACTGATTGTAGGGCTAATTCATGTCTTGGGCAGAGTAGCTGAGTTAAGTAAACTGTTATGGTTAAATAAACAATAATCCATCAGAATGAAAGGTTTCAAATAAGCTGTATGCTCATAGATTACAGCATACCAGAGTCTGCCTGTCAAGAATGGTAAAACGTGAGCAAATAAGGTGGCAGCCTGTAGTCTAATTTATCCAGATGGCTTTCTAACTGAAGAAGGCTTACATTATAAAAGAAGTATCAGCTATTTAAAGAGAGAAATTTAGGGAAAATAAATACAGGGAAGGAGGTGGAAACAAAAGGTAAGGTAGTTCATCTACATTTTCCAAAGACATACTGCAAATCTCTTTGGTTATATTTACACTAGTGGGACAGAACTGTCCCTTTTCGTACTGAAATCACCTCTTTTTGGATGGTGTAAACCTGGCAAGTCATGGATGTGGCTAATTTACTACTTCCTTGTGTCATCTAAAGCAAAATACAGGTTGTGTTCGGACTGTGCCATATCTCAGGTTTCCCTGTGTCCACAGCATTTTGGGAGCACAATGGTAACTGGAAGGAACCTCTGATCCTTCCTTTCCTGCCCCAAACAGAAGAATATGAATGACAACATGTGCCGGTCTTCAGTCTTGGTGCTGCTTCATTTTGAGACAATGACTACCTTTCTGTGGATCTCAATAGAAAGCCATTATGCTTTTATCACTTCTTACTGCAAATAACAGTTTCTCCCCAGAAGGACTCTTTTAAGAAGTCTTGCATAAAAATCATTTTAAGGTGATTTACATAAGAACTAACAATGCCTATAGAATGATTGATCACTGTTTTTAAATAAGCACTTGTACAGTGTCATTGTTTGAGATGTTCTAGTCAGTTGATTTTTTAAAAAAATTTTGGTTTTCAGAATACTGAGTTTTATCTTAGATTCCACTATTGTTTCCACCGCATACTTAATTCCTGCAATTCTCATGTCATTATCCTATTAAAATGTATACCTGGAAATGTATGTATGTACCTGTGAACAAAGGATTTACAACCTTTTTTAAAAACAGTTTGCATTAGCTTCTGTAAGGCTTAGTGTTTTCTGCAACAAAAATTAAGTAGGATTTTAAATGAAGAGAGTAACAAGTGCTATTAAATGTAAAAAACAAAAACAAACAAAAAACCACAAACAACCCCCCCCCCCCAACAAACAAATCACCCCAACAAACAAACAAGTCAGTACCTTTGCCCCCGTTTGTACTTCTATCTGGAAAAGTGGTACAGTGTGCTTTTCTGCAGTAGTTTGTCTTCCCTGCAATCAGTGTGGGGCATGCTGTGCAGGTACCAGCTTAGAAAGGCCTACTCCCTTTTGATTATTGCAGCTATGATGGCCTTTTCTTACAAGTAAACATCGTGGTTCATCATTTCTACTGTCAAACAGAAAGGATGTTTGCATGATAACTCCTGCTGCACTTTTAGGTCAAGGGAAGGACTCACAGGTGGTGGAATCACAGGTACCAAGTGAGAGAAAAGGGTCTTTTGAACTGTTTATAATGGATATGAGCTTCCTTCCAAAGAAATCAGTGTTAGTTTCATTTGTAAGTCTTAGCTGTGTGTACCTGTTTTCCTTCTTTAGCCTGTATTACAAACTGCCAGCACCACCCTATCAAAATGTGCAGACTGCTTTGAGAAGCCACTGCTAGTTCTCCTGCAGCAGAAACACTATCTTGTAGTTCCACTACTTGGCTCTTGGAGTTAGAAGCAGTCCCTATGAAAAAAGTCTCTGAAGATGGTCAAGAGCGATCAATAATTAATTGTGAAGCAAATTCATTATACTTATAAAAAATCTCACTGTTATTCCTGGAAGGTGTTAGGTAGTGCTGAATGAAATCAGGGTTGGTTTGTGTTTTGTTTGTTTTTCATTTATGGGTTTTTGTTTGGTTTTTGTTTGGGTTTTGTTTGTGGTTTTGTTTGTGGGTTTTGTGTTTGTGGTTTTTTTTTTTTTCCAAAACAGTGTCCATTTTCTTTTTTGTTTCATTTCAGATAGAATGGAAGTTAATTTTTTTGTTTTTTCCCACTCAGTCAAGGTCCAAACAGATGAACACCAAACACAGATCCCTAAACTTGGCTTTCTTTATATTTATTTATTTATTTATTAACAACTGACCAATCATGTTTTATTTCATGCAAATTCAACTCTCAGCATTTTCCATTTTAGGTCAGTACCGCATTGGAATTTTAGAGGGTCTTGATGTGCCTGTTCTGCTGTACAAGCTAGATTTTCTGGCCAGAATGTACTTCTCATGATGCAGAAGATTATTCACAGATCTCTAGGCAGATGTTGTTTTCCTTCAGGCTTGGCCCTTAGAAGGAGTGGAAGTCTGAATTTCTGCTTGACTTCGTAAATGTGCTGAATTGGAGATATAGACAGTGTTTAATAAACTAGTTGGAAACAATGTTTCAGATGAGGTGGAGAAAACAAAATATCATAGTTTGACATTATGTTTATTTTTCCCACTAGAAAATTGGCAGTTAACAACTGCATTATTTTTCAAAAAATCTTTCAAGCAAGAAGCTGAAGTCAGATCTATTTGCATGAAACTGATGGTCTAAGATTTTAAGCAATTTTGTAATAACTTCCTTTTATACATAGTGCATCTCAGAAGCAATGTATGCTTGAATGTAAAAGAGCTGCACTGTTACGGAAGTGAAGATAGACAAAACCAGAGATTGTTGCCAGCCTTTGAAATAATTATTTAGTATGATAAGTTTGGTAATGAACTTTTTTAAACTGCATTTTTTAATCGAGATTCAGTTTTCACCAGACTAATGTAGTTATTGAAAACACCAAAAATAATAAACTATTTTTTAGTGACAGGGAGCAACAGTTTCATTTTTTAAATGTTGTCATGCCATTATGCGTAACTGTTTCAGTTAGGCAGGAATGTTAATAAATAACTGCAACTTTGTATTTAATTCCTTTTGGTTTGTTGCCAGAGTTTCAATTTCATGGGTACCACAGGGCAGTTTCCATACTTGATCTGCAGAATCCCCCCCGGAAGGCGGTTGAGTTCTGGGTCACCAAAGCTTCATTCATATTGGAGGTTGTGGACACATTAGGCAAGAGTTTGGAATCATATATGTTCACACAGAAAAGTATTCTTGCAGCTGTACTTACTTTTAAGCAACTGACTTTTGTCCTTACATAGTCCATCCTTTGGTGGTCTCCAGTTGTGTTGTGCCAGAGCAGAATAGGATTGAGGTAGCAGTAGGAGTCCCTGTGCACTGATTTGTTCCTTTTCCTCCCCTCTTACCTCAACTGTTGTATCTGCTTAAGCGCTAGAACAATGTACCAGTTGGTTTTGCACTAGAGACATTTCCGCTGGCATCTGTCTCTGGGCACAGGCAATGGAAGCAGATGCCGAGGGTATTGGGCTGCTGGGAGCAGTCGCTGCCTGTTGCGCTTGTGCCGGAGCCACAGCTCTGTGCACAGCCTGTAGCCCCTTCCTCTTGCTGCTTTGCTGACACTGAGGTAGGAAAGCGTTGGAAAGCACAGGATAGGAGTGGTTGCGGAGTCATCAGTGGCTCTTCCCAGCCATTAATTTTATGCTCTCCTCCTTTTTCCTCTTACTTTGTGGGTCATGGTGCTACAGAAGTAAAATTTGTTTTGCAAGGATTTGCTCTTTCTAGGCATAGCTCTTTTCCTTGCCCACCCTCCACCTCTTTTGTATGAGAAGCCTTTTCTGGCTTCTGGAACATCAAACACCATAGAAGTCTTATAAGATAGTTCTGATTTTTAGGGAAAATCCTCTTGCGGGAGTAATAGTAGGAAGTGCTTACGTAGGAGTATGGTGGGAATTTAAATTTGCTTTGACACACTAGTGATTGACAGTGAATGATATTTTGAGTGATCTTTTGTGCAGCTGAAGTGGAGTTATGCTGGAGGTTTTGCAACAGTGGAGATTTCAAAATATTCCTGCAATATACGTACAACTATCAGGTGACACCACTGCAAAGAAGTGACAGGACAAGAGGCAATGGGCACAAACTGAAATACTTAAAAATAAGAACAACATTTTTTACTGTGAGAATGGTAAAACTCTGGAACAGGTTGCCCAGAGAGTTTTTGGAGTCTCCATCCTTGAAAATCTGTTACTCTGTTGTTGTAAGAAAAGCATGCAATAATCCTTTTTAAAGTGAAGTGGTAATTCCCTGGAGTTTTGTTCTGGCTTCCTACAGTTTGTGGTTCAGAGACTTCTTATTACATTCTGTTGTCATTTTAGCAACTTTTAATTATTACAAAGGATATAAGTAAATTACACATGCAAAAAACCAGACACCAGAATCCTTTGTTAATGAGTAGCTTCAGTTGTATGATCACTAATAAGAAACATTTTGAGTAATAATGAGATAGATTTTTGGTTTTTTTAAGTCTGTGGTTAAAACTTATGTTGACTTCATGGGGCTAGGGATTTGACCCATTACATTTTATATCTGATATAAAATATGAACTAAAGCAAAGTGAATACATTAATTATATATTTAAACATTCTATAAAATCAAAACCTATGATAATAGGATGTTCAAGTTACTTCTGCCTCCAACCGTCAAGTAGCTACCTGTGGTCTGCTCTTTGCGGAGTCTCATAATTGCTGTGCACCAGCTATGCAGATTACTTGCTGGCATGATGATCTGTCTGTTTGGCAGGAAGGAAGAGCTGGAAGCTTTATTATTTTATAGAAAGACTTTTAAATGTGTAAAACCAGCTTGGGAGTGCACAGCTGAGGAATGGGCTCTTTTATATGACAAGCCACACTTTGTACTTTGCTGTACAAAGAAATCTCTTGGTTTCTGATGTTTGACAGTGGAAAATGTTATTCTTCCGTTTGATAAATGAAACTGTTTGTCTCCAAAGCAAGCATATAAGTAATAGAATAAACATATTTTCTCACTAAAGGGATAGTTTCAGGAAAAGAGGATTAAAATTCTTGGAAAATCAGTGAGGCAGCTACAAGTGTCAGGTGATTATATGGCCTTATGTAAGTGCAGCATTTGATGTCTAGCCAAGTATTTCTAAAACTTATAGGGTAACTTCTGTTCACATTTAGGCCAATATAAATCTGAAAGAACTTCAAAAAAATCAGCAGTGTTTACTCCTATGTTAGGGCTTTTTTTGAAAAGAAAAAAGGTCTATATCAAAAGAAATTTCTTTGCTACAGGGAATTCCTAAAGGGGATAATGTGGTTAAAGCAGGGGCTTGCAAGAATTGAATTTATTCCTGCCTTTCTTGTAGATATCCTATACTGCATATCTTTGTGGCTTGATTTCTGTCCTAACCATATAAAATGCATTGTGTTTGTGTATATCTGATATTCAAACAATAGCATATGTATGTGTGGGGTAGTTGGTAGGTACATTATCTATTGTTGTATGGCAGTGTATTAAAATAATTTTGTTTGTTATCGTTTTTGTTTCATGGAGGAAAAACTCCAGTTGGAAACTACCTGGGAGAAAAATATTTTTAAGTGGTGGTGGGTTTTGTTTTGGTGTGTGTGTGGTGTTTGGTTTTTTGGGTGGGGTGAGGGTTTTTTTGGTTGTTTGTTTTTTGTTTTTTTTTTTTTCTTTTCAAGATGTTACTCCCATTTAGTCTAGTAGTGCAAGTGGTAATAAACTGCTTCTGAAGTGAACCCATCTTAAATAAGTCATTTATTTGTGTTGTTCGGTAAATTTTTTTTAACGTGCAATAATCTTTCAAAGGCCCTTTTTTTTCCAAGATAGCATCCAGAATGCAAATTATGTTCCAGAATGTTATTTTTCTTGCACATCCAGTCTTTTAATTTCATATTTAGTTTTTGTGCAGTTTATATCACATTACTTTTTCACTTCAGGTTTGAAATATCTTTAAACTTGGTGAGAGATATACCACTGAATAGTTCTCTTTGACTCATGCTAATCTTCAGGTGTTTAGAATTAGAAAAGGAAGATCTTACATTAGGAGAACATTGCTTGGAATGCTGAAGATGACTGGCTAAATCTAGTGAGTACTAACCAGGTAGAATTTGTCAGTCTGTCAATTGATCAGTCTTACAGATTTTCCTGATTACATACTGGACGTACACAAAGAAAGAGAGTAGGTATGGTGTGTTCAAGAATTGTCTTTGGAGTGATCCTTCTTTCAAAAGAGATTTGTGAACTGGAATTCAAACAGAAGCATAAAATGTTTCCAGGTGACAAGAGAATGAAAGATGTCACAGAGATCTCAGGAAAGGAAGTCAAAATGGGCAAGGATGTATTTGGAAATGTATTAGCTTTTACTAGAAAGTGCAAATTTGGACATCAGAGAAGTCCTGGAATTCCTGCCAGGCTGTATTCTCTGTCCCCACTAGGCTTTTAGCACTGTAGTTGCCCACCAGGCAGCATCAGATGGATCATCATGGAAACCGAACAAGACAACTTTACTTGAGAGATAGAACACAGAACATGAACCCTTGCTGAGACAGTCCAACTGCCAACTGTATGTTTTTCTGATGAATGGCATTATCATATATTTTTGTGCCAAATGAGTAAGCTATTTTCACCACACAAATACTGTCTACTCCAGCACATATTACACACAAACTACCAAACACAAGTTTCAGGGTGATCTTTGCAATGTGAATTCAATCTGTTATTGAAAACTATCCAATGAGTTCTGATGAGAAAACTGATGCCAAAAGAAGTGCAGGCCTGTGATGAATAATTGGATTATCAAAACCCCACAGCTTTCTAGGAGCTTATAAAGTGCAACTGTGTCGATCACTGCAAATTAGTAAGTATGTATCAGCAGCCAGTTGACTCAGTTACAGAGAGATTTACAAGCTGAAAATGTGTAACAAATGAAAGAAGGATGGCAAACAGGAGAATAGTATACAGGAGCATTTCAGTGAAGAATTGGAAGAGAATCAAGAGAAGAATTAAGATGCTGAGGTATTCTCTAGTGCTTTACAGGAACCTCACAGTACATCTGACCTGGTTTCAGTAAGGAAAAACAACATCATTGGTTTACAGTCTATTTAAGTAATACAAATATGTGTTCTATGTTTGTAGAAATAACTCTTTTTAATCAATAACTAATCTTTATCAAACATTTTTTCTTAATAAAATAGTTATCATAGCTAAACTATCCCTCAAAGAAGGTTTTCATATTAGCAAAGCCTAGAGGTCTGTATTCTCAAAAAGCATTCAGTAGCTCAGATGTAGCAACTTTAAAATCTTACATTTTAGCCCATGGCATGGTGTTTCTTTGTTCAGTCTGTCCTCCCATATAATAAAGCCTACTCATAGATTTCGCAAAGCCTCTATGCAAATCCACAATATCTGGCAGCTCTTGTTTATGCCACAATAATGTGGTTTCTGTAGAATAATGTCAGTAATGCACCTATGACTGCGTGAGTAAAGCTCTGTGGAAAGAGAAACGTCACTTAAAAACTTCAACTTTTCCTGTCAATTAGAGGAAACTAATTTACAGCAGCAGAATATAAATACAGTCAGAGTTCACATTAAGAGGTGAGTATATAAGAGAAACAATGTGACATGTTTGACAGGTGCTTCCTGGTCTTGGTGCTGTTTGGTGTTTCTTGTTGCTCTGTCTTACACAGCACTGTGTAGTACTAAATGCTTTCAAAAATAAAGTATATCAAATGGTGTTAGCACACTTCCCTCTTCATAACACTGGTAAGTGCAGCATCAAAAAATGCTGCCATTACAGATCAATAAAAGTAAGAATTTCCATGAAGAATACCTCCATCCTACAGCTTTCAGCAGGAGTGCAAAAAGGACTTCTGGAATTGTGTTCATATGACCTCAGTCTTTGAAGACACAGCTAGGATTTTGGTGATACTTGTGACAGTACATACTGCAAACTGTTGACAAAAAGTTACACTCTTTATTATTATTTTTTTTTTTTTAAAGTATATTTGTCTTGCAATATGTATGTACCTTTCATCTCAAGATATACTTAGTAAATATTTTATGAAGCACTGGAGGTTTTTACCCTCACTTTTGGGTGGAACAAACTGCTGTATGTCAGCAACATGACTTGTTAGAACAAGAAGTAAATCACAATGTCTAGCTGATATTGCAGTGCAAAGACTTGAGATGCAAAGTATACACCTTTACTTGAGAGTCACCTCTTGACATAGGAATGGACATCTCTCCCAAAAACTCATTAAAACTTACGAAAGTTCTTAGGACAAGAATCTTGGTCTTATCTGAACAATGCTGCTTTCTGCAATACTGTTTTAGTAGAAATACTGCTCTCTGATGCTGAGTAGAGGATCAGAGATTACCTAATGAATTACTTACATCGTGTCCTGTCGCACCCTGGATTTATGTGCCAGGTCCTTTAGTTGGGTATGTGCTTGACTGTTTAACTCTGGAAAAAATAAGAAAACAAGAAGATTACAGGATGTAAATTTAAAATGTACAAAAAGTTTAAACAACTTGGAATTTAATCAAATTTGGAATATTTCACCTTTATAACAAATAAAGCTAACAGAAATAATATTTTAAAATCTCTGACTCAATACAGTGATTTGTGTCCTGGGGGGGAGACACTTCTTTTAAACATTTCCTGATGTTATCTGCAAAACTCTATTAAATTATTTACTGAGTGGTTTCAGGGCTCATTTATTGCACATCTTCACTGTTAATATGGCACTCTTTCATCTGGAATGGAATTGCCAAGAAAATTGCTTCTCTTGATATTTTCTTGGAAGCAATAATCATTTTTTGTGTCTCATGGCATTTGAATTCCATGATTATTTTTTAAATTGGTTTAATTTTTTGAAGATCTTTAATCATTTCCACATAATTTCTTTGTCTTTCACAGGAACCTCTAGTATTACTAGTAGCAGTACTGTTTTCTGTGTCATTTTTTGTCCTATTAAATACCTCATTGGCTCTCCGTTGCCACGGAGGGCTCACATTTTTCTTTCAAATTGTTCAGCTTTTAAACATAAACTGGGATCAATTTGTTCAGACCCTTATTTATCCTTTCAAACTTGAACAAATAACCGTATGCCCTAAAATTATTTTTTTTCCATCTCCGTGAGGTGGTCTTGCAGAGGATGATGCTTGTCCCACAGACCTTACCTTACTTTCCTGTGAAGCGATCTGCATTCACCAGGGCTATGGTATGATTAAAATGTGGCTGACAGAGGAACATGTCTAAAAGAACTAGTGATTACATAGCAGTTGATTCCGATTCTTCGTTAAACCCGGGAGATGAGTGGGAGCTCACATCCAGTAACTCTCTGCTGTACAATCACAGGCGGGTTTTCTTGGGGCCCCACAGAACCTCTCTCTGCCATGCGGGTCTGTGCTCTACGTTGAGTTGGAATTCAGTTTCTGAGCTTTAAATGTCCCAGGATGAGAGTTGCAATCAGTTTCCTTGAGAAACTGTCCCTTAGCAGAAGACTAAACATGTAAGAAACATTTTCCTGTTCTTCAGACTAAGAATTATCTACCTTATTTTTATTGAATTATTCTAGTTATTTTCCTGCCTGCAATTCTAATGTTATCTCAACAGACATGTATGACCCTGCTAGTCATTGCTTAGCCAGTTTTCTTCTGACAGCATATTTGATGTCCAAAAGAAGTCAAAGGGAAAAGCATAATTCATTAGTTATCGTGGTTTTGCAAGTCATTTTCCGAAATAATTTTTGGTGAAAAAATTTTCAAACCAGAAACTTTTTGTAAGGCATAAAAGGCAGCAATGAGAGTTCATATTTTTAGTTTGTTGTAACTTCTCCAAAATGTCTACCGCATTGTTGACTCAGAGTAGGAGCTTTCAGGGTAGCAGAACTGGATCTCAGCCATCATACTTACATAAGAAAACTTTTTAAAAAATAAGCAATTTGTTGATCTTCAGTCCTCTGCCTAGATTATTCTCACAATAACCTTTGTAACCTTTGATTAAAAGGTGCTACACAGAAGGAAACCTACCTGTTAATGAATCTTAGTTTACTTGTGCTAAAAATTGAAAATGTGGGTGCCTACTTTTCAAACCAGAACAGTGAATTCTGTTAGAGCACTGAGAAGGTTGATACACAAAAGTTAGCCAAAGCAAAACAAATACATAAGTAAGAAATCTTGAAACTCAGGTTATTTAAGTTATGATACATGGTAGCTTTTTTAATTCATCAGAGCATAATGTGGGGGGTTTTTTTGTTGTTAATGAGCATGAGTCTGTTTATCACATACCTCTATAAATAAGTGTCTTTGCAGATGTTTTTTCTTTGTTGAAAATACTTTTTCTCCCCTCAGGGCATGCTACGCTATTAAATTAAGCTATGAATTTCCTTGCTTATTACAGAAGACACTTAGAACACTTTGAAAGGCATGGCACTGGCTTAACTTTTAAATATCAATTTTAAGAACTATTTACAGATTATTTCAGTAGTGTAGCTCTGATATATTTTATATGGCAAAACTTTTAAATGTAAGTTTTAAGAATCATTTACCCATTATTTCAGTAGTTTGTTGATGCTATGTCTAGTTAATAAAAATGATTGGCCAATTTCATTCATAGTTATATCTCTGTTAACACAATAAATACCACGAATTCCACTAACAGTTAAGTGGTCTGGGTCACTTAGGATAATTTTATTATCCTAATTAATTATTTGCCCACCCTATCCATACTTCCTGTATCTGCAACTCCCATTTCTTTCATGGTATGGTTCAGATTTATCATTGTTTTCTAATGTCGAATGTCACGTTGTCAGTGTTACCTCAACAAACCCATCTATTAATGATGGGACAATTTCTTCAGCAAGTAGAATAAACACAATCACAAACATATTTCTGAAGAGGCTTTATAAAACTCTAAAGAGGGAAAGATGAATGAAAAATCAGGAGTTACTGTGTAGCTTAGGAAATAAAAATTCAAAATTGCAACATATTCTGATATAGTCACGTTTATTTTGTATTTCAACCTGAGACAATTCATTATTTCTTTCTTTTACAGTGAAATACAGAGATCACTTGGAAACGTAACAGTTAGTAAAGAATAATAATAGCTTTCATTTGCATGGCCTGTTCAAATGTGGTACCTACTGACTTCTAAGCAGTGAAATTTTGTGTTCCCCCCTTTTTTTTAAGTTAAAATGTTCAAATCTGGGTCTATTGACTAAGCTTGTACCTAGGGAGTTAAATATTACAAACCTTGAATCTGTTTGCTTTCTGCCCAAGGTTGGCCTGTATTGATGCTTGCAAAATTAAGTAGTTATCACATTCTTTAAATACAACCATCTTGCCTGGGCATAAGAAACATTTGGCACAGTTTGCATACACTGTAAATTACTTTGGGCTCTTTCTAAAGAAAAGTTCCTTGGCGTAGTTTCTGAGGCAAATGCTTCCCTCGTTAGAAGAACAGTGTAAGGAAATGAGGTTAAAAACCGCAAGAGGTGATGAAGAGCTGAAAAATTAGCTTTATATTTTGTGCTGTGAAATCCTTTCTCGGGTGTTACAGGGTGGATGTGATGTAAAAACACATTGTAAAGAAGCCAAGGCTATATAGAACTGTAACAGAAGTCAACAGGGCAGCATTCTAGCACTCCATTGTATAGCGGCCAAGAATTTAGATGCGTTTTGCAAAGAAATGACCCAAGGTAGTGCTGTGTCATCATGTAACATTCAGTTCCAGTAGATGGCCTTAGTTTGAATCAGTCGCCAACAGAAGACAAGGGAGGAATGTTGGGTATGTGCTCAGTTGTGATAAGTTATTAGTATTCATGCAACGCTATCATCCATCAGACACTCTGAAGGAATGGAATGCAGTGGTTCTGCTGTGAGGATATGTTTATGTTGGATTAGCCTCTGCTAATGCTGAGTGTGATTTTTCACCATTTTAATCATGCCACTATGGTATCTCGTGTAGGTGAGCCACGTTACAACCTTACTGCTGTGGGCTGTGACTTGAGCGCTTTTCACATGTGGAAATGGTTTGTGTTCTGTATCTATAGTAACTAACTGCTGACATTTTCACTAAGTGCTGTGCATAGGCTGAGGGTGTATGACTGTTATTATCTGCTTTATAACTTATGCCAGAAGGCAATGTAGTATGTAGTACCTAAATTAGCCTGAAATAAAACAGTTCGTGTTCTGAAGTGCTCCAGCTGTGACAGAAAAGGTGCTCATGAAGTCGAATTGACCCTGCCAGAAATAACCTTTAGGATGTATAAAGAGATCCTTGGGCATTATAATTTAACTTTCTTGATCTGAGTACAGATAAACTACAATGGCTGTGTGGGCTATAATGCCCCCAGTTCCTACCATTTCTCTGTGTGGTAGACATGTCTTTTAGTTGATGAAACAGTAATGGGCAGGTGAATTTGTGATTTTTTCAAAATATTGCATCTAATTAAATGTCTCATCTTCTCACTGATGTCTGGTTCTGCTGAACTGTTTCTGTCCAACTTATAAACATTCCTTTGCACATTACATATACAGCACTAAGTTTAGTGGGAGTTACATATGGTGAAGGATTACTCAATGATAGCGTCTTATCTTACCTACGTGTGGAAGGCCAGAGGTCCTGTGATTGTGAAATTCCATGTTGAACAGAGTTTCTTAATGATGAACCTAAAGAAATTTGTATGAAAGCAAAGCTAAGGGTAAAGTAATCATTGGAAAGCAAAATAGTGATGTCATATTTCCAAATAGAATATTTTAAAACTTGTTGAGCTGCCCCTGTCTGGCTTGTGCCGCTGTGTCCTTTGCCTAGCACCCGGCCATGTGGGCTTAGGGGTTTTTCATTTCCTCCTCATGGTTTCTTTACTACTGTCTCATTTGGGTCAGTGGGGGAAAAACATGGATGGACTTGGGAGGAAAAAAACAGGTGGGAATTAGTGATTCTTCAATCAATATTACTTTGTTGATATCTTTGCACCTTTTCAAGTGAAAGTAATTATGAAGAAAATCTGTCTTTCACTCCATGTTTCTTGTCACCTTCTCTGTGTCACCATTTTACAACATGTATTTTGCCACTATAGCCTATTTCTAACGTGTTACAGAGCATGGAGTAGCATGTTGCAGAGCACTCGGTGCATTTGCTGAGTGCTATACTGTTTCTTCTAGCATGTGTTGTGTATGTAGAGAACTGTCATAACTAAAACATTTTGTTGCCTTAAAAGCAGACAATATAAGAAGTGTTCTTGCATATTGTGGATCTGTAGTCAAAGTGAAATTCATGTTACATCACTTTATAACTGCTGTGGTTTTAAGACTCTGTTTTACAGCTTGTTCTGATATTAGTGTTCCATAACAAAGTTAAATGAGCACTTGAGAACAGGGCAGTGTGTTCTCTGCCATGCTGAAAGTGAAAAATGCAGCTCTGGATACTGCAAGTTCCTGCCAGACTACACAGTTTGTATTAAATCATCCAACCCTTATGTTGGTACTTTGCTGCAATGGTCCTTTGCTCTGTTCTGCCCTGTGCAGAGATGGTTAACAAAGATTTGTCCTTGCAAGAGAAGTTAATTAGGCTAAACACAGTCATCCTGATTTATTGCTGTAACATCAAGGCACTGTAAAATCTGCAAACAAAGCAGATGGGAAAGGAACCTACAGCTTTCCTAATCCACTTACATAATCTTCGGTTTCGCAGCTCCATTTTTATGTAGGAAGAGAGGGCGTCATCACTTGTACATACAATCTCTTACCTTTCCCATGCACATCACATTAGAAATTTTGAAGTTTCAGTATTCCTTCACATCTCTAAATATATGAATTATGAAATCCCTTTTGACTGGTTGAAATTAACCTCCTCCCAAACATCAACAAGTAATAATGGTTGTTGGCTAATTTTTTTGTCATTGTTGATAAAACAGCAGCTGATGAATGTTCTGGCAGTAATTATTTGTTTACTTAAATTGTAAGTGATAATCTAGGGTATGGGTTTCTTGTACATTAGCTGCTCTGCTGTAAAGCTGGCCTGTATGGGTATGTCTCAGTTTGTATCTCCTTATTGGGTGCAAAATTCCTTAAATTCGATTAAATATGGGGTAAGAGTTACATAACATATAACAGCTGGCCTAGATTATGCAGAGATTGCATTTCGGAGTTAAAATATCAAGCATGTGTCTGTTTTTTCAGTTTTACCAAAACCCACAGTATCAAAGCCGTAGTTCTCAAAGGCTTGGAAAATACATTTGGTATGATTTTAAACCCTGCTCTCTTGTTGACAAGGCATAAGCATAGAGTAAAGAGACAAGGTAACACCAATCAGCAATTTATCAGCTTCTGGCTCCTCCCAAGTTTGAGCTCTGTTCCTACCAGACCTGTGAAGCAAGCCAGAAGAATTATCTTCCTCTAGGCATTAGACAGCAGTTTCCAAGTCAGCTTGCTCCCCAATGCCTGCAGAAACTCAGTGGAAACAGCAGATTTTTGTCTTGCCTGGGGATCGTAGTCTGCTGCCTAAGAAGATGGTGGTGACAGTCTGTTCCCTATTAAAAATGCAGTTGTACAGTATACAATTTACATAATCATCCACTATGAGAATGGTAATAGAACTCTCCAAAGCATGTCCTTACCAATCTCCCTTTTATATAAGCAGGAACAGTAGCCCTGGGGTTTATCTGAATGCATCTAGAAAACAAATTCTGCTTTTAGGATATCCTTGGCTCATCAACTTTGCTTATTTATTCATGTCTATATGTCAAATATGCAGGTTGAAAAGTCTCTGTTCTGGCAACTGATCCCCTTGTACTAGGGACTTCATTGCCTTGCACTTGCAAAAAATTGTTTCTAGTCTTACTGGATATCAAGAGAATCGTGCAATCATTTAGCTTGGAAGGGAACTCTTGAGACAATCTAGATCAACCTCTGTACTCAAGCAGGGTCAGCTAGAACTCATTGCCCAGGACCATGGCCACCAGATTTTCAATATCTCCACAGATGGATATTCCACAGCTTCTCTGGGCAACCTGTGCAAGTGTTTGACCACCCGCACAGTAAAAAACTGTCATCTCATGTTCAGATGGACTCTCCTGTGTTCTAATTTGTGTCCATTTTCTCTTGACCTGTTGCTGGGCTCATCCTTGTCCCATCAAGTATTTATAGAATCATAGAATAGATTGGGTTGGAAGAGGGCTTTAACTGTCATCTAGTCTACCACCTCCCCTCTCGCCCACAATGAGCAGGTATGATACTCTGCCACTGAGCTATACCCCCGCCTGACCCATTATACCCATTGATGAGGTCCCTCCTGAGCCTTCTCCAAGCTGAAAACTCCCAGGTCTCTCAGCCTCTACTCATATGACAAATGTTCCAGTCTCTTAATCATCTTTGTGCTGAACTCACTTCGTTAAGTCCATGTCTCTCTTGTGTTGGGGAGCCCAGACCTGGTCACACAGTGCTACAGGTGTGGCTTCACCAGAGCTGAGTAGAGGGGAAGCATCACTTTCTTTGACCTGTGGGTGATGCTCTTCACAACACAGCCCAGGATGGTGTTGGCCTCCTTTGCTGTGAAGATGCATTGCTAGTTCATGGTCGGCTTGTTTATCAGGACTGCAAGGGCCTTCTATGCAGAACTACTTCCCAGCAGGTTGGCCCTCAGTGTACATGATGCCTGATTAACTCCTCTCCAAAGCCCTCTTCTGGACTTTGCATTTGCCCTTATTAAAGTTCATGAGGTTCCTCTTGACCTAATTCTTCGACTTGTTAAGGGCCCACTGAATGGTACCATAACTGTGTGGTGTTTCAGCCATTCCTCCCAGTTTTGTATCATCTGTGAACTTGCTGAGCTGCACTCTTGTCACATCATCCAGGTCATTAATGAAGCTGTTAAACAGTATTTGCCACAGTAATGACCCCTGGGTTACACCACTTGTGACTTGTCTCCAACTGGACTTTGTGCTGCTGATCACCACCCTCCAAACCTGGCTGTTCAGTCAATTCTCAGTCCATCTCATTGTGTAATTACCTGGCCTTTAATTTGTCAGCTTGTCCATGAGGATGTTGTAGAGTCAGCCTTAATAAAGTTGAGGTAAACAGTATCAGCTGCTCTCCCCTCATCCAGCAGGCTAGTCACCTCACTGTAGAGGGTTATCAGATTGGTAAAGCATGATTTCCCCTTTGCAAACCCGTGCTGACTGCTCCCAATCCCCACCTTTTCCTGCATGTATTTGGAAATGGTTTCCAGGATTATTTTCTCCATCACCTTCCCATGGATATAAATTGCTGCTATATTGTTTACCTGCAGTTGCAGAGCTCAGGTGACAGATTTGTTAGGAAAGCTGTTTCATTTATTTTATTTTAGAGACACCTAAATTCTGAAATATCTAGATCCTGGATTTTCCAAAATGTCTCTAAATTATCTCATGGAGATTCAATTAATCTCGCAGCCGGTGAAAGGGATGCGGTGCAGGAGAGGAGTGAGTAGAAATCCCGTAGAGCATTGCAGACAGTGAAGCTTGCAGGGACTGAGGGGAGAGTTTGTTTGGAGTGTGTGGACAAAATGTTGTGTTTGTAATGAATGCAAGTCTGTCTGTTTTTCCTGTTTTCATAGAGTCTTCTCCGGTTAGAGCAATGCTACATCACAGTTGGCTTGATTTAAAAAAAAAAAAAGAAAAAAAAAGATGTCAAACATTCCCAGTTAATGCCAATGGGTTTTGTTTTATTTGTGGGTTTTTTTTGTTTCGTTTTTGTTGTTGTTTTTGTTCGTTTGTTTCTTTGTTTCTTTGGTTTTTTTGGTTGTTGGTTTTGTTTTTTAATGAAAGCATAATGAAACCCTGAAGAGTGACAGAAAAACAGTGGCCTTACAAAGGTTTGGGTAGATTGCATAAATCTTTGTCCTCTATAATTATTTACTTCTATATTGGCTTTTCAAGATCATGGATAGACCAACAGGAATGTGTGAGGCCAATTCCCTTCAGCTGGATATCGCCTTACCAGGAACGGATCTGGAGCACATACCGATGGTTTTGCGTGGACAGCTGAGATGTTGACTACCAAGATAATCATGACAGAGAGAGAGAAGTTGGAAATCTGTCTGGAGATGCCTCAAAGCAATAGATATTCTGATAGCTAATTTTCATTTGCTCCCTAACCAAACCAAGGAGCACAAACTCATTCCTGCTACTCAGACATTATAAGGGTTTTTTTCTTCAGTCTTTCCCTCAAATGTCAATCTTCCTTCCCTTTTGGGATGTGGGGAAACCAGACAAGAATCTAAGTAGAAAGACAACTGGGCAAAATGAAAATGTGAGACTTTATAAATAATCCTGGTTTGGTTTATTGTTTTTATCTACTGAATATATTCAGAGTAGTTGTGTGATTGGATGTGGCATATGTAAAATCAAAGGTCCAAGAGAAAAACTGAAGACTGTCAAAAGCTTGCTGTTGTGACTGAAGACTATAAAAAGTGAGTTTCATTGTCAGCACCTCATTATCAACAGTGTTGAACATCCTGATTACTGCAGCAATTAAAAAAAATATTATGAATATCAGCTGTGCTAGCCAGCTAGACAGAAAATAAATTTTTACTTCTTACAATGGCCTGTCTGAGAGAATGCTAGTAAGAATTTATTACACTGATGCTTGTGAGAGCAAAACCATCAAATTTGCTATTTCTTTCTTCTTTTTAGAATTTAGATCTTTCCTTGCAGTTTAGAATTTGATCAGTGAATAGGTCCATGTATTTTCAGAACTGGTTCTGAAGTTTCTTTATCCTATTCTGATCACTGTCTTTGTCTACCTGATTTTGCAGTACTTTATGACTTGGGTTAGTATTTCTTGTGCTCTTGCTTTTTACTATATTTTTTTTGGTAAGCATTTACCAATAATATGAAAAGAATGTAAGTAATGAATTTATCATGTCTTCCGTGAAAAACTTTTCTATTCTACCTCTTGCAAAGCATCTGCAGTCACAGAGGTGGAGAGTTTATCAGCCATGATGAGGTTCTTTTGAGACAAACAACTGAGAGCTGAAAGTTCATCTGTTATGAAAATGGATTATTTCATGTTATGAGTCACCTAGGATTCTGAATATGGAAGAGTGACTGGCAGGTCAAGGTCAATCTCTATATGAAATTCAGTGCCTATGGGAAAATGCCTGAAACATGTGCAAGTCTGGTTTAACTGCTTTTTCTGTTTGGACTCAATGCCACTGTTTTGAAGAGTGTTGTTAAGACGTATGCTACTAGACACTCTCCAACTAGAACACAGACAAAGTTTGTAGTGTGAGGAATCAGCTGCAACTACACTGGCGGGTTGTGTTGTTTTGTTTTGGTTTTTAGCAAGTTCAGAACTGGCATAATGTGCAGGCATTGCTTGATGTTTCTGAAAGCCTGGCTAACTTTGATTCAATACAGTCCTGAATCTTAGAATTTGCTGTTGTGACTACTACTGTGCTTGCATATCCCTAATTTAATTTACCTCTTAAGAAACTCGGTACGTCTATTTCATGTGGCTGGTTCCTGTTTTCATTCTAGCAGTAGAACAAAGAAAAGAAAAATTCATTGTTTTGTGATGACAGGAGAAAAGATGTTGTTTTAATTCTTCCTCTATTTTCTGCAGACCTAAGAGTAATTTTGGAAATCTCTCCCCCTGGTTTAAGAGTTACTCCACTGATTCTCTCCTTGTAATAGTGCTTAGCATTTTGATTGTTCAACATCCAGGTAAAGCACAGTATGTATGGATCTCTTGGAATATAATACTCTCTTCTAACTGTAGAATGTCCAGATTTGTAATTTCAAACTTAATGGATACAGTCAGCAGTTTCAATATCAGCTTTGGCTTAGAAGAACTGGTGCTTTTGTTTTGCTGTGGAAAGATTCTGATCTCACAGTTCTACGATCAATTTTGGTTTTGCATCTAGTTCATATTTTCCCATGAGATATAGTTAGTTCTTGCAGATCACCCCTCATGGCTGAAGGAAAATGCAATGTACATTTTGAGTCTTGTTTCTCAAAAGCAGCTTCTTTGGGGTGCTTACAGACTGCATACTCTGATGTACCTTTTTTTTAAAGGCATTTCTGGTATGTTGTGTCATTTGCTGGACAAAACTGTTCCCTGTCACTATTTATAATACTATTAAGATTATTTTGTTCTTCTTTTATTTCTTTTCTTCATTACATATTACAGTATCCTTTCTGGATTCCTTTGTATTTGTACTGTTTTAGAGAGATACTGTTTCCAGACATTCTGCGATATTTTTCCTCTTGTCTCTGGGCATCCTCAGAAGATGGCGTTTCTCTATATGGTAACTTTGGAGAACCATGTTCCTAACTATCTCTACTGTACTAGATAATTTTGGAATTTTTCTAATAACTGTTTATCTCTCAGCCCCATATGCTGTCTTGTTTCTGTTCATACTTTCTTCATCTTCCCATAATCACAGTGCAGGATTAGACTGTACAGGGTGGTTCTGAAATAATTTGCTGATTCACCTTTATTTTGCTGCATGAGTTAGATTGTGCCTTCTCAAAAATCACACTGTGGTGTGGCATGAAACTTACTTTTTTTAATTGAATAGTTTTATGTAAGCAACTGTAAGCCTTCTGGAATAGATTATGTCCTCTCATGCACACCCCATTAGATACACCAGGGTATTCCTTTGTCTCTTATTGTTGATCTAAACCAGATGTAATCCCTGGGATCTGCTTACCCAGCATGATCATCACTGAAGAGAGAGGTTAGCTAACGTGTGGCCATTTCTGTTGCTGCCGCCTTTGGCCAAAGTGTTGTCACTCTTTAAGGAACTCTGCTAATGCTTATTGCAGAGTCTGTCCTTAACAACATGCCTGTGCTTGCTGCTTGTTGCATCCTTGACTCACTACAGTGCTTTTTCTTTGAGCTTTCTGTGTTTTTAGGCTTGTCGTCCTTCTATTACTGTGTAAGTTCTAGGGCTATTATAGCCAAGTTAGAGCTCTGGCTTGCCTGATTTTTCTCCTATTTCCTTTTGCTAGAAAGTCTTGTGGATCTTAGATCCTTATCTGATCTGATTTCTAACACCAAATGAAACTTAGAGACTCAGTTTACTGGAGTTAGAACGAATACAGGAGTATTTCCCCCTCATTAAAACCTCTCTAATGTTCACCCTGGACAGTGCAGTCTTCACAACTGATGTGTTTAATTTTTCTTTGGAAGCCTGGTTGGTAAACAGCTTGGATTAAAAACATATATGACAAAAAGGAACAAAGGCAAAAGTAGAGCCCAGTTACCATCTCTGCTTCCTTCCTGGATTTTTTGTCTCTCTTAAAGCATGAGTACGCAACATATTCAGTAGAACTCCAAATGAAATGTGACATTGAAAAGACAATGTGCAGATGGTGGAAAATGTATCTATTTCATTGATATTACACCCATGTTCAGAGGCTGCTTCTTCTCCTCTCTCCTTTCAATCAACCTTTGAGTCTGCCAGTCTGCCGTGGCCACTGCTATTGTTTTTTTCAAGGGAGCTCTGCCTTTGGCATTGATAGAATTATGATTTTTATCCCATAGATTTCAGAAAAACATGCCCAGCAATTGCAGTTTGCTTTACTGTTTGATTTACTCTTTGATTATTTATCTGAAAACCTTTCCATTTAAATGGAAAAACAGACGCATAATTTGTCCAGCTGCTCAACCTTGTCAGCAGGGACATGCTCCAGGGATAAGCAGGGTTTAGCAGAGGTTAAGGGAGAACATTTGTACAAGAGCTACTTGTTTATATATTAGTGACGTATTACAGGAAGATTCACTTCGGGCAGGAGCTAAGTGTGGGCTTGATACATCAGCTGATCTCTGACAATAAGCTCCAGTCTAAACTAGATCACTTGATCTTTCAAGGTTCATCAACTTCTGGAACAGTATTTATTGCTTTTGAAATGTTGGAGTAACTACTTACACTGATAAAGATTTAATGGAGGAAGTCCAGTATTCATAGCCTTTTTTTGACCTCAGGCAAAGTGTAGTTGAACTACAATGTTAGCTTTTAGTACCTTGACACCTTCTTCAGAAATACACTTTCTTTGGCATAAGCACTTAACACATAACCTGTGTCAGTTATGTCTTGCATATTAGCTGCTAGCACAGGATGTGATATAATGAAATGCAGAGCATATCTGAATTAAACTTGGCATTGCTGCAGGAAAGAGCTGGTTAATGTCCTTGTGTAATGCTTATGTAATAGATTAGATTCTGTGCCTGACTATTCTAGTTGTCTCTGGTGGTATATATAACGCTTGCCACCTTGCTAGTACTCAATTAGCTCATTCACCAGGAGTAAACTAGTTTTCTAGCATATAGGAGGAAAGCACTTCCAATCCTCTAATTGGTTTATGCGTATAATCTTTTCCACACACCAACAAGTGCAAAAGTTGACTAGCTAATAGAATCAGTGAATAAAGTGAGAGGGAGAAAAAAGATAAAGATCTAAACTCCAGCTCTATGTTCAACTTGTATAGTAATAGCACCATTTGTTACTCCTTCAGTTCTTTTTGGTTACTTGAGACAACAGGTAAACATTAATATAGATGAAAAGGGATTGCAGGCACCTGATGGATAGAAATGTTTGATTTTTTGGTAATATACAGTTACTGTCAAACTCTCAAACCAGCTTTGTGGTGTATATATTATGTTAATGTTCTACATATTTTCTTTATAATGTTTTTAAAGGATGCAAATAGGCTTTAGTTATTACTTGTTATCAGTTTTTAATAGGAAAACGTACATTTTATAAAACTTAGATTATAAAGCTGGTAAAAGAGGAAATTCTATTTTCAGAAAGCACATTTAGAGATACCATGACAATGTTCAGTTCTGGGTCACTGAGAAATTATGCTGTGTATTCTCTTCTATGGCATAGAAAATGACATTTTAGGGTTTTTTATCTGAAAAATATAGTAGTCTCAAGATGATATATTTAGTGGGCATACTGAGCAGGGGCTTTTGAAGCAGACTTTCTTCAAGCCTTTAGCTGTGGTCGTTGTCAGGACAGAACCAAGATGGTGCTGGGCCTTTGTTAGTTGTTTGGTTCTTCACAGAACAGGAGCTGTGAATGTCAGAAGCAAAAGCACTGTGTCTGACAAGGAATATCATCCTGAGATTTGACATGTACCTTCCAGGCCTCAGCAGCTTCTCCAGCCTTTTTTACTAGCCTTTATGACAGAAAAAAAGGCAGCAATGCCAGTTCTAGAGTTAACCAGGACTATGGCAATGCTCCACTTTGAATTTTGTTATGCAGCCCCTCATCTGACTTCCCACTCCTTGAGAGTCTTACCATGAATACAACTTTGGAAATTCTTGCTCTGAAGTATTAGCCCTTCAATACTAAGGAAAACTTGTATGTATTGGAAAGCCGTCGGTAACATCTATTTCATATTTCGCTGTATTAATTTTAAAAGATCATTAAACCAGCAATCTTCTTTTGAGTTGAGATGTTTTATAAATATTTTGGATCTAAATGTACATCTTCTAGCCTGCTAATCTCATAACACATGTTCGGAAATCTATTTTACTTGTAAGCATAGCAAATAATATAGTTTTTAGTTTCAGAACCTGTTTGAGATTAAATATTAACCGAAGGCTTAATTCTCCTACCAGTGTTTAAGCAGCTCCTTGCCACATGCAGAAGAGCAAATCATTTCACTGAAGACTTTTGATGGTCTTTCTTATTTAATAATCATTGAAATTTGAAAAATTGCACAAGGGTGCAATTGAAAAGCTTTATGTAGGAAATCAGGGGTATGGTTTCACTTGACACGCAATTTTTACTCCTATTGAACTTCAAGAGAATAACTCCAAAAATAGATTGAATTACTAAAAAAATGGCCTGATCAAAGAAAAGATGTAGTTTCCTGTTGCAAAATGACTGGGTACACTTGCATTCTGCCAAAAGCTTTGTTCTGTGCCAGTGAGCCTCTGTTCATTGGACAAAAACTTTTCCACACAGGCAATTTATGTAACTGCTTCTCAACACAGCCAGTGTGACTCTGTGAAAGAACAGCATCTTCTGGGTATTCTCAGGCTGGGCACCTGGTTCTGCCTGCTACTGGTAAGAGTGAAATATCTTATTGTTTGCCTGTTCCTCTGAACCTCTTTGGTCCTGTATAACCCCAGAAACATTCATCAAAGCAGCTGGTGTGTTGCTTCTTCCCAAGCACACCGAGTCCGTGAAACAGAAAAGAATGGCACCTTGTAGGGTCTCCTTCTGGTATAGACTCAGTCAGAACAAATAAATCTCTGAGAGTGCCCATCCTCTCTCAAAATGCAGCTGTAGATACTTTCTTTTCCACAGAATCAGATGATGGCTGAAAATGGTGATGACCTTAAAGTATTCCTCTGACTATGCTCTCTTGCTGAGGCTCTGACTTTGTCCCATGGTTCAGGGTGCAGGAATTCCTTGGGCAGGGGCAATGAGGCTGGTGTAAGCACAGGGAAGGGGAGTGGGGCTGACCTGCAATACGCCAAAGAGTTGAGAAATTCATAGTCCTCAGAAAGAAAACTCTGAAATGACTGGTCAAAGTGGCCTTTCTAGGTATGGAAAGGATTTGAAAATTGGAAAAAGCACCGTGGATTTACAGTGGACTGCTGCTGTAAGTTTTCTTCAGCATGGTGTTACAGCCTCAGAAGAGCATTCATCCATAAAGTTGGAATTATGTTCCAAGTTTCAAAATGCTAAATTTCTGGTTTTGTACAAATATCTTACTCTGCCAATATTTATTTGAAATTCAAATCTCTGAAAAGTTGATTATTGGGTTTTACTTCAGTCAAGAAACTACACATCCTATTTTCATATTTTGTTTTGCTGTATAAGAGCAACTTGGACATTTTACATGTCATCTCTGTGATTATAAACCCAGGCCACATAACTGGACCTAGGTTTCTATAGAAAGTTGGCATCCTGCCTAATTTTGCGATTAGTTTGTTATGCGTTCTCAATTAGTGGAAGTGTCAGAGAGCAGCGAGGGCCAGTGGCTCTGCAATGGAAGGTGGCCCAGAAGCCGAGAATGGTGATGGGGCCAGCAGGGAGAAATGCCTCGCTGGCCAGTGCAAGACTGGGGTGCCTGGGCAAGGTGGGCAGGGCAGGCCTGGTCAGGGCACCCAGGGCAAGGCACAGCCCAGCAAACACCAGACAAGTCCAGAGTGATGGGGCAGGGCCGAGGCCAGGCCAGGGCGTCAGCCTGCGTGTCAGGGTCTGAGCCAACAGGTTCTGCTGGCCAAGCACGGGCATGGCTGCAGCGCGGCGGGATTCATGCGGGACACAAGTGTAGTGGCTCAACTTAAAAGCAGTTGGCATGGGAAAGCGGAGTCAGGCCTGGTGAGGCCTCCCCATGATGCTTCTGGAGGTCTCCGTCCATGGTCACCAGCAGGAGGGAGACATCCCTCAACTGTGCTATCTCTAAGCTGGCTCTGAGCCCTGGCAGCCAAGCCTCTGGACAGGGATGTGCTCCCAGGACCCACACAGGGGGATATAAATATGTCTCTAGTAGAACATTTACAGTGACGAACGTGCCTTTCCATGCAGTGTCCAAACCTCATCCCCGGTTAGCAGTTTCCAGCCCTGAATCTATGCTCAGTTCGTAAGTCTGCCAAAGGTTCAGGTAATTTTCTGGATGACACAGAGTATGTCTGTCACTCTGGCAGAAAGCTTAGAAGAAAAATAAACTCTCGGGTGATTAGGAGTTAATTTCTGCTGATAGATACAGCAGAAGCTATTTGATAGACAGATTCAGTTTTCTGCAACTTGTTAGTCCAAAGCTGTCTGCAGAATCTGACGTTTTATGTATTAGCAACTGAGGAACTTGATAGAAATGATCCAGTCATTTACATCCAATAGTATGGAAAGGTTAAATATTCTCCTACAGTGCAAAAGTGAATCATGAGACGTGCTTTAAGGTCACTCATTGCTTTATCTAATACTACTGCACAATATATTGCAAACAGGATCGATCCTAAAACACATTCATCTTTCATAATGCTTGTCGTGAAGAAGAGGTCAGATGGATTTTATGAGCCTGTATTCTGCCAACCATTGTGAAGATCTCTCAAAACTGACAGAAACTTTTTGGACTGCCAAATCTTTTGGAAAGGTTCCACATCCTCTCATATTGTCATAGTTAATCTCTATTTATCATAGTTTAGCAGATATTCTTTCAAGAATGCATGGTGTAGTATTTCACAAGAAAAAATGTTAAAATATTTTACACTATATTTAAATATTCCATTTAAATCATTACTAGCAAAAAATAAAAATAAGTTTGCAAGTGTATGATTCAGACACTTTTGTGGTGATGCTCTCATATGATACAGGAAAGGATGACAAGAGCTTTCTGGTTTTTTTTATCCTACATTATCACACCACTGTCATTTACAGGCATTTGTTTGGGGTGGAAGTCAAAATAAAAAGACTGAGCTCTCCTTTGTTTTGTGTGTGTGCCCTGAAAAAAAGAAATTGGCATCCATGAAATTTTTCAAGAGTCTTGAGAAGGAAAGGCTTTTATGAGGAGAAGACAGAAATACCAACAAGAATATTTATTGCTTGTGACAGAGATTTGCTTGAGATTCTTTGTTGAATCCCAAGGAAGAACTTCAAGCAAAGTCCTATACACCATGAATACAAAGCAATAGAAATCTAAGGTATGCTAGATCTTATGAAAAGGCGGTCTTCCTCTTAAAAAGTACATACTTCAAAATTAAAATGCTTACTTACTGTTAACCAGTTAAAAATGTTTTGTTTGAATGAAAGTTTCCCAGTAGCTATAACAAGCTGCCATCAAACTTGGCAAAGAAACCCATGAAGTCTTTGCTTGATACACAGTCCTTTAAATTGCCTCATGATAAAAAGGAAGCTTACTAATTATTTCCCTCTGCTCTTGCACTTCCTCCATATCCTCCTGTCCCTCTCTTACCATGTGCAAATGCTAGAAAATGGGAATGAGTATGTGAAATGAGCAGTGGCCAAGTCTCATGGAGGTTTCAGAATCTAGTTCCAGATTGCTCTAGGGCTGACCATCATTAGATTTGTGGTGACTGATATAGGAAAGGCCAAAATGGGGATTTTCTATCTATCCTTAAATATCATATAAGTATACATCTGTGTCTTTTTCCCCCTCATTGTTGATTATTCCTTCTTGAGAAGGTAATATATCTGCCAGTATCAGCAGCTACAGGGATTTGTGGGTTAACAATGTTGTAGTCATGGTTTTATCCTTAGAAGCCAGAACTGTAAGAATTAGAAGTAGTATTCAAAAATACCTTTTACCAATAGTCTGCTTTGTTCACAAACAAAGCTAAAGTTCACCCAAACTGGATTTTTACTCCTTTTGATTAAAATTAGTTTGAACTTCAGTGATATATTTTGCATAGATTGTCACGTCTCAGGCATTTGTGGAAGAGTATTAAAAAATGGTCACCCAAGATCCATTCCATTACACCTGTTTCTTTGTGTGTCAAAAACCTGAGGGTGAAAGATGTGATCAAATCCTTTTCATTGCATCTACATTTAAGAGGAACTCATTACTATGGATCATGAATTTCTGGTTCTTTTCTCCTTCCTCTTTCAGTTGTTAGCATTAAATTAGTCTACTGTCTGTTTAATTTAAGTATTTGTAGACCTGTAAGGCCCTGTGCAGACTTGGTGTGTTGCAGCTAAAGGATCAAATCAAGTGGATTACTTTTCTAATGTAAATAGTTGAATGGATTTTCAGTTTAACACATATTTATGGTTTATCTTGGTTAACAGAAAACCTGTACAGTTACCAGCAGATTATAACTATGGCAACAAGTACAGAGAGATGGAACAATTTCTTTTCAAGGTGTAATAGACAAATAAGTCTCAAGAATTTCTTCCACTACTGATACTCTGTTCGGAAGTCAAAACAGTTAATATGTGATATCTGAAACATTTTGCAGTTTCATTACTATGAAATTAATACAATGGAGAATCATAAAATAGTTAACAGTGAAAGTTAAAAAAGTCTGTGATTTGGAGAAATAACCTACAAAAGATTTGGTGAAATTTGTGTAGTAACAGGTGATGGCTCCTTGCTATGTATGTGGTTGAAAACCAATGAAAACTGATGATTAAATTAGTGCCAGATTAAGCTTTTACAGCATGGCAGTAATTATATTTTTCATAGCAATAAGCAGTTAAATGTCCACAAATTCCAAGTTTTTTTAATGATAATTATAACAACGTGTATATACTTTTCACTGCATAAAATGGAAAGGTCCATCTTCAAAAAGAAAATCAATTTGCTGTTGAATTGCTGTAGTGAGGCTGATGAAACTTTAAACCCTTTATTTCTTCGCAAAATTTAAGGCTGTTTCAGTGACTGTTGTCACTATTTATCATGGTTCTGACCTCCTCTTTCAGACATGTTTTTCTTCCGCTGAAATGTATGTTCTGTATGACCTGGATCTCTCTCCCTCCATGGCCTCTGCCACATGCACAGATGCTCTGGAAGCTCTCGATCAGTTCTCGACCAGCAGAAGGGCCCGTTGGCAGTCACAGATGCCAGGTTTGAAGGTGACTGCTCGATGAATTGGCATGGAGGACGAAGAACCTGCAGCTCTGTCTGCTGGTCATGAGCACTGGAAATCCTTTGGCCCTTCATTACAGTTTTGCATACATTCTGAAACAAAATATTTCTTCTGTTCACTTTTCTGTGGAGGTTATTTCTTTTTTTTCCCTTTTTTTAAATCACTGAGAAAACAAGAGTCTCACTCTAGTGCCTGACAACTCTTCTGTAGCTACAGCCCTTGGTGATCTGTTTCCCAACTTGTTGTGACTTCTTTCTTAGAACGAGTCATAAGGACCAGGCCAGAGTCCAGGTCAGTGGATTGAATAAATCCTCCCACTGGAGGAGAGAAAGCCCGAAGCCTTAAGTGGGGACATCCCACTGTTTCGTAACTGCTACCTCTGAGCGCTCCCTGCACAATCAACCCTTGCCAGCTTTGGGCATGAGCGTCAGCTTACCCAGACCTCAGGGAAAAGTAGGACCACTAGAGGCTTATCATTCATAGCTGCTGCTGTGGTGGAACTGCTCCTTCTCTCCAGGAACTTCTCCCAGCCAGCTAGCAGGGTCTCCCACCAGGGCTGAGGGAGACAGCTTTACTGCAGGAAGTAGAGAAGGGCTGCCCACCTCTACAAGTAGTAAGCATTTGATTAGTCTGCTGAGCAGCATCAAGGGTCAACAACATGTTTATGATGAGTAATCCTCACTTAGCTGAGGAGGATCATGGAAATCCTATGGGAAACTAACCCTTCTGAAGAGAGCAAATCAGCTCTTCTTAGCAACTGAGCTAAAACGGTTCAGACTGTTCATGGTGTGGCAGGCTAAGCCAGTCATTGGTGAGCACCAAGCAGTGGGACAAAAGGACATTATCATCTCAACAATTTGGTGGAGTAGAGATGGAGGAGGCAAAGGGATGCCTGCAGACAGGTTTAGAGGCAGAAGCTAATTCAACATCCCTACAGAACAGATAGTTGAGAAGAAGGTGGGGCATGCAGGTCTCTCACAGGAGATCCCACAGTCACAAGCGGTAGCTTTTCTTATGCTACAAGTCTTTAAGCCTCTTTGCAGCCTCTGATGTTAGGATTCCTGGGATGAAAGTGTGCAATCCCATCGTGGCATCCTGAGGAACGGAACCTGCTTTCTTCAGGATATATACAGCAGTCTGGTGGAGGGGTGAGTATTTCTTCACTTGTCTCCAAACATACAGTGTCCAAAGGATAGCCAAAGCAGGTAGCCCTCTCTTCTCAGGCGGGTCCTCCAAATGATAAGTGCCATAAGGCCCAGAAACATGCTGAGCTCAACTTTTCTATCCTTCTTTGTGTTGTGTCTCACTGCACTCACCTAGGTCTGCTCTCAAATTCCTGCCTGGTCTGCTAACCCTGCTATATCTAGTCGAGTCTTCATGTTCTTCCCAATAGTCCCACTGTGTTTCACTACTGGAATTTTGGACCTTAGCTGTGTTTGAAGTCAAAAGCCTGCACCTAACTAATTGTTCTGCCTGACCGTTAGCCCTGTGGCCTGCGTAAGCCTGTAAAGGACTGTGGCTTTTATACTTCTGGGTGAGCCCCATTTCTCTTTTGAGGACTTTGATTAAGATCTGCTTTCTGGAGTACCTGTAGCCTCTTTGACTAGGAAGGCTTGGTTAAGAATTATGGGCATGAGTCAAAACAGTGTTTGAGAAGAGGATTGATAGCTAAGACACAGAAGGCATAAATGTGCGACATGTGAGTGAGGGAGCTTGGCCTTTGGCCTTTTTTTTTTGTTTTGCTGCACTTGTCAGTAGGGGCTTTTGCTGTGACTTCAGCATGAATTCAAATAAGTAACTTAGAATTCAAGTGTTTTGTATCATTGCTCAAATTTTTAGTCTGTTGCAATGAATTTGTAGTCCATATATAAGAAAATAGCTTTAATCACACATTGAAAATAGATCAGTTTTAGATTCAGCAATTCAGATATATATAAGAAGGGCCAAGACAGGTTTGCAGTACAAAAGAAAAGTTTCTGTTAAACTGGTTTAGCTTGATGGTGATTAAAATACTACAAATTTGTAGAAATGTGTACAAATGACACACTTTTCCTGTGTGTTTCAAAATAAGTCAAAAGTGTATATAGGCGTTTCCTGGAATTTGAACAATAAAATGTTTAATTTTGTGGCTTTTATGTACCTATACTGAAACAAGATACACTATGTATTTTACTAATACCATTACATTTAAAAATAATGGCTACTGAATCAGCTGAACCTTTGGAGAAATCTGTATGTTGCCCCAGCTCCCCTGGAGCCTGCCCTCTTGTCAAATCCAGCTCCCTCTCTTATGGAGAAGTCCTGACCAGCGTGTTTGGTTTGCAGAGTCAATAGGGACACGACAGAATAGCTTTCATGCAATTAGAAAGCATTTTGTGCAGGCGTGTCCTTTTTCTCAGGAGGTGTTGCCTTGTAATTGAAAACGTGACTTTCGCAGTGATGCTCAGAGCACTTGTACTTTATCTGATCATTTCGGGGTTAGTTTTCTCAGTCGAGGAAAAACAGTATTAAAGCTTTCAGATGATGGAGTGGAGCATCTCCCTTATGAGGAAAGGCTGAGGGAGCTGGGTCTCTTTAGCTTGGAGGAGACTGAGGGGTGATTTCATTAATGTTTATAAATATGTAAAGGGTGAGTGTCACGAGGATGGAGCCAGGCTCTTCTCGGTGACAACCGACGATAGGACAAGGGGCAATGGGTACAAACTGAAACACAGGAGGTTCCACTTAAATATGAGAAGAAACTTCTTGACAGTGATGGTGACGGAACACTGGAACAGGCTGCCCAGGGCGGTTGTGGAGTCTCCTTCTCTGCAGACATTCAAAACCCACCTGAACGCCTTCCTGTGTAGCCTCATGTAGGTGTTCCTGCTCCGGCAGGGGGATTGGACTAGATGATCTTTCGAGGTCCGTTCCAATCCCTGACATTCTGTGATTCTGTGAACCAATCTGTGCGCTCACGCCTACTATGCATTTCCGGCTGGAACTGCAAAAAGAGGACGTACTCAAAGGGAAGGAGGGAGCCTTACAGCGAACCCTAACGGGTTCACCCCGCAGTTGCCCAAGGAGCGGGAGTAACAACGTCCGCGGTGCCGGACGCGCGTCCCGCGTTCCCGGGCAGGAGCTGCCCCCTGCTGGCGCCGGGGTGCGCTCGGTGCGGCCCGGGCACTCAGCGGGGGCCACGGCAGCTCATGTGCCGCAACCCGGTGCCCCCCGGCCGGGCGGAGGTCCGGTTGCACCTTCTGCTCTTGGTTACAGGGCGTGTGATAAGCTTGGGGCAAATCTAAATGACCGAGAGGCAAGTGGGACTTTCCGGAGTTGTGCAGCAAACAGGAGTGTTTGTCTGGAGAACACCGAGACTGGTTAACGTCTGCGGTCTCGTCTGGCAACTGCTACATTAGTGTAGCTCTAAAGGAGTGCTTAGATTGATTTTTTTTTCAGGTTTTGTCCCTTTTGTTGTTGCAATGACTGCGTTTTGTTTTTTTTTTTTTAAGTAGCGTATGCTAAGGCTAGTTATATTTCATTTGCAAGAGCCTTCTTATTAGAATCTGTCCATTTTAGTTATGTTTAAATATAAAATGCCATTGTCAGTTAATATCTGTTTGGACAGTAGCAACAAGTCCACCACAGAGGAAAAGGAATACTGATCAGACCTGAGAAGGTTGTTTCAGCTGTTGCAGAGACCTTCTTCTTCTGTCCAATTTACCCAGATGCCTCAGTCCCTCTGAACTCCAAAGTAAACAGATGAGCTTGAAAGCATGTTCTGAAGGTCAACATGTTTTGAACCTCTCTAGTGAAAGTATTGCAAAATCAAGGCACATTGGGATTGAGCGTTCTGCCAGCATCTCCCATTATCTGTAGGCTGAGTAAGGTTTGGCTGGGCACTGGCCTCATTGCAGCACAGCGTCACTTAGAGACATTTTAGGCCTTCATTGCTCTTTAGAATCTTTTATTGAAATGTCTGTGGTTTAATATAAAGATGCACTTCTATTTTACCTCAACATGTATGTGAGCTTTGTGGCTCTTTACTGCTTGTTTTCTAACCCATTTTAACCTATTGCTTTTTTTTTTTGCTTTTTTTTTTTAAGAAAAAAGCTTTGCTGAGATAGGATACAGACTACACAAATACGAAGTATTAGATATTGTTGTAATTATTAACAGCCGGGTTTTGATTAGCAGCCTTAATCTTCTACTTTATTGCATTAAATGTTTCAGCTGTCTCAAAAGTCTCAGTGTCTGTCTCAGATTTCTCAGTCATATCCTCTGCCTCAGGTTTATGTTACAAGCATCCAGGACTCTCTCTTGGTATGTGACTTCTTGTGGGACGAAACAGTATGAACAGTAGATTTTTCTGGAAACTAGGAAGGAATATTCCCATACAAGTAAAGATGGGGAAATCTAATTGCCTGCAGAGCAACTCTGTTTTCTGTGAAGCTTTGATCTAGTGAAGAGTGGAATGACAACAGAATCCAGCATAGATAACTCTCTGAGTGGATCCTTTTTTTCTTTAAGGAGCTCACTGAGAGATTGCGGTTACCCTCCTTTATCTTTGTTTCTGGAAGCTAAATCAAGCAGAGGTGAAGGGTAGTGGACATATTATTGATTTTTTTTCATTTAGTGGAAATAACATTTTCTGCTTCTACTGAAATGATATTTTCGGCATCATTTCAGTGCGTCATAGACAGGGAGAGTTTAAAATTTTCCCAGCAAATGAGTAGGAGAGTTTAGGATAGAACTGGAATGGGAGTTGACTTACTACTCTCCAAAATAAATAGATCAGGTTCTGGGTGTGGTAACCTGTTTTATCTTGATCTGATATAAAAGATTTGAACTTTTATACCCGCACTGGGTGCTAATGACTTCAGTAGGACTTCTTAGACAGTTTTACAGCATGTCCCGATCTGGCTGGTGTAGAGAGGCGATCGGAAGGGGCACAGGAGGGCTTTGCAGCCTCCCAGTGCTCACATTACTGCACGAGAGAGTGCATGTCACACCAGGCTGGGCCAGTGTGGGGGAAAAAATTATCAAGGTGCCCCCCATATGTTTGGGTGTGGTTCTGGAGATGGTGAGTCTTGCAAATCACATGGTGCAGATGACAGGCGCCGTGGTTGGAAGCCAGAGATTGGTAAGGAGGGTGTTTTGAATCAATTTATTTTTAAGAAATACAGTCTTTCGTTGTTGTTGTTGTTGTTCAAAAAGCAGTGGAAGAAGTCACTCGCAAGCAGATAAGAGGCGTAAACAAGTGAAAGAAATACAAGCTCGTTGCTCTAGTTTGGGGGTGCAAAGATGCAATTTTGCGTTTGTGCCACGGGGCGGTGCTGGTGCGCAGAGCCCGGTGCCCGGGCTGGACCGGGCTGGCGGAGCGGGGCAGCATCTCCCCGGGTAACAGCAGCTCGGTGCTTAGTGCTGTGATGCACTGGGAGAGGGAGGGCAGAGGCTTTGCAGCTTCTTTCTTTCTTTCTCGCCCTTTTAGCCTATTCACAGGCTGTATTATCAGACACCAAGGACACGGTTTGCTATAAATAAAATGAATGGATTAACTCTTCAATCATTCTTCCACTTGAGCTTTTCCTTCTCGGTAGGAGGTTATTCCATTACATTACACATCCTCAGGAAAAGGACACTAGCAGCAATTAGGCCAAGATACTGGTGTGTCACTTTTTTCTTGTTGATAATATACTTCAGTGTAAGCAGTAGATCAGTAAATCTACATTCACAAGAGTGACTTTCAGAAGTTGTGGGTTACTGGCTCGAGTTCTTCTGACAGTTTTGTCACTTTATGATCTTGGTTTTCTGATTTTATTTTCTTCTTTTCAATGACTGGTCTTTGCTTGCTTGCTTGGTTTCTGTCAAATATTGTAGCTTTACAAATAATTTATTGGTGGCTGATCCAGATACCAACCCTGGCCCCCTCCCAGCTGTGCATTATCACCACTTTGCTGGCAATTACCACCCCAACTGTTTATTCTGCTACAATTGCATCTTACTTGATTGCTCTATCTGCTAAAGTTTTGTGGTAAAAACCAAAACCAAACAAAACCCAAAAAAACCCACCCCTTTTCATTCTGGTGATTTTACCCTACATACCTTATGCTACTCTTCCGTTCTTAAATTTAGGATAATTTCACAGGTCTGTTTGAGAGTGGTGAAACAAATATTAGTATTGAGCAGAACTGAGATAATGATAACTTCAGCAATAGGCTGAAGGGTTAATTACCTGGTAATTGATAATAGGAGACAAATGGACATTACTATTCCCTGTATATGACCCTATATATATATATATATAAATCACCCTACACGTGAAAGGTATTTTTGACCAATAACAATATTATGTTCTAGTTCAAGGCTGAATTTTGGCAAAGGAATCTTACAGCTCTTTACAGGAATTTACTCACTGTCAGAAAAGACATTTGTTCTGTGTCAGAAACTGCCATCCACACAGGACACTCTGTGGTGTTGTCCCCATCTTTTAAGAGTCATGGGCTAGGTATTTGAATAATTTCCGTGTCTGCAGACAGGAGACAGCCTTTCCAAGCACATTGCAATGCTGATACAGTAGTATTGTCTTTCAGGAACCAAGAGGTATTACTAGAACTTTCACTGATTGAAACTCTGTGTTAGAGATCACTATAAAATCAGATTTATGACAAATGTATACATGCAGTGTCAGGATTAAGTATTTATCATGAGCAGTGCATAACAACGTACTCCTCTGCAGTTTTGATCCAAATAACTTTGATTATGGTTAGTATAGAGTATGACTGCACTAAGATTTCAAATTGTGCCTTTTCCAGGTATCTAAATATTCACTTTTTATTTTGGATGTCTACCTGTGACACTTCCAGATGAAAACTGTTTAGCTGTCGATAATTATTTTTTCGTAAAACTCGGGGTTTTCTTCTTAATTTCTTCCAAGTTAAGAAGACCACGCAATGACTCCTAAGACAAGCATATTAATAGAGGTTATGTATGTTTTCTCTGAATTGCTTATTAGAGAAATCAGTTATATAATTTCTTTTGTGTTGGCTCTCATCAAATAATAAATTTTCGAAGTATGACATGTGACAGATTTTTCCTTCTTTCAGTCCCAGTGTACCTGAAATGGATTTGCTGCTTTCCTAAGTCATTTTTTTAGCATGAGGGAGCTCCTTTCCAGAAAGAGGAAAACATGGAGAGTTATTTCTGTCTAATATTTTCCCAATGCTTTAATTTATTTTCAAAGTGCCATAAGCTTTGAAGTTCATTTAATGACAGGTTGTTTTTTTATTCTTTCTATACTAGAGTTGTTGTTTTCACAGAACTGAGCAAGGTGGAAGTTGTCCTGGTATTTTAAAAATAAAGAAAATAATTTGTGTTCTAAACAGAAAGAATTAGTAAGACCGTGTATGAATTTATATTGGTTAATTAATATGACATACAAAAGTGGTGAAACTAACACATCTTTATGTTAAAAGAAAGACAAAATGCATTTCTGTTTGTTAATCCCTTTTTAAGAAGAAAGGCTGAAATTAACTTGAAGCTGAAATTTCAGATTCATGTGATTCCTGAAATTTGAATCTTAAGACAAGCTTCACGTTCCCCTGAATATATCAAATATGATAATACCTATGCAGCCCAGTCTGTTGAAATCAGGGTATAAGCTGTTCTCTCACTCCAAAATCATAGAATCATAGGATCATGCATCTATTTGCTGTTTTACATTCTTCCTGTTATTTGGATAACACTGACAGGGACTACTATTTGCAGCTTTGTAAGGAATAGTATTTTTTCCTTCCATGATGGCAGCAAATAGAATTTGAAGTTGGACTGCTGGTATTTCACAATCAAACTTCTCTACTCTAGTGGGTGAAAATAAGCTTACCAGAAGACATGGAAAAATAGAATACAGAAAGAGCAGGTACATGAGGTTGTACAATATTCTTTCCCTTCTCTGCCCTCCCCTTGTCTCTGGTACCGTTTATCCAATTTCGTAATTTTTCTTGGAGATAGCAGTAGCGGTACTAGTCTGCATAACAATTTATAACTTGTTTGTAGTCCTTCCTGCCTACTTTCCAGACCTTGACTGATGGATGACTGAAATGTTTGCCTTGGTTTACATTGAATTCTTGGGGCATTACACCAGTATTTTGAACCTCTCTACATGTCCAGATTAGTTTTTTCATTTGAGAGCATGTTTATTGTAGGTTTGGAATATTGCTTCCGGGAATCCGAAAGAGTATTACTGAGAAAATTAAAATTAATTTAGAGGTCAATCCAAGTATGATTACTGGATCCTGTAAAACAGAAGTACATTTCTGGTAAAACTTCAGTTGATTTATGGGATATATCTAATTGATTATCTTTCAGCCAGTGAACATTTCCATTTTATTGGTGGCATTACAATGTAGTATAACTACATTGTAAATTACAAGTGTAGTTTATGCACAGTTGTTCATCTAAAATTATGTAGGAACTTTGCCTAAGCTAGAAATACTACCAGATGACCTATTTTCCAAGGATTTTCTTCTTTGTTTATCTGACTTTCGGACTGATTTATACTGGTTTTTTACCTATGAAAACATGCAGGTCTTGAAGATAGCATGAAAATACTGACGCTCCTCCATCCTGTCACAGGCAAATGTATTACTGCTCAGAACAGCATGCACTTGTAGCTACATCTGGTATTTGGCATAAACTTCACAAGAACTCAACTATCAGAATACCGCACAACAATAGTTGCCGATTTGTATTGTTTTCTGCCGTTTTTCTTAGATCTCCTTTAAAAGTTTGATGCACTCTCTATTGTTTCAGAGCTCAGTAAAGTTACTGCAACAGGAAAGGGTTAACTCCTGATCTGGTTGCCATTGCAAGATTTGGAAGCGCCTTGACCACTAAAACTGTTTCAGAATTTTTGGGCTGCTTTGATGGTCACAGAGAACAATATTTTGCTTCATGCTCTGCTATTCTTCAGCTTTTATGTATTAGATCCAAAATGGATCTAACCTGCTATGGGCTTTTGTCTTTTTTTTTTTAGTAAGTAAATATTTTAGTAAATTAGATTTTTAGCCAATTAGGTCACATATTGCATCAGATCTGTACTTTTAGTTGTTGTATTATCAGGGGAGGCGGTGTTGCTGTTAATGAAAAAGCAGAAATTCTGTAAATGCTTTCTGAGTTTAATAATAATCTGAAAGTAATTTCACTTGGTCTTTTGGCACTCGAGTTGCTTTGGAACCCAGCCAGTATTTGAGAGCTTCAATGACTGCAAGCAATTCACTGCTGCAGGCCACTTTTAGGGTGGGTGGGTGGCTCATCTTTTTGTGCATTTTCAAGGGATATACCACGTCACAAACATTTTCCTTCAGAATCAAAAAAACTAGAAACATGAACAGCAACTTTTTAACATTGATTAAAGTTCATGGGCATGGGCAGAGCAAAATAAGGTTTTCTCTGCTAGATTGGAACCACTACCAAAACACTCTGAGGGCATTCTGTCTTTCTGCAGATGTATTTCACATTAAAGATGACATTTCATCAGTAATTACCCTGCTCTGTTTGCCCACTGCTTGTGTTGTCCCGAAGCTAATTTGGCACTAGTAGCTCTCCATCTTGAATGCTATTTGGAAGTACATATTGGATCAGGGCATGGTGAGTTTAAGCCAATAACTAAATTATGTATGCAATGGTAAATAGTTTGTGATAACGAAAACACGTTTGTTTGTTGTAGATTGTATTGGTCTTCCACTGAAACACAAAAGCTCTTGTAACAGGAACACTGATCCTATTGGTACACGATTATTTTGTGTTTCAATTAAAAACGATTTCTGATGATGATAAGAATAATTTTTTATACATTTTTTTTAGTTGAACAGCTTGCTTGATATACTCCTTTATTCATTTCCATTCAGATCTTTCTAGGAAATTTATACAAAGACCTATTAATGCTAGCATCTTTAGGAATGAAATTATTATTATATTTACCCAGTTCTTTCAGGAATCTGTGCCAAGGGGAGAGAGTAACCTTTTGAACTTCCCTAAAAGAGGGAGTAACCTTTTGAATTTCATCTACCCTCTCCTGGTTAGCCACTTGGCTGCTCACAGCCAAGTGAATATTCATTCACAGAAAATGAATAAGCTCTGGTTGTGAATAATGTCTGTGTTGCATTTAGAACAGTCATATCATTTTTTTCCAGTTCTGGAATTGCAAATATAGCTTCAGTTGAGATATCTGTACTATGCTTCTATTTTTGGCGTGGCTACATAGAACTTGACCAGCTCAGGAGCATGTATATAATATGGACATACCTAGAAAAAAACCCCAAACAAACACAAAACAGAGCTGCTTCTCTTATTGTCTTTGTAATTATCTGCAAAAGAATGTTTTGTATTTGTTTTTTAGGTATATCTCTACTGATTATGCTCTACATTAAATTATTTTACAAAACATACTGGAAATTGTAACCAACAAAGCTATTCATTAAAGACGATGCAGAGCTGCTTTTGCATTGATGAAATGTTGAAGGTCATCTCTTATAGCTAACGTGCATTTGGGTGTAGGTTCTAATTCATAAAACACACTATGGTGTGAGACAGCTAAAGTTTCTTTATGTATTATATGCAGATGTGCCCAGGCAAGAAGATAAAAAGTTGATCCATCAAACAGTATCGGCTATTACTTTATTTTGAAGCAAAAATTCAGGTCCATGCAGGTTGTCCTTGTCAGGAAAAGGATGAAATCACATGTCTTAAGGGCAACCGCCCCATTTATTGACAAAGAATGAAAAAAAAAGAAAACAAAAATCCAAACCAAACCCAGAAAACAAAACCACAACTGTTTCCTTACAAGAAGGTTGGTGTGTTTGTTTTTGGTATTTTTGTTTTGTTTTGTTTTGGTTTGTTTGTTTGTTTGTTTGTTGTTTTTGTGGTTTTGGTTTTTGGGGGGGTTAAAGAACTCCAGTCAACACCTAAACTGAAAAAATTCATTTCTTATGATAATCCTATGAGATCACAGTTTTACAGGATCATTGTTTGGTGGGAAAGCCCTTTCAATGGTTGTTGCCCTTCCGTACAATTCCCTCTCAGGTTCTCTTTTTGAAGCCGTACTGTGGACGTACAAAGATGCAGGTGGGAATGACCAGCCGGGGGCAGCAGAAACAAAGCAGGAATGGTTTTAGCATGGATTTACAGCCGGAATGCTTTTATAGCTGCATTTTGATGTTCCATTTCCTTCATATTTCTAGAGTCTTGTTCTTCTTTTTCTACCTCTCTCTCGCTGAAGCAATAGCTAGAAAAACCTCTCTTATTCTAATGAGATTTAACATAACCTACCTCTACTCTTCTATACAAGACCTGCTCCTGTTAACGTTAGAATTTGCATTGCCTTTCACAGAAGTGCCCTATTTCCCAGTAGAGACTACAGTCTTCCAGTAGCTACTGTTCAAACTCTTTGATCTAACAGAACAGAGCATCTCCCATTTCCACCCATACCTGCAAAATCAAACTCATTCATATTAGAGAAGGATGATGCAGGTTTTGAATAGATAACATGATGACAGATGCATAAAGGTGGATACCTCTGGAAGCACCCCCACATCCTCCAAGCCGAAACCAGTGAAGTATGTTGTTAACAGTGGTTTGCATTAGACAGGACTGTCTACATCCACGTAGAAGGATATTCACCCTGGATCCCATTGGCTACATTGGGTGTCCCTCTGGGGATGTAAATTTTTAGCTTGTGCTTTTTCTGCTGAAAATGCCTGCAGTTTTGTAAGGGTTGTGGCAGGGCCACCAGAGTGACGTTTTTGTGGGATGTTACCAGGGTTATGTACTGCATACATGGAGCGTGATACGCCAGGGTGGTAGAGACATGTTTGAGAGCACTGTCTGCTGAGGAGGAGTCTACTGAAATAGCGTTGGGGGACTGTGTAAGGAGGAAAGAGCCAGCCCTGCTGTGGTCTTGTCTGTGCTACGCTTAGGTTAAAATCCTTGGAAAAGTTATCTCTAGACTGCACCCAAGGTTTGTCTTAGAGGAACTAATTGGTTTGCTCCACATGAGAGCCTAAGCAGAACTCAGATGCGTGCAGTATGAGTAAGCAAGGGACCAAGACCTGGGGAAGAGCTGAGAGTTTGTATCATTTGATGATATAGATGAACATATGCACATATTTCAGCTGCAAGAAATATCTCTAATATTTTCTTTGTCTGTGAGTGCGAGGACTGATTAATAAAGAACATCTGACGTGCTAACAGATAATTTCATGAAGACGAGGATATTCAAAGAAAAATGTGTCTAGGGAATATTCAAAGAGATCGAAAGCTTGTTTTCTTCATAATGCTGTTAGGCACTGAAACTAAACCAATGAATTTTGCATCAAAGTATCACCCTGTCTCATTGCAGCATGGAAACCAATCTGATTTACAGCAAGGTTCCTGAACTGCTGGCCTGTGAACTGTCTGGCCTGAAGGATGAATGTGTCTCAGGCCTGTATGATTTTGATACGGTTGTGCTGGGCATCTAGTTCTGCAAACTACTGCTTATCCTATCCATCTCCAGGAAATGATAAACTTGATTTTTAGGAGTCCTAAAACTCGTATCAGGCCACAGTTCTCAAAATGTTAGGCAGTCCTGATTTAGAAAATAAACAATGTAGAAACAGCTTTTTCTTTTAGATGAAAATAATATAAAAACAGAATAATGGTCTATTTGGCACTTCATTCTGTAATACGAGAACTTGACATAATATAAATCATATTATACATTGACAACATCCAATAACGTATATTGTATGTACCTGTAAGAGAATAAAATAAAAATAAAAAGTATAAACATTTAAAAAAATCAATTTTAACACAACATTTTCATTGTATTTAATAGGAAATATTGAGACTACTCAGATTCGTTCTGAACTAGAATGAGGTCAGATTTTGAAATGCCTTTGTTTCCCTTGAAGTGGAAATTCAAAGTGCCGATCAGCTCTATTTTCAGAGAACTTTGTAACTGATTAGATCTCGGGCTAATTAGATTTTTTTTTCAAAAATCCAGAAAAGGAACCTGTCATTTTGAGTCCCTGAAATTAGTTGCTGTGTGTGTGATGCAGTTTGTACATCTTTGTAGTCAATCTACTCTTAAGTCAATCATCTGTATGCATATGTGAATCTGTCTTTGTTGATTATTCTTTTTTACCCAATCATAAATAATAAATATAGAAAGCATTGCTTTCTTTATTACTTTTCCACCTACCATAATCTGTAGAGGAGAAATCATGCTAAAACTGAAGTTCTTAGAAAAGTCAGAATTCTGAACTATTAGGCTGTCACTACTTTGGATGTCCGTGTAATGTACAAGAGTACGCATGATTAAGTGAAGATGACTGGGCTAAAACCTTCTGTTCTGACTGATTTACCTGATTAAACTGCACACGATTTTCAAGGTTTGACCTTTCAGCCTGAGCTTAGATAATCACATTGACAAGATTGTTAAAGGTGCTACTGTGCGGTTTCCTTAATATAGCCAATGTCAGAATGAGTTAGGAGATTTGTGTTTACATGCTTTCAAATTCTGATTGAATGAAATGTAAATCTCAAAACTTCCAACTAATGTTTCAAGTTGTAATTTATCTTTGTCTATAGCATAAGAAGAAAACTGCACCTCAGTTTAGTAAAGCACAGGCACATCCTGTGGGCATTTTTGCATTAGTGCATCAGCACACCTCTGTGGATCTTGTTATTGCTCTTATACTGAAAGAGTAACCACAGCCCCCAAAGAGTCTCTGAGTGAAATTTAGCCAATGGAAATGGAACTTGGAAATACTTGCACAGTATTTTATAAAAAATGCCAGTGTGCTGAGGATTCATCGACTGTGTTGCTAAAAGAGGAATTGCACTTCTCTCCTCCAAGCCACAAAGGCCAGCCCTATGTCTTCATCTGACAAACCAGTTGTGTTCAGGCTCTGAAATAACCTGTGGTGATGTGTTTTACTCAACAAAGACAGCCTAGTGAAAAGTTCTGATAGCTTTTCGATCTCAGGATCCACACTATATCCTTGCCCTTTGAAATCTTTGAGAGAAACATAAAGAATGTGTCAGTTAACAATTTGGAAGTGCATAAAGTACATCCGTTTTTCAGACAGAGTAAACTCTTGCCAGGAAAATTTAATAAAGTAATTTGCTGAAGCAGAAGAATGTTGATAATGTTGGATGCATTCAGCATACCTAACCAGCACACAATACTGGCAGCTAGTTCTTTTTCTAGATAAACAGGGGATCTTAGACCTAAATGTTTGAGTGATTCACGTGTGTCTACATTAAAAAATCACACATATAGGATATCATCACTTGGGAATTAAAAAGAAAATGATTCCCATGGTATCTTACAAGGCATCTTAGAAGATTTTCTTTTGTGTTCCCATCATTCCAGGTTTTCATCTGCAATGGCAAAACTGTGTTATAGAAAATTCCTGTCAAATAGAATTCTGTGGCAAATGTTTTTTCATCAGGTAATATTAATTCATAAGAAGCAAAGGCTTTTTGTGAAAGAGGATGGTTCTGCTGAGCTATTTTCTAGACTTGTTTGATCTTCAGTTTCTCTACAATATTACTGTTTTGAAAAGTGGGTTTGTCTTAATTATAACGAAAAATGGTCAAGACTTGGAAGAGCTGATGAAATTCTCAGTTTTGACTGAACTAATCCAATTACCTATTTTGGATACTTGGAAAAAGAGGAAAGAGGGAGAGATTTTTAAATTTTTTTTTTTCTTTACATTTGAGTTTTTCATCCTGTTGTAGTTTGAAGGCTCATCTTGGCATCAAAAATACTTCCAGGACTGTCCTGAGGTTTCCAAATGATGTGACAGATCTAGCTATGTAGCTTGCAGGCCACTGAAACTGTCAATGAAACTTTTGCCATTTTCCTGTTGTGGCCATCATTCTTGCATCTCTGCAGTGGTGATGTGATTGAGGAATGGCATATGTGAATATTTTGTGTAAAACCTTGTTGTGTTGGTCCAGTAGAATCATTGCAGCTGGGATATGCGAGGCCATGATGAATGAAGAGGCCTAAGTTTAGAACTACTGAATTTTCACAACTGGTGTATGGGCCAGATCTTCAGCTGATATTAATGAGCAACTATAGTGACTTACTTAGAACTGTATTGGCACTATATGAAGATCTCAGAGGATAATGGCATTTAAAAATTCCAATAATCAGCTTTTTCTGATCTAAAATTAGTTCAGTAAGGAAGCTGCATCAAAACTGAGATCAGGATTTCAAATAATATTGGAATATGTCAGTATACTTATGTGTGTAGAATTGGAAATAAGGATTAAAAATTAGATAACTATACATACATTGTGATTACAAAGTAGGAATGTGCAAATGTATAATATGAGAGTTTTCAAATATTTGTTTTTCTACTGTATGTCTATGGCAGAAACTTATGCCAGAAAAAGAAAAAAATATTTTTTTATGTTCCATCTTGTGCAAGAATGCATAAAGCCCAGACTAGAAGTCAATTGTAAATTAGATCTAGCTGATATAATAAGTGGCAAATGAACGTGCTATGTCTAGAATTTAGTAACATGTAATAATCTGTATATTCATAATGAGTATTTTCATATAGCTGTTTGTTTTATAAAGTTCTGGCAATCAAACTCTTTTCTTACCAACTTAACCCATGGCCTTTCAGGTAATTCGATGTGTTTTTAAAGTCCCTCTTTTTTTTCTCTATTGAGAAAAACTCTATTGAAAGAGTTTTGATATTATTACTGGAAATTCCAATCCATTCAAGTACATTTAATTTTTATTGTGTAATTTATCCACATAATCACTGTATGATTTAGATTTTAATGCTTTACGTGCTCAGACAGCTGGCCGACAAACATAAATCTTTTATAATGCAGGAAGATGGAAAAGATACCAAATCAAGCAAAACAAATAGAAACAGCCATAGAGAAAACTCCCTGAGAGTAGCTGCTAAGCCTCTGCTTTGTTAGACTTTGTTCTCTTCTGTTTTGTTGGACTGTACCTACTGTGGACTTATATGTATATACGTAATTAAATTGTGTCAAATTAATTATAATAAAAGCCTTATCTTAGCATTTTACAACTGTAATCTTCACCTATTTTAGGTTGGATGATAACTCCATGAAATGCCTAGTAATTTGGGAGATAAGCAATTTAAGTGCTAACTTTGTAATATCCAGACTATTAAAATATTTTCAATGATCAAATAACCTTGATAGATTTAAGTAACCTTTAAATAGTCTGTCAAGCTGGCAACTTTAATTGCTTAGCGAGTAGCTGGATTGAAATGGAAGCACACTGTGCAAGTTTCCAGAAAAGGCTGATTTCATTGACATAATTTCTCACTCCTTCAATTGCTGGGATATGGTGAGCACAGTGAGCTGAGTATTTGTTTGAGCAGCTGCTGCCAATAATGTGCTTGTCTGAACGCTGTGCTAGCTGCTGGAAGTTCTGTAATCACATTACCACAGTATGTGCTTTTCTTTGGAGGCGAGAAACCTGTAAAGCCCTAAACCTTGGATTGACTAGTATTCTATTTGCTGCTGCGAATAGATTTTGGCCGTATTAAATTTGTTGTAGGAGTTGTTTTGAAAGCAAAATGTGGTGTGATATTTTTACCACATCCTTTTACCACATTCTGAAATTGGTTCAGAAATGGGTCTCAGTTGTGTAGGCATTGTCTATACAAGAGAAATTCAGAGTTCCTTGTTCGTGTCACTCAAGTTGTGAGTGACTCCAATCCACTACAAGGTGTTTAAATCTGGCTGTTGCCTGCTTCGCTGTTCTGGAACTATCCTGGAACTATCCCTATGTTCTGACTTGGATCTTTTGCCCAACTTACTTCTTTGGGAGACAAACTAGAACCAACTCCATGTTCAAAGTCCACTGGAGAAGGGTTTGAATCCTTTCCAGCCTCGGGAGCCGCACTATCATTCATGCTCTTTCAGAGTTCTTGTTCAATTCTTGGTAAAACAGTATAGTAGTAAATAAAATAACTTCTCAGCTACATCTGCTCTCCTCTCTAAGGACTGGAAAATCTGAAAAGAAAAAGAATTTCCAGTCTGTTAATTGTCCTTCTGGATCCGTCTGCAGATTTTTTCATAGGCAAGATTGTTTCTTAATGGCAATTACATAAAGCTTAATTGGCTTGTTCAGTGGAAAAAAACACACTGTAGATATTCTCCCTTTTCTTAGAGAAGTAGTGATAGTTTATGTGACAGCAAACAGTCCAGCACAATGTTATGCTCAAGTCTCTTACGCTGCATCGAAGCCAGTGGGGTGTCCCTGCTCCAACCTGCTGTGCACACGTATCCTGGAATGAACATCGGAAAGTAAAGGCCTGTGAGGCTGATTGCAAACTGTGGTACATTTAGCGTAAGAAAAAAAATTGCTGTTTCAGCTTTCTTACTTGCATGGTCCTGTTGTTTCATAGGCTTGAAAGAGGAGAGGAAATGGCTGAACTGGTTCCATTTGGTAAAAAATATTTTGTAGTTGTGCCAGTAGACTCCAACTGAAACAAGAGCTATACTGTTACAGGTGCTATAATAACTCACCTCTACCTCCAAGTGGTCTTAACATCCACATGAGAAAATCTAACAGGGTTAGAAAGAAGCAGATTTAGAGAGATGAAATTACTTTCCCTAATTTGTAGATCCAGATTCTACCACTGAATTAAACTCTTTGTTCAAGAAAGTAGCTGTAACTGTTCTCTTTATTTTTTCCAGCCATGTGTTCCTTGGGTAATTAAGACTAGGTGAAGTTAAGGGATGAAGTTTTTAGGTATCTTCGGGAAAGACGTTGTTATAGAGACCTGATTATGCAAAACAGGAAAGAAGATTTTCCCCTTTGCAAATGCCAGTTAGCTTTTTCAGTGGTTCAGTGTAGGAGTTCAGCATGGTTTCTATATTTTGAAAATAAGAATTGCTGAGAGATTAGAACTAACATAGATTACAAAAACCTGTTGTTGTGTTCTAGAAATTATTGCCTTCCCTTCACAGTTTTGAGTTAAGAGAGCATGTCAGAAATGGTGTTATACAAATATTTCATTAAAGAAAATAGAATTGCAAATACAATCTTATTTTTTCTTGCTTGGAAAACTTGCTCATTTTTTCAGTTTTGTTTTGATTTAAATATTTTTCTTCAGAAGCATGTCAGATGGAATTAAACTAGTCACTCGTGCTATACATTTCACTTAATTTCGTATCTACTATTTCTCAAGTTAAACCCACCTGGCATTTTTTATCATTCAGTCACAAAACCTGCTACATTCATAATTTATGTTTCCCAAAGTGCAGCCGGTGAAAGGAAGTTTTACAGTGTGAAACACTTCTGTGCTGATGTGAAAACATGAAATGAACTCGGAATTTATGGCATAGACTGAGTTTAAGTGTAATTCAGCATGATGGAAAATCTACTTTGTGTCCTAGATTTGCACTTTAGGTTTCAATTTATACTAGGCGTAAGTGTTGTTAGCTGCATGAATAATACATAATTTTCTTCAGCTCAGCTCATTCCCTTTACATGTTTATTAATTTATGCTGTTTAAATGAACAAAAATGCTCATATCAGTATTCACTGGTGTTCTGACAAGCTGCAGGATGGATCAATTTCCTCAGGTTTAAAAAAAGCAGAGAACTACTCACCCAGAGACCATCTTTTCAAATGATCATTTGGATTTAGTTGTCATCTGCATTCAATGGCAGAAGCTCCCTTTCATGTTTTCGTATCACTATCCTGAATAAAACTCTTGTAAATGTATATATATATTTTGTAATATATTTCTGGTATCAGGAATGATAATTGAAGAAAAGAGAAGTAGCTTTACAACAGAATCCAAATACACCCAGCGTTTGAGGCCTGAGGGTGTGTTTTTCCCTTAAACATGTAATACCACAATCAATCCACACCTTTTCAGAGCTCAGGGAGTCCGTAAACAAGGAATTGGATCAAGAGAAGGAGGAAATAGGGCTGAATTTGTCCTGTGTAATTGTTAGGTGAGCTGTACAGGTCTGTTCACGTTAGTTCACAAAAATGAATTTGGGCAGAAAACTCTATAAGTAAGCAGGAAGATACTTGATTGGCGATTTACGTTTTTTCATTCTGTAGTTTAAATATCACAAACTTAGATTTTATATAATGTTAGTAATTCAAACTTGTATAGGTTACAGAGTTTATTACTGCCTGTATGAAAAGAGTTAGTATTTTTTTGTATTATAAGATTTAGTAGCATTTGTCAAGGTAGCACATTTTTATTGTGCTCAAAGCATAAATTTCATCTGCAAAAGAAGCTTTTAAAAGATATTAGTGATAAGTATATGCCACACAGCCATCAACTTCTGTATGGCTTTTGCCTCAATTTCTTACAGTCACAAAATATATTTTCCTCATCCCAGTGCTTGTGCTGTTTGTTATATGTTAGGTACTGAGAAATGCAAATAACTTGCACACAGTCACATAAGAAAATCTGTGATAGAAAGAGAACTTAATTTGTACAACTTTAATCCACGTTATTGCCTGGATACTACAGTATCACCCATCATTTTTACGCCATACTTGAGTCTTTCAAAATAATCTCTAAATTAAGACTTACTAGCTATTGCAGTTATTCAAATGAAAAAGATGAAAAGAATCTGCTTCTTATTTAATCTCAGCCTCAATTCACAGAATCACAGGATCACAGAATGGTTGGGGTTGGAAGGGACCTCTGGAGATCATCTAGTCCAACCCACCTGCTACAGCAGGTTCGCCCAGAGCAGATCACACAGGAAGGTGTCCAGGTGGGTTTTGAATGTCTCCAGAGAAGGAGACTCCACAACCTCTCTGGGCAGCCTGTTCCAGTGCTCTGTCACCTTCAAAGTAAAGAAGTTTCTCCTCATATTCCGATGGAACCTCCTGTGCTTCAGTCTGTGCCCATTGCCCCTCATCCTATCATTGGGCACCACTGAAAAGAGTAATTCCCTCTTTCTGTAACTTATATCCCACAAAGAATGCTGTTTGTTTAAAGAAAAAAAAAAAAAAGAGAACAAGATTTCAGTGAAGTTGTTTTTATGTTTATTTATGGTGCTTGGTAGAATTTAGATTTTCTGTATTAGAGCAAATGTGGCAACTTTGCACACTTTTGCCATGGTGAAGTGAGACAGACATAGGAAGTTTTAAAATTTAACTGAGAATGAAAATGTGAATAATTATTTTAGTTTCTGAAGCAGAATTTCTTTGAAATTACACAATTAACTTTTGGTATTATGGGATGATTTTTCCAAAGAAAAATCCCTGATTAGCTTTATATATTATCATTCCATCTTCCTGAGACCCATGTAACATTCTTTAATCAGTTATAGAAACAAGTAGTTATTCCATATTTATGAAACAGTAAGGCTACATGAAATTGTAAGGCAATGAGAGCCTTGAGCTTTGAGTTATTTGGAACTGTTCCTGCCTGTCAGTTTAATAAGACTTTCTCAGAAATGAACACATTTTCTACCAGGGCAGAATATAGATTTCCCATCAGCCCAGTACAAATAGAAGTACCGGGAATTTTCAGAGAAAAATGTATTTAACGTCCAAAATGAAATAAAACAATGGTCATTAAGGCTCATGTACAATTCAGTGAAATGACCTTAAAGAATGACAGATCCAGGAGCTAGAATCCCCCAAAGTTTTCCCCTGTTTGTAATGTCATAGCTCTCTTGTGTCAGTTAGCTTAGACTTTAGAACACATTTCTGTTGCTTTTCTAGTTCTTCTCTGGGATGATAACAAAGGGCCTAGTTAGACTAGTGTGGCAGCATTCTGCATGAGTTGGATCCCATTTTGGAAATAACTCATCTGGACTCAATGCCTTGCCCTGCCTGGATGACAGAAGAGCCTTTCGGTGGCATTAGGTTCTAGTTGCTCCTAGCCAGAGTTGGATCCAAACCAAATGCTTTTAGAAAAGTGTGGTTCACTAAGCTGCTGACATAAACTGCGCTATTTGTTAGTCTCATTAGCAACATTCCATCGCTCCTTCTTCCACATATGTGCTGCCTTTCTATCATGCACTGCACAGAGTGTGGGGAGAGCAGTTGTCTGAGATAACTTGCGGTATAATAAATGGGAATTAGCTGACACTGAAATAGGAATGCTGGACAAGCAAATCCATGAAAATAAAGGGAGACTGGCCTTCATGAAATAGTAACAATATGAGAATAGAACTTCTTTTTAGCAAAACGGTTTCCATGACTGTCTGTCCTGATAGAAAGCAAAGCAGTGGATGTGGTCTATCTTGATTTCAGTAAAGCATTTGACACAGTCTCCCACAGCATCCTCGCTGCTAAATTGAGGAAATGTGGACTGGACAATCAGGTAGTGAGGTGAACTGTGAACTGGCTGAAGGAAAAGCCAGAGAGTCGTGGTCAATGGGGCAGAGTCCAGTTGGAGGCCTGTATCTAGTGGAGTGCCTCAAGGGTCAGTACTGGGACCAGTATTATTCAATATATTCATCAATGACTTGGATGAGGGAATAGAGTGCACTGTCAGCAAGTTTGCTGATGACACCAAGCTGGGAGGAGTGGCTGACACGCCAGAAGGCTGTGCTACCATCCAGTGAGACCTGGACAGGCTGGAGAGTTGGGCAGGGAGAAATTTAATGAAATATAACAAGGGCAAGTCTTGCATCTGGGCAGGAACAACCCCAGGTTCCAGTATAGGTTGGGGAACAACCTGTTAGAGAGCAGTGTAGGGGAAAGGGACCTGGGGATCCTGGTGGACAGCAGGATGACCATGAGCCAGCACTGTGCCCTTGTGGCCAGGAAGGCCAATGGCATCCTGGGGTGTATTAGAAGGAGGGTGGTTAGTAGGTCGAGAGAGGTTCTCCTTCCCCTCTACTCTGCCCTGGTGAGACCTCATCTGGAATATTGTGTCCAGTTCTGGGCCCCTCAGTTCAAGAAGGACAGGGAACTGCTGGAGAGAGTCCAGCGCAGGGCCACAAAGATGATGAAGGGAGTGGAGCATCTCCCTTATGAGGAAAGGCTGAGGGAGCTGGGTCTCTTTATCTTGGAGAAGAGGAGACTGAGGGCCGACCTCATTAATGTTTATAAATATGTAAAAGGCGAGTGTCACCAGGATGGAGCCAGGCTCTTCTCGGTGACAACCAATGATAGGACAAGGGGAAATGGGTACAAACTGAAACACAGGAGGTTCCACTTAAATTTGAGAAGAAACTTCTTGACAGTGAGGGTGACGGAACACTGGAACAGGCTTCCTGGGAGAGTTGTGGAGTCTCCTTCTCTGCAGACATTCAAAACCCGCCTGGACGCCTTCCTGTGTAACCTCACCTAGGTGTTCCTGCTGTGGCGGGGGGATTGGACTAGATGATCTTTCGAGGTCCGTTTCAATCTCCAACATTCTGTGATTCTGTGAATGGAGTTTATTTCTGTTCTGTAGGGATATAACCTTGTTAGTGCTTTTAAGACCAAGTTCCTCAGCTTTCCAAATGTATTAGTCACATGAAGATCTTCAGTTTTTCCATGAGAGCACCTACCTGGTATTCCTTCAAGTGTATCTAGTCCTTGCTGTGCCTTTACGTCAGGTAACAGTCAAGGATACTTTTTATTTATTGGTATCCCCCAGTTCTGAGGTGAGGGACAAGCAGATCTCAACAGCGGTCAGGGCTGCAGGGCTGGAGTGTTACGTGTGCTCTGGAAACCCGCAGGCCTGTGATGCTGGACGTCGCCTTCCATCCTCAGAGCTGCGACTGCTGAGGCTGCACTGCCATGCGGGGTGCTGGGCTGCGGGAAGCCCACCACCATCCTGGGGAGGTGGCTTTGGAGGCACTTATCATAGAATCATAGAACGTCCTGAGTTGGAAGGTACCCACAAGGATAACTGAGTCCAACTCCTGTCCCTGCACCGGACAACCCCACAGTTCACACCATGTGTCTGCGGGCATCGTCCAGTGTCTTCTTGAATACTGACAGGCTTGGGGCTGTGACTGCCTCCCAACGGTACCCATTGTATGCTCTGAAAAAAGCATGTGGACAAAGAGCCCTGTACTCTACGTGTAGTGGGTAGTGAGGCTGTGGAAAATAACAGGAGTGCTGAACATGAGCCAGCAGTGTGCCCAGGTGGCCAAAAAGGCCAACAGCATCCTGGCTTGTATCAGGAGTAGTGTGGCCAGCAGGACTAGAGAAGTGATTGTGCCCCTGTACTCGTCACTGGTGAGGCCCCACCTTGAATACTGTGTTCAGTTTTGGGACCCTCATCCTAAGAAGGACATTGAAATACTAGAGAGAGTGCAGAGGAGGGTGATGAGGCTGGTGAGGGGTCTGGAGCACAAGTCTGATGAGGAGCGGCTGAGGGAACTGGGGCTGTTTAGCCTGGAGAGAAGGAGGCTGAGGGGAGACCTTATTGCTGTCTACAGCTACCTGAAAGGAGGTTGTAGCATGGAGGGTGTTGGTCTCTTCTCACAAGTAACAAGTGACAGAACAAGAGGAAATGACCTCAAGTTGTGCCAGGGTAGGTTTAGATGGATATTAGGAAAAAATTCTTCATGGAAAGGGTTGTCAGGCATTGGAACAGGCTGCCCAGGGAAGTGGTGGAGTCGCCATCCCTGGAGATGTTTAACAGGCATTTAGACGAGGTTCTAAGGGACATGGTTTAGAGCTAGAGTTAGGTTATGGTTGGACTTGATGATCCTGAGGGTCCCTTCAAACTGAAATGATTCTATGATTCTCTATGGTAAATGATAACTGAAGCCCCTTTCCAGGGAGCACTGGATTGGAAATGTGTGTTCTCGATGATCTTGATACATTCAGGCATACGGTTTGGCCTGAAGGCTTTGATGTTTGAGACCCCAGACAGGCTGTACCCAGGTGGTGTAATACTTCACACAGCTCCGCTGTGATGATCCTGGCAGTGGATTTACCAACACAAAGCTGTTTGTGCCATGGATTCAAATGAGTGGTGTAGTAAGATTTCCCGACATCAAACTGACCCACTTCCGGGATAGGATGAAGATGTAAAATTGAGTGTCCTGCAGCACAAGAACTGCTGCCACCCTGTCACTCAGGACCATGTGGTGGCCCTGTGCATTCAGATATTAATAGCTCAATAGTGGTTATTCCCCAGTTGGTGGATGACAATGCCCCCCCGCACCAGTGAGTGCTGGTGATTTGGCATCTGTACCACTGTACCATGGTTTTGGAAGTGGGTGGCCTGCACAAGGCTGGAGCTAGAACCAGCCATAGCAGGCATGACAGTCCAGCCACCAGAGCATCTTCCAGAGCCCTGCAGGGGCGGCTGCTCGATGCCACCAGTCAGACCACCACAATCCCCTGTCAAGGACCCTCATTTTTTCACATAGAGAAAATTAATATTGTGGTAAGATCACCACATATTACTATTTTATTAATTAATATGAAACTAGTAATTACAAAATATTAATGTTGTGTGGATTATTGCATCATTGCAGCCCACGTACATAAATACACAGCAGGTTAATTATATTAAGATTATTAAATCTTATTATTTTAAAATTAAATAATTGCAGGCTTGCTAAGCAAGGAAAAATGAACATTTCTGGCTTTCTCCAGTGTGAGCTATCCTAAAAAGTAGTTTAGAAATGACACTACCCTTCTTAGAAAACTTGTTTATTCCTCAACCATTATTGAGAGCCACATTTCATCTTTAGAGTGCCTAAAAACTTAAAAGTGATGTTTAAATAATACAGAAACTGGAAACATATTGTGGAAGTAAATTCTTAATCTTGCAGCCACACAAAGTGGTTACTGAGGAAGTATTTATGCACTGTAATTGGTGTATTGTATATAATATGGGTTCATAGATCTGCTGAGGAACGTAATTCACCACAACACCTGTTTTATGTGAAACAAGTGAGCTGACCAAAGTGAAAAATAATCCTACAAATAATAATCTCCCCCCGCTTCAAACCTGGATTAGTGATCTGATTTATCACCTCAGCCCACAAACAATTGTTCTGGCATAGTGATTTGGGCAGTGTGGGGCCCCCTTAAGTTTGCACTGATGGAAAGAAAAGGGACTAGCAGGCATTTGTGGATTAATTTGTTAATTTATCAGTATAGCACGATTAAGGTCCCAATTCAGCAAAACACTTAAAACACGTTTTACTTTTCACCAGTGTTACAAAGTAATCACTTTGGTTTCATTATACTTTTATCTATATAAATATCTTTACAGTGTCCTCTTTATGTTTTGATGAAAATGTCTTAAACTCATTTTTCTGCTGTCATGCTTTAGACAGAATAGCATTGTGCCAAAGCAAAAATGACATTAAATTGTTTATCTTTTTTTGATCAAATTGAAGAAAAACCAAGGAACCAATATACAGAGGACAAACCCCAAATTCGGTTTTCAAGTGTTTCTGTTTTAATTAATGATGGCAGCTAGATGTAATTTTGCAATCTTTTAATGTACCAGTAATAACTTGTAAACATTGGGTTATACCTTTCTTTTGTCAACACTCATCAAGCTTCTCTCATTTTTTTTTAGCTTATAGATTCTTCAGAACAGGATATATTTGCTCTGTGCCAAGCACAAAAGGGCTCTTGATCTTAACTGGGACATTTGGCTTCTATACTAATCTAATCTACTAGGGAACAATTGCCTACCAGACTGTAAGGAGTATCAGCAAGGACATTTAAAAATGTCACTGATGGCAGTTATTACTGTGAAGTTAAAAACAGCAGTAGGAACATGATATTAAGCTTATAAAATGTACTTTGCTTTTGTGGGCTATGATTTTAATAATAAACTTGCTAGTTTACAGTCTGGATTCTTCTGATAATATATTTGATAGTAACTCAGTGTAAGCATGTGGATGTCTAATGTCACTCCTGTTTATCCTTTCCATCACCAGTGACCTGCAAACTCCAAATGTACAATCCTTTAGGGGATTCACATTTCAGAATGAAATAATTCTTGATATATGGAATCACAATGATCCTTTCTTAGGCATTTCAGCATTCTTTTGCTGTCATAGTGGTAAAATTTCTGATGGGGTTGAGAATGTAATGGTCTGCCTGGTTGTTATTATAAAGAACAGAAAATCAGCAATCTTGGTTTCCTTAGTAATAACCAAATAATTTTTTTTTTCTTACTACCTTCTCTTCCAATTTAGAGATTTAGTGTGGCTTTATATAAAAATCAATATCAATATAAACAAAAAGTACCTAGTCGCAGTTTTTTCTAGGAAGAATTTTAAGCTCAGAACAGCCTGGGTGATACGTGTATCAGGAAACTGAACAAATAAATTGCTTGTGTGTTTTTAGCATCTTTTGCATCACATACTTGCATATTTTATGTCCGGGGTACAGTGAAAGGAGATATTATATTTGTGCAATTGTCAGATTGCTTGCTAAAATGGTCCTACATAGACTCTGCAGGGTTAGCAGGAGGTCAGTGCTTGTGCACTGTAGCCGTTGTGCAGCATTCAGCTTGCAGCTAAAGATGGAGTCAACCAACCCAGGGAGGCTTGAGAGCAGGTTGAGTCAGAGTTGTCATCCACCCTCTGCTCTTTAAGGCTGTGTCCAATGTTTTAGGAACTGTCGTTCAGACAAAGGCAAAATGTTGCCCTTCTGTTGAAATGAGCAGCCAAATGTGGTGCTGTTAGGATCTCATCCTGTGTGCTCTGTTTCTTGTTCTTTAGTTACAGGAAATCTCCAAGATCGTAGGCACTGTGATGGAAAATTCAATTTGAGATGGGCAGCACAGCATTCATAAAGATCAGAAAAAGGAAGCAAATGTACATTAATTCAAAGCTAATGATAATAAACAAGCAATAATGGTAAAAGGATTGTCTATAAATAACAGTTATTCAAATATTGTTGTATATGCATCTGTCATTCTGTGTCCTTACTGTCACAAGCTGTTGATTCTGTGACTGTGTCCCTGTTTTAAGGTCTTGTCTACATTAAAATACTCTCAGTATTATTTAAAAGGCTCCAGCTGGACTATACAAAGCAGTTTGTTAACTCAGGATAAACCACGCTCACCTTGCCTAAAAATCTGCAAATCCTCCAACAAACTTCTCATCGTTTTTTCAGATGGGTAAATAAGTTCTCATATTGCTGACTTAACTTAGCAGATAAGACGCTTGAGTGCTGCAGTGCAAAAGATCTTGAGATGCCGCCAATACCCAGAAACAGTGAGGTTACAATTATTTGTGCAGAGCCTTAGAATGAGGAATCTGTTACCAGGTTGGGCAGATCCTGAGACCCAGTTGAAAGCATGCTCTATGGTGTGGACACAATCCCTGCTCTAATCAGGGTTTTCACAGAAGACTGAATTTCCTCATATTTGGTGGGTTTACTTTATCTGCTTTTTTAGTGATCTTGGTGTGCTAGCTTTAATTCTTAGAAGACTTTTCCTCCAACTTCCTTTCCGAGTTTTACTCTGGTCTCTTTGCTGTCAAATCTCCCTTGAAGCACAATTGTCCCAGGATTATGTCTTCTCACTTTGAGCTCTCTTTTTTGGTAGCTAATAACCTGTTTCCTTTTTAAAGCATTTATCTTTTTTTTTTTTTTTCCTGACCTTTGACTGTTCTCTTTTGTAAGAAGAAAATGTAATTAGTTGGAGCATACAATGCTCCAACGAGGAGGAAATGGCCTCAAGTTGAGCCAAGTAAGGTTCAGATTGGAAATTAGGAAAAATGTCTTCACTGAAAGAGTTGTCAGCCATTGGAACAGGCTGCCCAGGGAAGTGGTTGAGTCACAATCCCTGGACGTGTTTAAAAGACATACAGATGAGGGTCTTAGGGTCATGGTTTAGTGCCTGGTTTAGGTTATGGTTGGACTCGATGATCTTAAGGGTGTCTTCGAATCAAAATGATCCTATGATTCTATGTAAATATGTGGTACTATAGACAGGCATGGATTTGCGAGCAAGATCAGCTAGTTGTCTGCACTTCTAGGTGATGTGACACCACACGATTGTGGAACCCTCATTTCCTCCCCTCTTCTCCCTATTTTACTTTAAATAATGTGGGACTGTGCCCAGTATCAGCACAACCGCCTTTCTGTGATAGTTGTAGCTTGTGAAGTTATTGTACCTATTCAATAGGAAGGAATGTTCAGACTTAGACCTGTTCAGTGACAATGAGCTAATAAAATGAAGACCAAATTTATGGCTGGACACCTGTTGTCCAGCTTTAAAGATGCACTGCCTTGTGCAATGTAGCTCATCTCAGTACTTGATTTATTTGAACTCGCTAATGAGGAATGTCCTGTGACGAATAATACCCTACTTCTTGTCTTTGTTTTGTTAAATGTGTCACCCAGAGGCATATTCAGAAGTCATGTAAATTTGATGATAAGGAATTGGCTTCTTTTTTCTCCTCAGTGCTCCAGATAAAACAGCTATGAGCGCAGGGATGTTATTTCTAATGCAGGATATGAAGAAGTAGTTCGTCTTGATGAAAAGCTAGCATAAAAGGAATGAAATAGTACTTTACTAGAGCTTTGGGCAGAGCTCATAACTGCAGTATCTGAATACCTGTTTAACAATGAAGCCTGTCTTGAAAACAGAAGATCCTCTTATAGTGATTTACAAGGTAGTAAATTAGTTTCTTGCTAAAATCAGGGCCCACCATTATAAACCTGCACACACCTTGGCACAGGAAGCTAGCTTGGATGTTGCAGTGCTCTTATATTCACAGGTTATGTTCCTCTTGGAACAATATTAACTCTGAGAGAAAATAAAGTGTTAACTCTGAGAATAAAGTCCTAAAAATGCCATTGCCTGAGGTAGTTTACTCTGTTTCCTGTACTCCAAAGTAATCTACATGGAAGAGTTAAAAGAGAATGGTGAACTAGGCTATGAAGGTTAACTTCCCAAGCAGACTGACATTTAGGACACCTAAGATGTTCTCTGGCCTTTCTACTGCAGTCTGAAATTAATGCAGTGACTTTTCTGATCTAATCAGCTTCCTCAAGATTTGGTCTTTAATGTCAGATTTAAAGAGATGCTAGAGAGGGTGTCATTAATTACCTTACTTCTAGAAGCAACTCTAACCATTAGAAATATTGATGTCATATCCTCAGATTTAATTCACAAGAATCTGGCATGATTTTCAGAAAGTTGTTAGTCTGTCACTAAGATTTACTCAACATCATTTACAAACAAGGGGCTTATATCCTGAGAGATAAGCCTCATCCTTTCAAGTTGATGTTTTACACGTCACATTAATATGATTAAAGATAAAAGAGATTAATTAATTTTATGCATATTAGGGACATTGTAGTTGTTGCTTTCTTTTACAGAAATTAATGTCAACATGATGGTTTTGCAGCCTGAGTAGGAAGAAAGAGAAATGAGCTCTGTCCAATCTATTAAAAGATTAAAAAAAAAAAATAGTAGTATACTTGCAGGTTCAGCTTTTGTTTTCATTCATAAAGAGAAAGAACACAGAAGAAGATTTCAGAGCACTGTTGCGTATTTTAAGAATAGGAGCGACAGCCCACCGTTTGCTATGGTTATTTAGGGAGATTACATGAGAGATCTCCAAGCATTCAGCAGAAGGTTTTACACTAGGGACCTGACAGTAATCATAGAATTTTTTGGCTCTGTAACAGAAACTCAGTAACTGCCAGGCAAATGCAATATTTCAGCTTCCACAGGATGGTCCAAGTGTGGAATGATAACAAGACTAAATGCCAGAATCTCCTGAGCACATACTTTTCTCAGCTGTATGTTGAAAGGAACAATTACTGCATGAGACTTGCCTAGAAGAGGAAAAAATGCCATATGTGCCAAGTTTGATGTTTCCCACGATTGGAATTTTCTTGTCAAAAATATTCCTTTAGCAACTTTTGTTTTGGCTTACAGAAGTTAATGTATTTCTTCTGACTGTGTCCTTAGAAAAAATGATGGTGTTCCTTTACTTTGGGACTGATGTTGGATGATAGCGAATATAGATCAAGTCTAGTGAGTCCTTTTGATGCGATGTAACAACAAGCAAGGTTACAGGGATGCTGGATTGCATCATTGATTAGCACTGACAATTTTTAAGGCACAAAATGACAGTGCTCTTCAAGACTAATAGATGATTCTTACAGGAGAGAAATAAAATAAAGAGAATAAAAATAGTATTTTTTCAGATACCTATAATAAATGCACTGAAGTCCCTAGAGACTGCATTTTTTTTCTGTCAGCAGAGTTCACGCCAACTGCCAATATGTCTGATGAATGATTTTCTATTATGCACACTAAAGGCTGTGAACCAGAGGTGTCCTTTTAATATTTATACAGAAATGAGTTCATTGTTTCCAAGGCAATTTCCTCTAAATCTCTGTTCAGCCTTCAGGGCTATGCCCTGTAGGATGCTTGGAAAATCCAAAGAGCAAGTCTAATTTCTTAGTGCCAGAAATTCTCTATTGGGGAAAATCTATCCTGCTTTAAGAAAAGATCTAATGCCCTCTTTTAAGGGTATGCAATGAAAAAAGCCACCACAACCACCACCACCACAAAAACCCAGATGTTTTGGGAATACAGAAGCAGTTCATTGAAATTTTTCAAGATAGAGAAGCAATGTATTTTCACAGAATTAAATTAGAGAGGTAATATATTTCTCTTGGAAGAGAAACGAACCATTCTGGATAAGGAAATTGAGAGGCAAATTTGCAATAGTTAATATGCCTGCTGAAGGAGAAATAAATAATGTATAAGCATGCAATTAAAAAAATCCCTCCTGATTTCGGGCTAGTACTATATTGCTCTTGAAAAGCTAATAGAAAAACTATCCTGAGAAGAGCATCAAGAAAGAAAGGACTGGTGAGTAGCCAGCTAGCTAACACATGTCGTGTTTGCAGTGTTTGTGATCAAAGTATCTTTTGGGTATTAATCCTAAAGCAGCTGTTACCTTGACAACTGCAGGTAGTGAATGGATGGTTGTAGTGTTCATCTCTCCAGATTCACTTTTAACTACTAAGAAAAAATTAAAACAGCTTGTCTTTTAGATGGCTTCATGTGGCTTTCCAAAGATTTGGTGCTCAAGTGATTAGTCTGTTTCTGTGAGTGGCAATTTTGCAAATAGAAGTGAATTTGGGGAACCTGACACATAGCAAAGAGAAACAGTTATACATGAGGTCATCTAACTTGGTGGCTGCCTTACTGGGAAAACCTTCATATTAGGGAAATAAAGCACATTCTGTTTCTATACTGTATTTTAAAGTCAGATCCTCAGCCTGTGTCCAAGCCCCAACTCACCTTATGTTGTATTGTCTGAACACAGGCAGACTGCTGGTGAGCTCAGCGACTGGATGGGCTCACATGTTTCTCTGTGTGGTGTGGAGGCTTCTGGCCGTGCCTGCCTGCTCAGGTATGTCACTGCATCCCTGGAGGTGACGTTACACAGCACGCTGGCTGCGGTCCCTGGTGGAAGAAGGCAATCTCGGGTGGCAATGCATCACGAGATACATCATGCAGCAGTCATGTAAAAAAATGCACCATCACATTGTGGATTGTACTCAGCAGCGGCTCTGTCAATAACCTTGTTTTACTGGCTGTTTGAGCTCAGCATGGTCTGGCAGGTGAACTGCAGATAGGGAATGGCCATTTTGGCATTTCATGCTACTCTAACAACTGACTGCTTCCTCCTGTTCTTGCTCATAGCCCAGCAGTTAAAACACAAGCCTGGGCATGTTTTTTACCCTGCTTATGTGGATGTGCAGCCTCACCCAGACCTGGATAACACCTTTGTGCACTGTGATGGGAATCTCTAAACAGGAATTTGGGTGATCCACATATGATGTACTAATCAAGTTACAACGACTGTACCTTATACATGATCTTCTTTGTGCTTAATGACTACACTGTTGAAGTAAACATAATATTAAGGCTTCACATTTTCTATGTGCAAACTGGTCCTTGAAGCTGACCTTAGTGTTCCAAATTGGATTGCTAGGGAATTCATCCAGGTTAGTGTGACTGCAATTTCCTGCTCACATTGCAAATTAACATTTTCAGATATGCTGAAGTCAGTACATAGGCCCCTAAAAAGGGTTCGGCTTTCAAAGATACTCAGGATTTGCATGTGTTTTGTCAGTTCATTTTTTTACTGCAAAAGCAAAGGAAGCCCAGTGATGCAGATTGGGTTTTGATAATGAACTCATGACAGCAAGTTGTACAAATATCCTTCTGGGCCTTTTAGTAGGTTTTCCTTTATGGAAAATATTTGTTAAATCATATACTTAGTTCTATCATGCTCCAATATGTATTTTGATGTTTATCTTCTCTAGCACAGAGGCGTTATGCTTTCAGCTGATGTACATCCAGTTACTTAGCAATAGAACTTAATGTCTCCTGTATTAATAGCATTGTTGGAAAGTGCGAACAGTCCTTTGACAGAGCTATTAAGTCAGCCCTGGGAGATTCTGCTGTTTTTATACATGAGAGATAAACAGAGAAAAGTTTAATATTGATACTGAGAATTTTATTCTGATCTGTAGCACCTAATCTCTGGCTGCTGTGATATATGGCATAGCCTCAGGGTATGAGCTCTGCAGAGCTCTTCTCAGAAAATTGTGTAACTACTTGCTCCATTCTGGTAATTCTGGCTTTTGTCCAGGGTATATTAACTTCTTAGGTTTTTGAGCATTTTATGCATGTGGGTATGTCTGTGCATGTTTTAAATTTTTGTTGTAGAAAAACTTTTGCTATTCCCCTGTTTTTACCAACAGAAGAAAAATATTCAAAGCACAGGCCTGTGAGATTATTAAAAAGCCACGTCTTATTCTTGACAATGAAACGAAATTATGCAACTAAATACTACTGACATATTCATCAGTTTAATTTGTTCTCTAAGGCTTTGTACAGCATCACAAAGGCTTCAATATCCTTTCTGTACTTCATACTACAGCTATTACTGGTTAGGAGAACACAATATAGAGGGTTATCCAAAATGACCAACCTAAAATCCAGCAATGTTTAAAAAGCATCCTCAAGAGAATCAGCAGGGAAGCTGTTTCTCTTTTTCTGCCGTCCTCCTTCTCTCCTGAGGTCATGTGCCTGCCATCATCATCAACTTTATCTGGCCTTCCAGGTCTCCTAGAGATCTGATGTGCTTTCTTACAAATAGATTGGAGATTCTGATCAGTTCAGTGATATTAGCATCTATGGGTACCAAATAAAGAAAACCTATATTGAATGCCAGTTTGAAGGCAAGTGTGGATAAAAAACATCAAGGCTTATCCTGTGTTGTAGCAGGTGTTGATAAGCTTAAGACAGTTAGGAATATATACAATTAGAGATATTACATCACATCATTTGATACAGAGCCAGAGGAGGAAGAGATCTTCCTCTGTGTTACAATACACTAGAAACGTGTGACACTTTAAGTAATTTCTTTTGCAAGAAAAGAAGTTGGGGAAGTAGTTACAGTATTTCCACTGTCCGTATTTCAAGATGGAAGTAAAGAGGATTAGCATCACCTACTCTGTCAGGTCCGTGCAGAAGGCTCTTTGGCACTCTAGCAAGAGCAGTTTGGTTGCCAGGAGACGATAAGTTAATTTTGGAAGGTAATGCCCTGTGAGCAAGTAATGCCATCATTCTAGATCAGAGTAAAATCTAATGCTCTATAGCCACAAGCTTTCCTTTTAAAAGGATTTACCTCTCTACCTTACTGAGGATAAACAAAGTGTGCTGCTGCATTTTCTATTGCTGCAGAATAAAATCCTGAACAGTAAAATCTTAGGATGCTGTTAAATACTCAACATAAAAATAACGCTTCAGCAGGCTCATCTAGGTTAGGCCATCTGCTAACTGTTCCGGTACATATGTCAAACGACAGATTGCCTAAACTAATTTTCATGACCTTAAAATAAGAGGGAGACCAGTGAAATGTTACAAGGACAAATTTGAGACAAGTCTTCAGCTGTATGGCATTAATTTCAAAATATGGGACCTGGTAGCTAGAGGCTTTTGGGACAATAATCATTTACTGGTACTGTTAAAGTCTATAAACAAAACTGTACTGACACCTCAGAATGCAAATGGCAGCAGAGCAATGTAAAAGTAAGAAAGAGAAGCAGCTGTATCTCTGACACCAGCGCCGACCAGTGCAATGCAGGAAGCGTTTCTCTTCAGACTAACTGCAGATCCAAATCCTTGTGTACTCAAATTTAAAGTTGTCAGAGTTGTGGAGAACACACAGAAGACAAGAGTTTGAGAGAGGAATCACTCGTGAAATCTTTAGAGCTTTTCTGGGTGCAGACGGGATTCATAGTCATAGGGGTTGGTCTGAGCTGAAAATCTGTCAGTCATTGAATAATTTGGGAAAAAGGGTAAACAGGCACATGGATTGCAATGGTCAGCACATGGTCAGCTCTGATGTTGAATGGTTTTGACATATGCTGCTTAAAAAAAACTGCATAGAAAATATCTCGTAGAATGTAGGTACTTATTAATCTATTTCTAGAGAAATTCTATACACTCTTATCTGTTTCTAGGGGTGAGAGGGAAAATGACAGGATTTTATGGTAGCTCTGAAAATGAACAAAATTGCTTGTGTGTGCATGTGTTTCTCTAATCTACTCTGGCTTCATTCTGGACTGGTATGCAAATTGGTAGTAAAGAAAGGGAGATCTAGAGAATATAGAAGTTACTGTTTTTTTATAAATATGGTGCTTTTCATCTGAAAGTCACCAAAGACAGGAAGTAACCTCACACAGATTTTACGGATGGGGGTACTGAGGCACAGTCCTGTTACTATGAGTTGACAAACTACCTACCACGCCAATGGCCTAGTAATGCAGCTCCCCTTCCAGAACATCAATCCAGTGTTCCTATTGATATTGTCCCATATGCAGAAAGATTTCTGAGGAAAAGACGTCCCTAGCCTGAAGAAAACATCAGAGCATGGCACACATGCAGTGCACTAAATCAGCAGAGAATCATAGAGCTTCCATTCAGCATTTGGGATAACCTTGAAAAACTTTTTGCTCTGCTGAACCCCAGCTCTAAGCAAAGACAATTACAAGAGTACAAGTGCTTCAGAAAATGACTTTCGAAGAGACTATTGGGAAAGGCAAAACAAGGATATCATCAGACATTTGGATGATGGGTATCACTGATTGTTTTTTACTGTTTTTCCAGCTGTCTTGCCACGTATTGCATGACACTTCATGGAATCAAGCCTTGCCACCATCATGAGATGTATGGGAGGAGAAGGTCCCTGCTTGCTCTGCTGTATTTAGCAATGCAGCGTAGGAGAAGGAGATTGAAGAAGAAAAGAATATGAGGATAATGGGAGAAGTAGATGGTGGTAGAAATAAACAAAACCAAAAGACTGCTAAATAGAAACTGGAGAAGGGCTTAAAAGGTAGAGAGTAGGAGACAAGGAATGTGGAGAGCAGTGTAACAGGGAAAAGGTATCTTTTCAAATGGAAGCATAAGTCCAAAACCATTACTTTCCCTAATTACCTACAAGCTTTGTAGAACAGAGAGTAACATCTTCTGCTTATCTGCACTCTGTATTTTCCATTTTATATATTAATGCTTTTAGCAAAATCATAGCTTATAATTCAGGCTTACCCCATTTTCTTAAAGTTTGCTAAAAGCCTAGGGCAACAAAATCAGAACAGCAGTCTGCTTTTTATGCTATTCCTGCTTTTCTACAGTGTGACAAAGCTGTATATTTTAAAAAATGGCTCTCAGAATATGTCTATTCAAAGCTGTTTCGCCCAGTCTTTTTAGTCTATCCTGATACATTTTTTGTTTGAAATAAATGTTTTGGTTTTTTTTAATTCATTGGCAATATATGATTTCATACTGTCTTTTCAGCGTGGTATGTGGGGCAGAAATGGATCCATTGTGACTTGGGAATCAAAACATTATCAGCTGTGACAAGTTCATAAGTCCATAAGTCATTAGAATAGACTGAAATAAAATGTCATCATCTGAAAACATTTTTTTTTTTTTAATTCCAGCCATTTACAATGTTCTTCTCATGTGAAATTTTGTAGAGTTTCTGGCAAAAACCAAAAAGGAGTAGGACCTGTTTAACAGAAAAACAGTGACCTTGGAGGTCATTGGACTAAAAGGGAGTAAACTGGAAAAGCATCTTCAAGACATAAAACTCAAAATGCAGTGATAATTGTGGTAGCTATCATTTACGAATAGGAGTTTTTACGATGTCTGACTAAAGGCTAATCAAATTAAACAGGAAAACCCTGTTAGGATGGCAGAAACAATGATGGATGAGGGAACTTCGCTACACTGATCGGTGGAAATAGGGCATCCTGCACCAGCTAATTCCTAAAGATCGTCAAAGGAGAGTGATTTCCCATTGACCCTGGCCTAAAGCCCATGCAGAGGAATCAATGAAAACCTCGGTTCCTAGAAAGCCATGCGAACTGAGCAGAGCAGTTGCTTAAAAGGGTGTGGGACTTGCTGTGGGAAGTAGGGAAAGAGAATTTAGGGACTAAGTAAAATGTACATTTTAAGATGATTGTAGTAAACTAGTAAGTAGGAGTAGAAAGGTGATATGACTTCTGTATGTGGCATTTGTTACTTCCCACAAAAGGAGGAGTTTGAATTTTAGATGACTCTTAGTCACAAACAGTTCTTGCTGAAGAGCATTCATAGTGAAGCACCCGTATCTAGCCTGTCTTCCACCTTCTTAATGTTACTGACTTGTGTGTACTTCCAATATTCCTTTGCCCTGGATCTACTGCACATACATTATTTTGTTTCTCTGCCACAATTTTTTGTTATTTTAGATTAATTCAGGGCAGTTTTGCTGGCAGGGACTCATGCAGTAGCCGAGAAAGTTTAAGTAAGTAAAGTCAACAAGTCTACCTGACTGCTAAAATGATTGTAAACTGATAATGGAATTATCATGTTTACACAGAAAAAAAACAGTGAGGTCGCAGAGAAGAACTGCAATAATTATTTGAAAATTAGGCAAAGTGTCTTATAATGGCATTATTAAAGAGTATAAGATAACCGAAAGCTGACTTGATTATGGCACATATGTTCTGGGAGAATATAATCAGATAGTAATATACTCTTTCAGTCTAAAAAATAGCACAACAGAAAACCAGTATCTGGGAATGAAAACCAACCTGTAATCAGATGTAAAATCAGATTTTTACCAGTGTGGATGATAGACTATTGCAACAAACTGGATGCCTTATGAAGTATGAGATTTGGTGAAACAGCAGTAATAGGGCTTGTTAGAGAAGTATACAGAATTACTTAGCTTGTGATGTCCTGAGGGGTGTGATTGGATTACCTCTGAAGGTCTCTGAACACTGTGTCATAAAAGATTTTTAAAGGTGTTTGTGCTTCAGTTGAAAAAAGTATGAATAATATCTGACAGTATCTGACAGGATGCTAAAGAAAGCCAAGTTCATAGCGAGGTAATCTCGTTTATTAAAAATGGGAAAGTTCAGTTGCGTCTATATATCATAATTTTAATGTATAGTCTAAAATATCCATTTTAACTGCAAAAGCTTGAAGTCTGAATCTAGTAACTACATTGTGTCTCTTAAAAATGAGAAAAATTTTATAAATAATTGACATATCTTTGCAGGTTATGCCATGTGTCAACTTTGGACATTAAGTACTATGCAGTTATTTCAGCTTCTGTTCTGAAGTGCATCTTGTGTTTCAAACACATTGAAATAAAAAAGAAAGTATTAAATTTATATTTATATTTTTAATAGAATTTTCACCTTTTGATTTTTGAAGTAGTATAACCATGGTGGTTATTCTTACCAAAAAAAAAAAAAAAAGTGATTCTTGTTATTAAAAGCCTTACTCCAGCTGAGTGCATATCTCTGGGGGGCCGGTGTATGTGTGAAATCCAGTTACGAAGATAGACTACAGCCTACAGAGAATATAATGTGATTACTGTCCAACATTTCTTTATGGTGTGAAGAATCTGAGCATAACCACTTTTGGGCCTAAACAGATGTATTATTTTTACCTCAGCCATCCAACCAGAGTGTTGCAGTATTAGATGTCATGGGGCCTACGGCCAGGCATTGCTTGGATGCTCTGTTTTAATCTTGGATGTACATTTTGTGTGACCACTTATATTGTACAAGACCTGGAAGCCCAGGAGATTTTTAGAGGATGTAAGGAGTCTAGTACCCATTACATTGCCAATCAAACTAAAAAACAGTTTCCTTAACTTCAGCTGCAGAGTTTCCCCACCATGAAACTTAAGGGCAAATCATCATTGAATATACAAACATCTGTTGTACTTGTTCTTCCAAAAGAGACCCAGGAGAGCTGATAGAAGGAGCTAAGCTTACATGAAACTAATGTTAGAACAAGACTTGATGATGGGCTTAAAGGTGACTTTCTAAGGAATTCGTTTTGAAATTGAGCTTGTCCGTTTTTAGACTTTCAAGTCAAGAAAAGGAAACGATGCTGTAAATGGTGTTACAAATTGTTGTCTTTTTGAAACAATCTAATCCAAGGTTGCTGGTACAGTCTCTTGGCCAGCTCAGTTATCAGCAGCTCTCACACTTGAATCAAAGCCCAGGACTTGTAATTCTACAACAAAAGACCATGATGTTCTGATGTTAAATGGATGTTAGCTAAACCTCCTCCACTCAGTTTTTCAGCTCTTTCCACTGTTGTGTCTTCATTATTTTTCCAGCTGTTAGGGTTCTTACAGGCTGAACATGTGTTCCCTCTTCACTTTGAAGCCACTTTAAGGTATCTTCGTGTTAAATTTATTTGGTCCTCCCTTCCCTTTTGGGTTTTACATCCATAGCCATTATAAGCCTGTTCCTTCCCTTTTTCTCACTTCTTACAAACTGCTGTAGAGCCAAAAAAAAGTTGAACATTCAGAACTAGTATTATTTGTTGTGTTTGATTATTTTTAATGATAAATTCATATATAAAATCATATCCTGAGACTGAATTTACTTTGGGTGTAAGTGTTCTCTAATTATTATTGGAGATTACATTTCTATTCTCTAATTATGCTGGAGAGGAATTACTCACCATGTCCTCTATGTTGGGCTAAAATCTGTCTGCTTTAAAGTCAAAAGATGTTTACATTTTACTTCAATGCAGGCAGGATCCCACTTATTAATTACTGAAAATTAAATATTTAAAAGTGAGCTTTTCCCTAGGCATCTAGGATCCCTCAGAAACCTGCAATGGAAAGTATATAACAGAATGAGCTCAGAATATAAACCAAGTTGCAGGTACTAGGATTCAGAAGTGCAAAATTCTCTTCTCCACTCTAATATTGCATGATAATCTAAAATAAAAGTAGAAATATTACTCTTCCTTTTAGCATGTGGATTTCTGATGAAAAGCTATGTAAACTAATTAGAAAATATATAGAATCTTGAAAATCTGAAGCAACTTTCTTTATTATTAATATTCGAGTCACCCCAATGTACTATGGGGCATGAGAGTAGTTTTGCAGTGGGAAAGGATAGTTTCAGGAACTTTTGATCAGCCAAAGTTCCCAGTAGGACAGTAAGGAATACTTGTAGAAGGGATTATTTCATCATGATCTGCTAGAGTTTATTTCTTTGATTTGTCTGGATTTAAATTTCCACTTGATGGTAATTTTTTTGAAGTATTATCCAATATATTTAAATTAATGTAAAGAATTAATTGAATCTCAGCCTGTGAGAAGATAATAAATATCACTAGCTACAGTGTTTTAAACAGTGAACCAAGTCTTCCTCAGCTAGAATAAAATAACATTAGATTATCATTGCTCATTATTTTTTTGACATCTACATGACAGAAAAATTGCATATTAAACAAGAAGATGATAGATAATGTGCAATGACCTGTTAGCATTACATAGTATGTCTACTATGGCTGATGTTTTAAGTAACGGTAGTAAAATTAATGAGTATTTTTTTCTCATATTAATGTATTTAAAGCCATTTCTCCTGCTGATCTTCAGTCTGTACAAATCACAGTTTATCTGGGTAAAAGAACTGAGTCTTTGCAAAGTACAGGTAGAAAATTTAAGAGACAAATCAGCTTGTCTCTGGCCTCCACAGAAAGCTGCTCACTGTGCCTCCTGCACAGTGCTGCATATGTGCACCGAAGATGCAATTTGCTTTTGCCAGATAATGCCAAGCTTCCAGGCTAAAGTAATTTACAATGTCTATTTATATTTGATACAATTTCCAGTCTTGGTATTCAAAATATGTTTAGAAATATTGTTGACTCCAGTATAAGATTTGTGCGATCTGAGAGTAATTTGACCCAAATGTAAGCTGATTTAGAGGAATTTTGTAATCCTGACAAGCATTGGGAAAGTCCTGATCCTCAAATTCCAGCCTGGTCATGGAAACACTAGTTTTATGCCAGCCAAGGAGCTACATTAGGAATGAGTGATCCCTTGATTAAAACTGGCATTTATTGCCTATGGTTGCAGTGTTTGGAAGTATTCTGATCATTAAATTTCTTTGAAGTCTCCTTGGAAGTCTACTGAAAATGAATTTATTCTTTAGCTGGTTTTAAAAGTTGAACAGTACTCTGGGTTCTACTCAATGATTTCTGTATTTACGGATCAGTATTTTCACCTATGAAAAATAAAAATAGGAAAACATTGAGAGTTTCAAGAGTTTATGATCATTATTGAAGATTCTTACGTACATCAATGAAAAAAAATGGAATAATTTTGTGAGTAGAGGAACTGAGGACAATTAGTGTGCTGTCAGCTGCGGTATATAGAAACTGGTGTGCAGGAGATAACTCACTTGACATTTTTTTGTCATGGAGCTCCAGGTCTTTTAAAACGGCTGCAGGTCAGCAGCAGCAATATTTATTTGTCTACAGCACGAAACATTTATTTGTGTAAATTGTATTAGGTATTATGACAAAGGCAAAATGCCTGTGGATCAGGTATATAGATTTTTTTATCGAAAGGTAAATTCTTAATTAACCCCACAGATGCAATAGAAGCAGTGGAAGGTTGTATCCTACCCCCCTGTTCTCAGTACAGCTCTCTCTGGTTTGCAGTGGGATAGGCAGAGATCCAGGTGCTGTGTGTGCAGGGTCAGCTCACAGGAGTATCAGACGTTAGGCCTTATTTCTTCTCAGTATTTGGGGTCTAAAGGAACCATGAGAAAAAAGACCCTAGTTAATTTTGAGGTGCTTGAATATCTCCATTCCAGACGATTTATTTGGTTTTATTAAAGGAGATACAGGATGCAATTTAGTTGATAAAAGCAGCAGTGAGCCCTGAAATTAAGCAGCAGAGCTCAGGGAGGGCTATGAGGCAAAACATTTTTCATGTCTGTAAGCACAGACTTCAAAAACCCCCTCTTCCCTTTAAACCTCTTAAAGATTACCATCCTAGGGGAATTTTATATAACTGAGTAAAATACCAGGTATTTTCAAAACCTGTGTGGGAGAATCACAGTAATATAAGAACCAGTAACTTTAAAATTCCTGTAGATACAATTATTCTGCAGGAATCACCTTTTTTTCCCCAGGAAGGCAGCAGTAATCATGATGCACTCTCTAGAAATATAACGAAATGTTTCTCAGTGCACATCACCTGCAACTCTAGATCTAATGACTCATTTTCACAATGTTTTTACTTTTTTCTTGTAATAGCATTTCTGTTTTGCAGAACACTGAAGATAACTCATGGAGGAACTGTTCTCCAGTCATGCTAACAGCCATTCACACAGTTGCTTAAAAGGATTTTAACAGGAGATGTTTATTCACTAGGGTGTCTCACTGGGTGAATTGTGCTTCTGCAGAATGTACAGACATTAAAATCTTCATGCACGTGAGCAGTTTCACTTGAGCAGTGACTGTCATTCAACAGCCAGAGAACTAAGATCGTGACTCTGAAAATTTTAGTCATTTAAAGTTGGTAGTTATTTCTCCAATGTTGGTGGTTATGACTTCAGGGAGTTTGAAGAGGAACAGAGAGTAAATCTAAACTTTCAAAGTTTAATTCTATACCTTCCTTAATGCTTTCAAATACAAAAATCAGCAAAAAAATGTGGCCTTGTGTCTATACTGTAGGACTGCAGTACCTTTATCAGGAGTGTAGCGTGACATCTTGGAGAAGAAGCAGGAAGGAATCTGCTGCCTCCTGCCCACTTCTTCAACGAAGGCATTCTGAAGCCTGATACAGTATTTAATTTCAATCTGTGAGTTCCATCACTTTGACTGGGAGGTTTTTGTTGGATCTGTGTGAAGACACAGACACTTTATGTCACACGCGTTTCTGAGAGAGGCCATGAGAGTCTACTCTTTGTGTATAGTGAGTGTAGACACAACTCGAAGTGGGACCTGAACCCCATAAGGTAGCCTGAGGTCAATTTTGTTAAAGGATGTATATGTCAGAAACATGTGGCAATAGGGAGTTGGGATGAAACGATGCATTGCAGTTGTCTCTGTTATTCACTGGCAGGTTGGCTTGCAGTGGATCTGTACAAGCGCTCTAATGAGATGACTGTCACAGGAGTACAGCTGTTCTGTTTCGACGAACAGCTCCTCTGGAGCAGAACAGATGCTCTGAGTTGGAGCAGAGCCTGAGCTGGGAGGCCCAGCTGGATGCTAGCTGGCTCCTTCCTGGGCAAACATCTTCTCAAAGCCAGGCATACTGGAAGGTGCAGCACAGAGACACACAGATGTCTTTGAACGAGCTCAACCTGGCTCCAACTTGGAGTATTAGCTGGAGTTCAGGGCTGGCCCCTGTAGACCTGCCAACAGAGTGTTCAACAGTGACAACCCTGAAGCTCAGAGAGGGGCAAGAACGAAGTGGTGGTCCCCTTACAATTGGAGAGAAAGGAGATGACAGTCTATATTTTGTATAATTTGCTTTTTAGCTTAGACAGTGGTGTGTTAACACACAGGACAGGCTTGAAGCAGTGCTATGGCCCCCATCAGCGTGCTGGGAAATGTAAAGCAGTGATGCCCAAGTGACTCTGCAGCCCTGGCTTTGTGCGTTACTCACGCACATCTCTCCTACATCCTGAACTCCTGAAGTTACCTGGGTAATCTCCTCTGTAGGTAAGAAGTAAAAGCTTATTAAGGAAGCAATAATTCTATAGGAACTGAGGGAAAGGGTTTCCTGGTTGTATTGGTTGTGGAGCAGGATAGAATATGAAGTTTTTTTATAACTATAATATTTTAGAGTAAATGTGTTTGCTCTTTTTAAACACAATATATTTAGTCTGAGAAAGCAAAGTTGGCTTCTATGTAGAGGTTGTGTGGGAGACCTTTACTTCTCATTGATTTAACCACCAATATTTAATGGCATTAGATGCTGTTGAGACACAACTGCCACCAGATTTGCTTACATTTTTGGAGACTAGAAAAGGTGCAGGTAAGGTACTAGATGAGCACTGATGCTCTAGAATATGTAACTGTAATGTATTTGCCTTGCTGCTTAGCTTGAGCACTGCCAAAGTTTCTTTCAGGACTTCCAATAAATCCCTAGGATATGTTATAAAAAACTTCGATAAGAACCTATTAGTAATTCCCAGGCAATGTCTAATGAAAGAGAACCATAGGATTTCTTAAAATTAAAATAGTGCACAGAGAATAGGATGTAATATTGTAAAAAGCATTTGGATTATTAACACAGACCACAGCCAAACTGAGATCTTTCTCTACTGCTATGACATATTTTAATGTAAGAATTTAATATAATATGTAAATTTGGTCCTTTATTGTATGTTTAAAAGAGCCTGTGTAGTCTCCACTACTAGCAGGATTCCAGTAGATCCTCAGCTGCCAGGAAACAGAAACATATAGCGCATACCTGAGGTATGGTGTAGATCTTGAGACCTAGCTCCCTGTAAAGTTCAGTTTTGCACTACTTAGCTACAGCATCCTGATTACCTCCTGTGTTTTTAACCTTCTTTACTGCTTTACTCTCTATCTCAATTCCAGAGAATTTTTAGGGTCTAACCTGTTGAGAACCTTTCCTCAGTTTCAGAAACAGCTGCTGCATATATCTAGTAATTGTCACACTTTTTTCAATAAGTTTTTGGACATCTAAAAAAAGGCTGTCCTGCTTCATTTCTTACATGCAAAACTATAGCGTATTGCAGTTAAAATCTTCCTCACTGCTTCTCTCCCATGAAAAATGGTGTGTGTGAAGCAGGTAGACTATCATGGAAAATTATTCAGATTAGGAACGCTGTCTGCTTTCATTGAGACTGGGCAAAGAAAATATTGGCTTGAATGGCAGAGGATGTATAAGGTATGATTTCTTCTTTTGTTCAAGTAAAAATAAATCCCATTAGCCTGTCAGTTCCAGGTTTGTCTCATAAAAAAAAGGTCTAAGGACTTTCATTTTTTTCTGCAATGAATTATATATTTATGTTCAAATCTATTGGACATTAAGAGAAAAAAAAAAAAAAAAGCAAAATGATTTGCCAGGAATGTCAGTTTCTGTTCAAGACAGCTTCACCACAGTGGTTACAAGTCTATTGCTCCCATGCATGCCAAATCAGCCAGAAAAACTTGAAAAAATAATCAAAGACACATTTTTAAGAGATTATTCTTTGTTTGAATTAACCTCCAAGATTCTTTAAATAGCAAAACCCACATCAGGGTTTTTCTAAACTTCTGTTCATGCAGCCCAATTATGTTAGGTTGAAATAGGCTACATACAATAGCTTTTTATTTTTGTGAAGTACTATCAGAGCAGTCGGAGCCAGATGATATAATTAGCATTTCTTATTCCCTGGGCAGTCCCAGTAAAGCTGTTACTAACTTTGATAACATCATGGAGAATGACTCAGATACACTAGTAGATAATTTTCCATTGTAATTAGGTGCATAATTTCTAGCATGAAATAAGGCAAATAATTAACGCCTCATATTTTATTTAAAATATTTAAATCTCATTAACTCTTTCAGATACTTTTACAGAAATGATAAAATGAAACTGAAGTGTAAAATTCTAATTGCTGGATATCAATTATAAAAAGATGTGTCTTTTGCCAAGATGCTACAATAAGCTCTAAGAGGAAGCTTATGTAATGGGACAAGACAGGAAATTTAGACTAATACTCTGGCAGAGAACAGAGTGAAATCAAGACAGAAGGCAACGTCCCTTAACAGAGGGACTTTCACTGAGAATACAGAGGGGTTGCTTCCTTGAGGCAGATGTAGGTGTCACAGAGCTCGTCACTGAGAGCTCTGCTCTTTCAGACATTCATCTGTCTCATGGCACTAACAGTTTGGCATCTGCCCAAGCTCATCCATATGGTGAGATTTAAGCACATAAGGATGGCATTCATAGAAGATAGCACGTGAATCTTGTCCTCAGCTAGCTTCTGGAAGATGTGAATAATGGGTTATGTGGTTTTAGAAAAAAATCTACCTTTCCCTAGGAGTTAGATCTGCTCTGTTTGGCTCTTTATGCACAGATAGTTTCCTGGAAAAGCCTAATCCCTTTATTTCAAAAATTTAACCTCATATTCAGAGACTTAATAAAGCTGATTTTCAGTGCTTTCCTCTGACACAGAGAGCTGAAAAGAAAGCTCTGTGCCTACGTCTATAGTGTCCCCTGAGGTTCAGTGCAAAGTTACCTAGGCTAGGATTTAAGTGAGCTGGCTGAAGTGTTGAATGTGGTCTACCTATGAGTTTGGATCTCCTCGGTAAGTAAATTAAGCCCCATGTGTCGAAATTCTGCTCAAGAAGGTGAACAAAGAGGTTAGATACTGATGCCAGAGCCATTAGGGATGTGTAAATATCTCGACAGGCAGACAAGGCAAAATCAAATGACTTGGATCCCAAGTGCAATGGCCATTCCTGAAAATGCAGCCTTGCACATTTGTGGTGGGAAGCAAGGATTGAAAAAAGCAGCCTGAGACTGTAGTCCCTCAGAAACCACCATAGGGAGGGGAAGTTATAAGAGAACCATTTTGTCAGACCTTAAAAATAGACATTTGTATCTGCAGCTCCAACTGAAATTGCTGCTCTTTCCAGAAATGTTGCTGAAAACTCCTAGAGAAATGTGGGAACTAACTAGAAGATAAGAAAACTCACATGCTGTTTCTCTTGTTTCTTTCTTTGTCACTGATGCCTTTATGCTTAGTGAACATGTCTGTCTACAATGAAATTTCTCATGCATCTGTAGATAGCTTTGTAGGTAACATCTTTCTGATTAAACCACTTTGAACAGTAATGACCAAAGATTGTGATATTTCCGCATGTTTCTCTTCTTCACAAAGAGAAAAATTTATTGGTCACTTTTTTTCTTTCCAACAAAAGGACAGACTAAACATGCCACACCAACACTAATGACAGCAAACACTGTTCTTTAGGTCAGGCAGCCTCATCCTTCTTGTAATCAAGGAAAATAACCTCCTCTGTCTAGCCTTTATGGTTGTCATACTTTCTTTTTTGAGATGCTCCTTCCTAAGAGGTATCTATGTACCACTTCCTTTTCTTTCTTGGCTGGAAGCCTATGTAAGTTTTCCTTACAGAGCATAGCCAGATCTTCTGGATCTCTAAAGAGGAATATTTTACAAAGACATATATTTTAGCTTATCTCAAAGTTCTGAAAGGGTTTTTGTTGATCTGAGGGACAAATCAGTCAAAGATGGCAAAGAATGCCTTCATGTGTTATTGTAAATAATTTATGAAACCTGGGTTTTCAAGCCATGTTAAAATTCATATGAACATTAGATTTACAATTTAAGTTTGTGAATGAGCTGAAGCACTTCTTCAGGCTTGTAATCAGGCAGATATGTAGCACTATGTACAGCAAGGGAGACTTGGGACTTGTGTCCAGATCGTCAGATGTAGTATGTAGCCAACTCTCATTGACAAAGAATCTAAGTTTGGTCCTTGGATAAACACCTTGGTGTCTCACTTTAATCACCCGAAGATAGAATATGCCAGTAATATCTGTTCACTCTCAAAACAACCTGATTTTACTTAACTTAATATAAATTTCTTTAGCAGGTTTGGATTGGTAGCTAGTAACAACTTATTCAATGAGAAAGTGCTCTTGGCTGTCTTTCTGGTTTTGGAAGAAGTACAAACCAGTTGTCTCGCCCTTAATAATCTCTTTTGGTCAAATCGCATAGCTTTGTTGGGGCTATATTCCTCTTACTTGACCATAGTCATCTGAACATTAAGTATGTGCTCCAATTTAGTTTAAGTTAGCCATTCAGCAGACAATATGAGGCACCCCTGGAAGAAAGTCAGCCCACTTTTTGCGTGAAGAACATGCCTGCCACCGTCCAACCAGTGGTTTGTGTTTCAGACCAATAATTTTTCTCTGAGCAAAGCAAATTCTTTCAAAACTCACCCTCTGTCCTACCCAGAGTAGTCAAACAGATAACCATTGCTGAAATATCATTTTCTCTACAGAGCCCTGAATATCCTCAGAAGTAAAACAGAAATAAGAACAAACTTCTGAGGCTTGGAGGTGTAACTCAGGAACCTGTATCCTTTTCCCTGTGTACACTCACCTCAGAAATATATGCTGCCTTCATTGGGACCAACCAGTCAGTCAATTTTAATCTAGGCATGTACATAGGAAAATGTACAATTTGCAACCACCATACTTTGATCTTGACAGCTGTATGTCCTGAGTGCGCACTAGCACGAGTTGTGGAAGGTTTTGTTCACATGATCTTCCTCCACGAAAGGATGACTTTCTCGCAAGACTCTTGAATAAGATCACCCATGCTCATGGAAAGGTTTTAGAGACTTTAGGGTATGCTACACACACCATACCTTCCTGCCATAGTGCTGAATTCAGCTGCTACGTCCTGGGGTAGTGGGCCTTTTGGGCTGAGGTGTCACAGAATCACAGAATGTCAGGGATTGGAATGGACCTCGAAAGATCATCTGGTCCAATCCCCCTGCCAGAGCAGGAACACCTAGATGAGGCTACACAGGAAGGCGTCCAGGCGGGTTTTGAATGTCTGCAGAGAAGGAGACTCCACAACCTCCCTGGGCAGCCTATTCCAGTGTTCCGTCACCCTCACTGTCAAGAAGTTTCTTCTCATATTTAAGTGGAACCTCCTGTGTTTCAGTTTGTACCCATTGTCCCTTATCCTATCATTGGTTGTCACCGAGAAGGGCCTGGCTCCATCCTCGTGACACTCACCTTTTACATATTTATAAACACTAATGAGGTCACCCCTCAGTCTCCTCTTCTCCAAGATAAAGAGACCCAGCTCCCTCAGCCTTTCCTCATAAGGGAGATGCTCCACTCCCTTCATCATCTTCGTGGACCTGCGCTGGACTCTCTCCAGCAGTTCCCTGTCCTTCTTGAACTGAGGGGCCCAGAACTGGACACAATATTCCAGATGTGGTCTCACCAGGGCAGAGTAGAGGGGAAGGAGAACCTCTCTCGACCTACTAACCACCCCCCTTCTAATACACCCCAGGATTCCATTGGCCTTCTTGGCCACAAGGGCACAGTGCTGGCTCATGGTCATCCTGCTGTCCACCAGGACCCCCAGGTCCCTTTCCCCTACACTGCTCTCTAACAGGTTGTTCCCCGTCCTATACTGGAACCTGGGGTAGTTCCTGCCCAGATGCAAGACTCTACACTTGCCCTTGTTATATTTCATTAAATTTCTCCCTGCCCAACTCTCCAGCCTGTCCAGGTCTCACTGGATGGCAGCACAGCCTTCTGGCGTGTCAGCCACTCCTCCCAGCTTGGTGTCATCAGCAAACTTGCTGACAACGCACTCTAGTCCCTCATCCAAGTCACTGATGAATATGTTGAATAATACTGGTCCCAGTACTGACCCTTGAGGCACTCCACTAGACACAGGCCTCCAACCAGACTCTGTCCCATTGACCACAGTGTCCACTAAACTCATCTCCGGTCTCAGATATGAGGTTGGGGTGAAAGGGCAGAGCTAAACAGACAAGGCAGAATCATGGGACTGCTGACTGATGCTACTACTCATATGCTTGAAAAGTGATTCACATGCTTAGATGAGGAGTATAGGTTGAGAGTCTGTTTAGAACAGAAAAATACAGTGAAATGAACAAGTGAGACACATACACAAAGCAAAAACATTTCATTTGTAATAATACCAAACAGAAACTAGGCAAAATATCATGACTCTTAGAGAAGAGCACTGAAAATTGCTGATTAATATTCGTTTCTATTATTATTATATGGTATACACATACATATGGTATAAAGCAATCTGTGAAGTAATACAAATGAGCTACTAACACTGCTGTAAAGATGGCTAAAATTGTGTTAAAACTGAACAAATTGCATACTTCCACAAATATTTAAAGTTAATCTGTATGTAGTACACTGAGGAAAACAAATTAAATTTCTAGTTAGGCTGCTTGTAGGCATTTATTAAAGCAGCACAAGAATTTCAATGGGCACTTCACATTAGTAGCATTTGCAAACTTGGGGACAGAGTCTGGTCTTGTGAAAGAAACTCTGAATCAGCCGAAAAGAACACATTTTTTTTTGAAAGGTTAGGACTTGTAAATCCAAACATCGCTATATTTTGCCATCTGATCTGCTCTCTGACCTCCAGATGAGCAGATCTGAATAGATCTCATATTGATTAAAGGGATCTTAGGTAGTCACTGAAATGAAGATGCTGGGGCTCAGTTCAGTGGTCAAAGGACAGACTTCAATGCCATTTGTGATGACCTGGGGGATCCTGCCCAGCCTCCATAAACTGCTACAGAAAGGCACAGGTCTTGTACAGTTCCTGTATTGCTTCAGGTGCACAGGCCCCTCTCAGTAGCCGTCTAAACTGAAGTATCTTCATCTGTGAGGAAATACTTGTAACTCAGATTATATAACTAAACATATCTGCAAACAGATGGCTCAGTAGCATCCATTTGTTTTACAGGGGAATCGTGCATGATGTAAGTGTAAGTGCAGGGATGTGCTTATCAAACTCTAAAAATCTGCTTTGTGAATGCAGAACTAGTGCACAGCTATGTGACAAGTGTGATTAGTAGTGGTTAAACTGGTAGAAGCAAAACAACTTACTGTGTAAGCATATCCAAAGAAGGCAAAGGCTGTATTACAGTATAAAGATAGTTGTGAGATAGCTGTAAGGATCTTGAATGGTACATAAGCATAATGCTGTACAAGCAGAAACACATTTTATCTCTGTAGAAAATAGGAAAGTAGAGCAGGAACATTCTTCTCACCACACTGTTCTTTTAGGCACATAGCAATACATTTAATCCACCTCCATTTCCTTCTCCTAGTTTTCAACTAACTCATTGCTTTCCATGAGTGAGCAGCCTGCAGAGCTTGTCATCTCTCATTAAGGCCATTAGCAATTGCCTCAGTGGCATCCATTGGATCTGTAAAGAAAAATCTGGCTTATGGCATTTTTATGGCTTTTGTTTGTGAGGGGTGGGCATGCCTGAGCTGAAGCCATATCAGGGAAGCCACTGCCCATGATAGCAGGGTGTAGGATTATTTTCAGGTAAACAGGACTGAGGTCTACATCTATACTGGCAAGGATTCAAACAAACGTAGAGGCTTGGGCTCAACCACTGTGGTCCAATTGTCCAAACTGTTCAGCTGTTACATGCTTCCTACAATATTTTGGCAGATGCCTGTTCAGATTTCACCAGACATTTCCTGAGCCTGGCTCGGGGGACAGCACAGGCTGGGGATTTTTCCAAAAAGGCAGTTCCCTGCTCCCTGTCCTGTGGAATAACACTCAGCATCATGGCCAGGGAAGGGGTGCTGTATCCTGTTCGAATAATCGGTTCGAATGTAGCATAGCATCCCTCCGTCCTCTGACTGTTCTCCCTCCCTGCTACAGATCAGCCATTTCCCTTCAGATCTGTGTTGTAATTCCTGTCAAAACGTGGAGATCCTAACCTATAGTCTACTGGTGCTCAAGAACAACATTCTACATATTTTTTTTGATTTAAAGGTTTTTGGGGGGACTACATTTTAACTGTGTCTTTCTACTCCTTATGTCAGGTGCTTTTGCTGCCACTGGTCACTCTCTCCAGGCCTAAAGGCTCCAAATCAGATCAACAGAGAAATATGTTAACTTCTCCTCCCTGCCAGTGATGTGGAGTGTAACAACAGTTTGCTTCCAAGGAAAAATCAGTAAGTCCTCGTTAAGTGAGCTGTATGGGTAAGTCTAAAATAGTTAACCATTTCAAAGTCTCTTAAATTTCTGTTGTGTATTTTGGGTGATCTTACTGGTATTTAATCTCACTTCAGAGACCCAATAAAAGTGAACCTACAGCTTTAGTAAACTAAAGAATGTGCATTTTCAAGATGAGAAGTGAAATTCAGAAAGACAATTTGTTCTAAAAAGAGAAAAAAAGAAAGCGTTGTCAACAAGTGGAAACCTCTGGTGAAGACCCAGCTGGAAATTACAGACAGTTCCCTTCAAAATCCAGTTAGTTCCATAATTCCCTTCTTCAGTACCAAAAACCACCACCTGAGAAGGTTGTAGCCAGCAGGATAGCAACTCAGTACATACTACCCCTGGGACTTCAGTGAATCCCCCTGTTCAGCATGGGTCTTCTTGAGATGGAAGGTTATTAGGGACCTATTGCCTGGAATGCAGAAGAGAAATTTCTGAGTGAGGCTGTGTTCTCTTCTGCCTAAACCTCAAATAGCCTGAAACTGCAAGGGGCTGGAGTTCAGTAGCTTGTCAGGATTTTCCCCAATATCTTTCTCCTTCCTGGACAGCATATTGAAAAGTTTCAGATATGGAAAGAGAGTAAGATTCCCAGGACCTAGTTGACTTAATTTCTATCCAGAGCACAGCCTAGGGTTGCTTTCATACACCTGCAATTCTGTGGGGTGGGGATGAGGCAGAGGGCAGGAGGGACAGGGATTTAGGAGAGCAGATTTGGGGTAGAACATGATATTCAGTCTGTTCTTCTATCCCCCAAAGCCAAATTTTGAAGGCTTTCTGGTGTCTTAATCAGATATCTATCACAGCATTGGCTGGAGAGCCTCCTTTGTGAACAACATATTGTTTGAAGCTAGAGATGGCCTTTGAAAAAGATCTTTTAGGTGCACTCTCCAGATCATCACATCATTGTTCTTCAGTACTGACTTCCATTGCTACTTGCATTGCTGGATCTGAGTTTCCTCTCGCTCATAGGAGTCTGAAGTAATTTATATTCTGGAATGAAGTGGTCAAGGGAGAAGTTTTTGGTGAGAAGGGTAGAGAATTGCCGATCCCATTCCCCTGTTAGGCCACCCATAACAGTAATAGGAGTTTCTCCCAGATCTTAAGAAACTTCTACTTAATTTTAGGCTAATTTCTATGGGGGTAAAAAAAGGGCACATTTTGGACTAAGGCTCTTGTTCCAGACTGAGAGGACTCTGCAACTCTTCAACACATGCTCTCGCTTGGATTTATTTTTAGTAAGGTTCTCTTAATTTTTTTTGTTCATTTTTTTTTCAATTATCTTTTCATAAAACTAAATTAGACTTGCAAAGAAGGGAGAGAAAATCAGTTTTGTGATTAAGTATAAGACATTTCATTCTGTTACTTTAACTTAAAAATGGGCAAAGGTAGAGGAACAGAAAAAAGATCTTGGAATATGATGGATTTATGAGCCATCTCTTAGAACAGCTTCCAAAAAAAATCCCTTCCATCAATTCCTTTTAAATATAAAGGAGCAGAAGAACACTTTCAGCATTTCACTGGAGTAAGTATTCAGGAAGAACACCATGGGAATAAGTTTGGTAGTATTAAGAACTCAAACTCAGACTCCTTGATGTTAAAACCTTTTCTTGCTGAGAAAGACCTGTTTTCTCTTCTTGGGCTAGAAATCCCTGCTATACACATCTGCAGCTAACACAAGACCCCTTTGATAGCCCTGATGCAGTTTGGACAGGAGGGTCTAACTGGAGTATGTTGCATGTATTTTCTGCTCATTGGAGTCAGAAGGAATTAAATTAAACTAAGCTCCCCTCCACCCCACCCACCCCTATGAAATGGGTTGATGGATGAGAAAACAGAGCCCAATGCATTGGGTTGTGATGAACATTTTGGTTTCTTTGGTCCTGACAGTTATAGGATATGGGTATGTGTGGGAAGAGCAGGAGCACCAGGGACTAATGAGAAAAGACAAAGGACTCTATAGCCCCAGGAAAATCGTTTCTGCTGGGAGCTCAGGGCACAAGAAGTCTGACATATTCATAGTGCTTCTGGTAGATAGTTCAGCAGAGAAAGACAATATTTAGGGCCCAGCATATTCTGAACTCATCTGCCCTCTGAAGAAAGAGAAAGATGAAAAAGGTGCACAATCTTCTTGTAATGGATCTTGGTCCACTGTGGATATGGGGAGGCTGTGGAAATACTCTCTTTTAATACTGTCTGCTGTAGAGCTGCATGTGGTTACAGCCAGCATGGCACATGTGCCCTGCCTTTTAGTGGTGCGTGATCCATTGTGTGGAGGGTCTGATGGGATGCTTGCTTATTGTATTTCTTTCTGTCCTGTACACCAGATACTGGTTTTAAGCAGCAATTCAAAAACATTTCTTGGTGGTTCTATTTTTACAGTGTTTCAGTCTTGCTCAATATACTAAAATCACATGAAAACTAAACTACGCACACCCATATCCAAACTGTCTGTGTCATGGTCTGCACAGTACATGAAGCCAATAGTAGCCATTGTATTATGTATTTCAAGCTCAGTAACTCAGGCATCAGAAGACACAGCTGTATTTTTTTTTTAAATTTGAACTAGATTTGTAATGCACCTGGTAAATATCTACCCTTTTAGAAACACAATTTCACTTCTGTCAAAATAAACATTAAGAATACTAATGCAGGTCAAGTGGTTTACTGTTGGTCTGAGCAACAGCATACATAACCTGTAATTTGAATCTAAAATGAATAATGAGTAGGTGCCATTGTATGATTTAAAACTCTCTAAACAAAACAGAAGGCAGCAAGGAAATCCAAGAAAAAGGTTCCTGAAAAGACAAAAGAAAAGAACGTTACAGTTGAGTTGCTTTTCTTGCTTTAGCTGTGACACAGAGGTGGGAGAGCCACTGCGGAGGTGAGTGGAGCCTCAGATAAAGGATTGGAAAACCTGTAGAACCTGACGAGAACAAAGAAGCCCTGAATCTCTGCATGAACACTTTTGAGCTTAAGGAGCTGAGTCTGAAATATATGACCTCCAGTTTCCCACATCTCCTGGGATAGCTGGTGAAAAGACTGGTAAGACTCTGTTAAAAGAGTGTGTAGAGTCAAATTTGCCATGCGTAGACAAAACTTTAATCTGAACAACATGCACTGCACTGTTCTAGTCTGTTTTAATCTGTTTCTAAGTTTTGAATGGCTAAAGCAGTCTGGGACAGGGATTAGTGTCTAGGAAACTAAGTTGAGCTCTGGCTTTTCATTGACTTTATTTGTGTTGTGGGACAAATAGTTTGATCTCCTGTGACACAATGATTGTTAGTAACTTAACAGAGGAAAAAAAGTTTATGCTTTCCAAAGAGAAGTAGGAGCATTAGACACCTGCAGCTTCCTTGACCCAGGAAAGGACAAGGAACTGTGTTTAGCGTACTGCTGTACTGTTGACTCTCTGTTTGCCCTCTTTTACCTTTATCTGTCTCTAAAGCTGAATTTCAGTTCATACTGGAGACATTCAGTGAAGTGCATTTTTATTTATATGGTTCAATTCAGATCAAAATGTCAAAGCACTATAGAAAAGTAAACTTTCCTAATTTTTAGCCACAGAGAAGAAATGCATACACATGAAAAGCATTGTCCTTGTGAAATGTCCACAGCACTTCTGCAGAAGCAAGAAATTTAAATACTATCTGAGTACTTTGTCCTGCAAAGAGACTTCCATTGAATAATAATTAGTCTTTGTAAGGTAAATAAATTCAGCTCTCCTTCCCTGAATGCCAAATAGTGTCTTATGGCTTCAGGATGCTGGGATGCAGCTTAGGGTCCAAGAATATCTATAGTGCATGGATCTCAGCAGTCCCAGAACTCTCGTGTTCCTCTGTCTCGAACATAGTTATGCACAAAATTATGTCATGTTGTTTCTGTTTGGCATAGTTATTTTATTAACAAATCCTCTATCCCTTCACTACCACGGAAACCCTTCAACCACTACTTCTGCTACTCAAAGCTGACATTACAAAACAAGGGAGAGGAAGGTTGATACCCAAATGAAACTCAACAAAGAAACTATATCGAAAAAAGGTGTTCTCGCTCTGATTTATAAAGTTAACAGTCTCTCTGTGTTCATTTTTCTTCCAAAATTTTGACTGATTTTTTTTTTTCATTTCAGTCAGAGCCGAAAGATGTATGAAGTACAACTTACAAGTGTACAGATTTTACCTGTCCTTACTGTCACTTGGCAACATTTTCGGCTGATGCAATTGATGTAGTTGGTCCATCTATGGATTTGGGGTTTGGAGTTGTACTTCATGGCGAATAGTCATTGGGCCTACTTAGGTAAGACAGGACATAGATTAATGGCAGAACTGGCACCTTAAGGAGCCCTGCATTTTTATGTGGATTTCTTGGATCTACCATTGCATTTCATAATAATTATTTTTCAGTTAAATTTTCTGCAACATCATTACAGTTGTATCTCACTTTAGTCTCTGACAGTGAAACAAGAAAGGAATTTCACTTTCTTATGGTCAGTTCTGCTTGCTTTACCTCTTGCAACAACTATATTGAAATCAGAAAGACTCCTACTAGTGAGGTGAACATGAGTTGTCCTGTAAGGCTTGGTTATAATACTTAAGTATTAAATAATAGTGCTTAGCACTTATGCAACTTAATGCCTCATAATCTTCAAAGCACTTTACAAATCTTAACTAGTTAATCCCCCCAGCAGCTCTGCGTGATAGGTTATGAAGGCCACACATTAAAAATCTCCCACAATATGAGCTTGCCTGCATACTAAACCTATGTGAAAAAATATCCGCAGTTATACCCCCAAAGTCACGAGTGTTTGATTTTACTGGACTGTAACATGCCTTACTTTCAATGAATTAGTTCTACTTTCTTATTCCATTCAAAGTAAATCTATTATACACTGCAGCATGGCTCAGCACACAGTATTATCATGATTTTTAGGATATTTTTTGTTATTAAAACTCCTGCAAGCAAATAAGAAGCAGACAATCTGAATTTTACTTAAGAAATCAAGTGCAAATGACTGCAAAGAAAGTATATGGGAAAGGGTCCGAAAGTCTCTAAAGAATGAAGCACTCAGGAGAGTAGCTGCCATTTTTAGCCACCTCTTTTAAAATGTGAGTTTTGTGATATCAAGGCTGACTGGCCAACAAAATATGCCTACGCTTAAGCCTTCAGAGACCCCACTTCATTTAGGAAACTATGTTTTTCTAGCTCAATTTTTCTTTGAATTCTCATGTTCCAGAATAAAAAGACTAGTGAGTTATTGCTTTAGCCTGATTCAGGTCTAAAATTTCCCATGAAGTGGAAATATTGCTTTTAGTCCACTGTAATAATGCTAACTTACTGGTAACATGACAAACACCACTGGTTCCAGTTGTTAGTTCTGCTGGAAAACTTTTTAAAACAACGTTACAGTCTGAAGGTAACGTTATAATTCTATGTAAAGACCAAATTCACCAACCAAAGATGTAAGTTATTAGCTCATGATTACATTTCAAATATCTCCGTAGAAAATAAGCCTCTGAAAAGTGTTTATTCTTTGTAATATCTGGCACAGATAGGAAACAACAGCATCAACTGGTGAGGCCTTCTGAGAGAAGCAGATAGAAATTAGAGTTTTTGTCCCAAATAAAAAAACATCATTGCTGAGACAGTGCAGCATTATTTATACTGTTTGATACCTTCCAAGACATCAGGCAACTGAATGCCTTGCTTTTGCTTTCATCTACAGCTGTCTCTCTCTGTAAAGCTTGTAATTTGAGAGCTGAGCCTTTGTAAGAAGGAAGCTCCATGATATCATGAGACTGACCTCAATTCCTTATTTCCCTTCTGCTTCAACCTGCAAATTTTTGTCTCCTTGTTTTTCACTCTCTTTCTTCCTGTCTTTGTTTTCCTTCCTTTTCATTTTTTCTCACCTTTGAAGAACAGTCACAAATAACCTTTGAAGGGATACTTCACAATTGCTGTGACTCTATCATAAAAACCTTTACCTGATTGACTACTAAAGTGATTATCTGAGGGCAAGAGTTTCAGACAGACCAGGGAAAGAGAAATTCCACATGAGAGGTGATAAGGGATGAGCAGAAAAGAGACCTTAGAAAGTAAAGGAATCAATGGATGGGAGCACAGGAGGAGAGATAATTATCCAGTCTCACATGCTTGACACTTTATAATTTCAAATGTTCCAAATGGAGCCTGGTACTCTGCAGACAAGCACATAATTAGGTACAGGGTTGCAATGCACATGCACAAAATGTCTGAATTAAAGTTTCATGGGTAGCCTTCTGGCTTTCCCAACCTTTGGTCACTTAATTTAGTGACCTAAATCCTTTTTAATGTAAAAAAATTGATTTTGATGAGGTCTTTTAATTGTTTAGGGAGAAGGGGTTGTTAAGGACTGCAATTTATTATGTAATTGTAGATGCATAGTACTTCAAAGGAAAAAGTATTCTATTTTCATTCTGCCTAAATTTGTATACCATGCTAAGACCTTAATACCTCTGGGGTTTGCAGTTGTTTTTGTCTTTCCCCCCCCACCCCCCCCCCCCTAAAGTGCATTAAACTACATGGCTAACATTTATTTCAAATGCATCAGAAGCAGGAAGTCTGCCAGAGAATCTATAGGTCCAGTAGATAATAATGGTTTTAAAGAGCATCCAGAAAAGATGAGGTTGTAAGGGAAAAGGCTGCGTGAATTCACCACAGGAGACTTCTAAGAGAGTCTATATCAGAATCTTTTCCTAAGAAGGTTAAAATTGATGCAGTTTTTTCGAACTGAAAAGCATTTAAAACAAGTCAATAATTCTGTCAACAAATAACATGGACCAGATAGTATTTACACATGAGGAATTTTTAGGAAACTGACATGCAAAATTACTACAGGTGCTAAACTATGAACTGCTATGCACAGCCTTTTGCTGAAACCAGCTTGGTACCTGAAGGCAGAATGAGGCAAATATGATGGCATCTTGCAGGAGAGATATCTGAGAGAATCTGGGACTGGCAGATCCTAATTTGTCTGCACCGGTTGATTTAGCTGACACTACGTTAGAGTGAATTTAGCAGACACACATGAAAGTATGGAATAACAGGGACAAGTTAACACAGTGTTTGTAAAGGACAGTCATGCCTTATAGTTCAGGCAAAGCTCTTTGATGGAGTTAAAAAGGTTAGTTATGATTTAGCCAACAGACAATAAAGACCATCAGCTTCATTGTTACTCCATGACTTTGTATACTTAACAGAATATTTGGTTCTCATGTCTTCACTGTCCTTTTTCTCAGCTTGTTCTTATGATCTTCCTGTGTCACTATCGTTTTACTTTTTTAGTGCAGGTGGGATTGTCAAAGTAAAAGGAATGCATGTTCCTGAGTGATTTTGTCAGTTTTGAAAATTCCATCAATACGCAGTTGTGTTCCCATTATTTCCCCATAATCCTGTTTCGAGGCATCTTCAAAGCTGATTGGAGCAAAAGGCTACACATAACAGTAAATAGTTCAGTACCTTCAGTACTTTGCGTGATGCTCTGCTGAGTTCCCTGCCTGTTATACTGGCTTATATTGTTTCGTTGCATTTTCCTCTATCTATAATCTCTTATACATAATTTATAAAGTCTTGGGACAGGGCTATCTCTTTAGCTTGTGTTTATAGTGCTAATAGTATTGAGGTCCTGGTGCATGGTGGGGGTTCTGTGTGCTTGTCTAGTAAACACCTATAAATATACAAAAGTATAGAAACGACCAGCCATTTTTAGGCTGCTTTAACAGGAATCGGTGCTGGAGTAGTGGGGCTAAAAAAATTATTCACCCTCAGCACTCTTGGGATGGGAATCCTTTGCATGCAGGACCCAGTCGCAAAGGTTCGCTTTGAGCTTAACCTTTAAACGAGCAAGAGCTAATCCTCCTCGGCGGGTTTGATCACCAGCAGAAGACAGCACGGCTCCCGTCGACCTCGGTTTAGAGGAGCTCGGGGACCCCACCATCATCTCCATCAGCGTCACCCTCCTCATCTCCTCACAGAAGACGCTCAAGGGGAAGAGTTAACAGGGAAATTGATAACCCGGCCCTTTTTCCCCGCCTCCTCCTCCCGCCTGCGGGGAAGGGCGCGGGGGGATCGGGACCTACAGATAGGGGGTGGCCACCGAGCGGAGGGGCGCGGGGAGGGCGAAGCCCTCCCCGCGCCCCTCCGCTCGGGGGCCACCCCCGCTGTACGGCCCGGCCCGGCGCGGCCAAGCGCCGCCTCCGCGGCGGGATGCAGCCGCCGCCGCCCCGCCGGTGCAGGTAAGGAGCGGGGCGGAAGGGACACGGCGGGAGAAAGGTGGCAGCACGGGGCGGGAGTGGGGAGATGCGAAGGGCGGACCCCCCCTCTTTCACCTCGAGCTGAGCGGGGGGAAATTTAAAAATTATATAAATGAAAAAAAAAAAAAAAAAAAAATCACCCTTGATCCACCCCCCGCTAAAAAGCGCCGCTGAGGGCTGGCGGCGATGGATTTTCGCAAATTGTGATGATTCTCTTAAAAACGCTGCGCGGCTAGCAGGGAGTAGCCCCTGGGGCACTGACCCACCCCGGGACGGAAGGATTTCGAGATGGAACTGATTTTTTTATCCGCCCTCCCCTCCCCATCTTAATTGAATGGAGCCGCGGCTTGCAGAGCTGGGAACGAGCAGGGATGCTGGCGCTGAATTCGGCATAGCAGTTGGGAAGGGTAGTTTTTAAGAGACATGGGGGGAATTTGCAACAGAAATAAGTTTCTCTGTGATCGCCTGATTAATTAAAAATGAACTACGCGTTGTGCATTGGCAAACAGTCCTGAACAATAATCTGGAGCAATCCTGAACCATAATAGTTAATAATTTTTTTCCTAGAAAATTCGAAATACCTAAGTATTGCCTCTGTAAATCCACATAGAGTCCTCAGCGTTGCAGAATGTTCCCTTCTTAATGAATGCTTGTAAAGGGATTTTCATTCTCACTGAATGTCAGTGGGAGCAGCCAGAGCTCAGGGAGTCACCTGCTCTTTTTCTTTTGCCAAGAAAGAAGGAGCAGAATTACTTCAGCAGCACTGCTGTGCACGTGTAGTGCACACCATATCATTCCCTGCTGATGTAGCCGTTCAGGTGAAGCATGCTTCTGGAGTTTATCATTTTGAGCATGAGACTCAAGAAACAGATAACAAAAAGATGCGGCAGTCTCTCCATGAAGAGGTCTTCCTGGGACTTTTTAGTGCCCTATCACGGACCTCAGGGGGTTAGGTTTCATTTTTGTAATTTGTTTTCAGTCTAGTATGTCAATACATTTATTTTAGTTGTATATGCTATTTCTAGAGCATCTCTTTGAACCAGTGCATTTTTATTTACTGATTTCCTTCTCACGTTGTGTATTTGTAATAGATTGTACACTGAGATATTTCAGTGGTGCTGCTGTTGTTTAGCTTACAGAGACGTGCATTTTTGGCAAATTAGATACATGTAGGTAACTGTGGCTACATATTTTAATATTACCTCTGGCAAGGAGATCTTGAAAGGCATAAAATGTTTTTGGACATATAATGCTAAACCGAATTTGGTGAGAAGAAAAAATACAAGTAGCTCTTCATAGTTTTCTGCATATCCCCCAACTGAAGTTATAAAGCAAATTTAGAGTTTGAAATCAGCCCTTCATCAAGGGATAAACACTTCCCATGCAAACACCCGGATTTGCAGGTATTCTGCCATCCAGTCTGGGTAGATGAATCAGAGTATGGGACAGTGCAAACAGTATAAGGCTCTGTTCTGAAAAAAGTTGTGTGCAAACTCCTGCCTTTAGTTGTTATTAATAGGCTACCTGAGATCAGTAAGATGATTTACAGTGCATAAAGTTAAGCAGATATCCATGTTTTTGCAATACCAGGATCTACATAAGCATGTTTATATGTAATAATAGAAAACCAGAAAACCATAGTTTGAGGGCTGCACATCTCTTTAATTTATAAAGATTAAAGAGATTGAAAAAATCTTTCACACTTTTATGTGCTTGTGAAGTAATTTTAAAGTATTTTCAAAATGAACAACAAACTCCTTTTGTTTAGAAGTGCTTAACAGTAAAGACATTGGTTCTTTGAAAGTTACGTATGTACCTTCATAAATGGAGATAGAAGTATCAACTGAATTACTGGGAGAAAAAAAGTCTAACTATTGAAAAATAAAATAAATATTTGTGTCATAGCCAGGCTTTATGTGACACAGGGTCTTGCCTGATTTTTTTTTCCTCAGAAAAAAAAAAATAATACAGTTGGACTAAAGGCACTGTGTATTTTGGGTTGTGTTTTGCTGTTGAAAAATATTCAATTTTGAAGAAAAGTTTAGGTTGAGATCTACACGTAATCATTTCAGAAAAATTAATTACTTATGGACCAAATTCTTCTAAGAAAATATTTCTATTGATGTTCCAGATACTGATTTTTGTAAGTATCAACTCTTGTTTCCTGTTGTGTAATACTTGCCCAGAGAATATTGATTTTAAGAAAGAAGATTGCATCTAAACAGGCCATGATATTAAAATATTTTCCCAATTGAGAACTTCAGTGGTGTTTCTATGAAACTTCAGCTCCCTCAGGGAGATTTTCCTTTCCATGCTTCAATAGGAAAAATTGCTTTATATAAAGGCCTTTCTTTGCCTTAGAATAGGGGGCTTGGAAATATCAAGCCATGTAGAAAGGTATCACTCATACTAGAAAGCATTTTAAATGAAACAATCTTTCCATGAAACTGGTGTATTTATGGCATAAAGAGTCTTTTCTGGGGATTTTGACTACAGAAATGCTGAGCCTTCACGCTGATTGGTCTACTACAGCTATGGCTGGGTGGAAGGTTACACCTTGACCTTTTAGTAACAACATAATGCAATTTTTCTGTGTCTAAGTCTAACTCTGAATCCTGGTAGGATTATTGTTGTATCTTCAGATGCCTTTGTCAGCTGCGTAAGCACCCAATTACTTACTGCTAGATAGCACTCAAAAGAACCTTTTATCTTTGAGCACTAACCTCAAAGACATCTAAGACAGTTTTTTGTTTTTCAATAAAGTAAATATAAATACATGACTTTCTATGATTAACAGTTACAAGAAAGTAAAAGCTAATCAGTCAGATTTTGAGTTTTGTAGGATGATAAAAATGTGATACTGTCTTTGCTCTCATTCTGATGGTCATCTGTGAGGATAACTTAATACCTAATGCTATCTGCCACAAAACCTGTTCTTCTTTTAAAACTATATTTGGACAGCATACTGAACACTGAATACATTTGTATACTGAAAACAAATATAAATATTTTAAGATAGGAGATTATATGTTTGGTTATAACAAATGTATTATTCCAGAGTAGTTTATAAAATGCATCAAGAGAATCCACTTACTACTTCTGTAATTACTGTAATTCATTGTGCAATATTTTATATTTAATTTTAGGATCAAAGGTAACCATTGACAGCCTTAATTTGGGATCCTGTTTGATAATGTGCGGCTTACCTTTCTGTCACTAAGATATTAACTTTCAGCAGAAGATGTATTTTCAAGTAATTGAGTGTCTTACTTAAGTCAGTTTGTAAATTGTTTTAATTGAAGAGGCTTTGTATATAGCACCAAGTACAATGTAAATACTGACAGTGATGAGCTCTATGGGCAGGAAAAAAAAGAGAATTATACTGCATAAATTAAAACTAATCTGTCTGGAAATAGTAGTACTTGAAATGCAAACCCAGAGAGTGAGGAAACTGAAGGAATTTAGAAAGCTATAATTCCAGAATTGTAGGATGACATTAAAAAATCAAATATTCCTATGAATACAGTTTGGCATGAAGAATGCAGACATATGGAGAGGATGCAGAGAATGACAACAATACTTGTAAGAGACCACCTAGGTTGATTCATCATGGAGAATGAAAAGTCCTAAATATTTAATGCTTGGTTAACTGCTGGTAAATAAGAGAGTGAAGGAAAGATAGCTGTTTACAAGTATTTGAGAGAGACAGTGACCAAGGAGTGAAAATAGCTACATGTAAAGACAATGAGCAGCGTAGCATGGCCAGGGGCTTTGAGATGTTGATGCAGGGCTCTTAGTCAACAAACCATCCTGCTGAAACTCAGGAGGAAACGAGTTTAATAGCTGTACTAATTTAGCTGTAGAAAACCCGTCTGTTAAAGAGTAATGAAGATTGTGAAGCAGACTTTCAGCCTTTCATTTTTGTTTTCTACAGCAAATCACTAAAATCTTGTTTATAACTCGAAAAACTGAAGTTTTGTACTTCATAGACACAGAGTCACAAGGCTGGATGTCAGGGCATCATCTCCCTTCCCTGAAGCTGCATCATTTACATCAGTGTATTTCCTGACAGGTGCTTAACTTATGTTTTTAAGACCTCATTGATGGAGGCTCCCAATCCAGAATAGTTTCCAGTGCTTTTCTGTTCTTCTTTTTTTTTTAAAATTTTTTAAAAAATGCCTCACCTGTATCTTCCTTGCTGTAGTTTAAACCCATTTTTTTTGTCTACCCTTCATTTTGGAAAACAGATTACTCCCTCCCACTTTGCAACAGCCCTTCTTGTATGAGAAGGTGGTCCTGTCTTGTCCTGAGAGGACAAGATCCATCCAAGAAACTAAAAGCTTTCCCAGAGGTTTGCTTGACTTCCGATCTCTTAGAGGTTTACAATGATCTCTGATCATTGTTGTTCTCATCTGTAATATTTCCAGTGGGTCTACATAGTTCTTGCCTGAAATCAGACATAGCGCACTTCTGTGTGATCTGCTCTAGGTGAACCTGCTTTAGCAGGTGGGTTGGACTAGATGATCTCCAGAGGTCCCTTCCAACCCCAACTGTTCTGTGATTTTGTGATAACACTCAAACTGATATATTTGCAGTGCCCAATATAGTAGAAGGACAGTTTTATTTAACTTGAAAGTATCTGCCCTATTTCTGTGTGCTGGTATTCATTTTTTTTTTGCAACATACTGTTGCAAAATATGCCATAACACTGTAGCGTGTATGGTGTTAAATCTGTGAAAGGTGATAGTGCCCAGATCCACTTCTGCAGAACTTCTGCCAGTCATCCCATCCTGCCTCCCTCATCCTTTACTTGTGCAGTTGGTTATTCTTATCTAAACGAAATTATTTGCTTTTGTCTTTGTCAATCTGTCAAAACACTTGAATTCTAATACCGTCATCCAGCACATTTGAACCCTTGTCAGTTCCACCCGTCTGCAGATATAATGCTACTTTCTGATCCATCATGCAATGGAATCTCTGAGGAGTATCCAAAACAGACTCCTCAACAAATTTCTCTTATCCTTCCAGTGCAATAGTGAATTGTTGATACTCTAAATATCCTCTTCCAAGCAGTACCAACTTCTACCGCGATTTCATCTAAACCAACTGTCCCTAATTTGTTTATGAGACTGGGGACTGTGCTTGTTGCCCACACTTTCTCAAAACTAATTTGTGCTGGCTCTGGGACTGGCTAATCTGAGGTTGATGTGATCAGTTCCCTAAGTACTGTTTATTAGACTAGTTGTTTTGAAAACCCCGAATTTATTTAAGAATCCCTATCCTATTCTTTCCCATTCCATCCTAATTTCTTTTCCCATTGTCACTGATGCATTGACTGCCTGGTGGCAATTAACATGTATAGTGAAGAAGAAAAAAACCTAAACACTTTGTTCTTCTCAGCATCACTTATTATTGGAATTTTTTTTCCCAGTTGACCAATTTTTTCCTGGTCCTCCCTTCTCTTCTAATGTCTGTACAGAGTGTTTCTGTACAGGATCTGAAGATGCACATCAGTGCAATCTAACTATGGGACTCCAGTAGGAAGGGACCCTCTTTGGTGGGGGTTATTTTGTGAGTTTTGATGTGATAGTAAAGATGAACAAACAATTAAAGGGACTGTGCGACTAATGCAAAAGTATGCTCCTTTCAGTGTTTTTTAATGGCAAAGGGTCCATGTTTGTGCATTGTCATCTTAGCAGAATGTTACCTGTCTACATAACGGCCTTTATGTACTTAGGGAAATAAATCTGTTTAGAGTGCAACCTTTCAGCTACGTAGACTATGACCCTAAATGCAGAACAGCAAAGGGAATATTAAATGATTAACTGATCCAGGAATAGGATGTGCAGTGAATAATACTGGGTTTTGTCTGGACTGGAAAATAAAGCTAACAAAATGAATGTGATGGTAAATGGTTGTCATTTTGAGTGACTAGAGCTTGCACCATAAACTTATTTAGTCCAAGATCTTGAAAGAATAGCCTCAGTGCATTCAGTCTTTCATTAGGGCAAGTTTCTCTCTTTTTCAGTAAAAAAAATACAATGATATTAACTTTATTTCAATTAATGAAATTACTTTAAAATACTAGGTTCACAGCAAGCATTACAAATTACAGCAATTCTTGTCAAATGTGTCTTGGCTCTTACTTTTTCACTCTAGAATTTCCCAATTTTTGCTGGAGGAAGGCTCCTGAATCAAGACTTCAGTTCAGTAAGGTTTTAAATATATCGCACAGAGCTCCCCTTGCTCTAATTTCAGGCTGTGCATTTTCATGGGATTACAACAGTTCATGCATAAGTGAAATTAATTACCAGAGTTGTTAGCCTTATGTAAGCAAATAATCTCTTACTGTATCCTCTTGCAAAACTTTAATTGCAGCTAGTATAAGTATTCATGGCAGGATTCCTATTATTTTGTATCATTATCCTTTATTTATGAATAAAGCTGTTTTACGTAATGATTAATATCTGGAAGCAATTTGGTATGTCATCATACTCCTATTTTTGGCCTTCATTAGTGAAATGAGAGAGCATTGTCAATCAGGATGGATGTTGTTATTGTGATTTTCATACTTCATCATGTGATTATAAATTCAATCCTAAGTAAGCAAAGTTCTGATAATGTAATCTTAGGTCTGGTTTTGAGAAGGGCCGCAATGAGGTTTTGCAGTTGGAGAAGAATAGGATTTTTGTATTTGCTTGGAAAAAAAGACTATGTTTTAGAGGTGATCATTAGGGTTCTAACTTAGCTTTCCATGGCTACTTATCTTTGAATGAAAAGGCTAGTAAGTCTGAAGCAAGCTGGAAGTAACCTGAAAGTATTGCTCACTGTATAGATAGTTCTCCCTGTTCTGTAGATGAGGGGAGAGAATGCAAATTTGACTGTCTCACTTTTTACATTGCTGGTAATACCAGCTACAGCTGGCCATGTTATTCCTGGAGAGCAGGTATTGTGGGACATAGACCTGGCCCTTGTGGTTTATACTGTTCAATTTAAGGCCAGTGATTAATTAGGTTATTGGACCCATAGCTGGAGTTGAATGCGCAACCAAGATTTGTGTTGCTGTGGCAACATAGAGAGACACAACTGTGCTGAATTTCCTCAATCTTTGAAGTAGGAGTTCTCCTAATCCAAAATGGGATTGAGAATTCCCATCAGCACATGAAGAGTGTAACTAGGAGCCCTCATTAACAGATTGAAATCTTGCATCTCTGACTCTCAGACTGAGTTGAGTAAATTCCTGCTTCTCATCAGAGGGTTAGAGAAAATAGGCAGCTGCAGGAGAGAAGACAAAAGGAAAGCCTGTGGCTCAAATTAATAAAGAGCAATTGCTTTGAAGACAAATAGGAGCGATGCAGGATTTGATGACTACCATGAAAATCACAAGGTGCTTCCAAGAGGCCATTGACAAAAAGTTTGGAACATGTTCCAGGTATTGTGACTGGCCTGGAAATAGAGGCAAGGAGAAACTGAGCATGAGCCAGGTAAAGACTTCACAGTGTTATACATCAAATTAAAATAGTGGTGGTGACATAGCACATGCTACGTAGATGAAGGAAGATGGAAAAATCTTAGGTGGATGGGAGGGATAACTTGATGTAGATGAGGAGGACTGCAGGGGATTCACGAGGTCTGCAGGAAGGTGTGGAAAGCTTTGGGCAGGCTGTGGTAGAGGCAGAGTTTTTGGACTGAACGCTACCTCCCGTGCTTCAATGTCAGGGAACCCCATGCATCTGGGAGCCAGCAACTGTTTTGTCCACTCGAGGATAAGGTATTGAATATAGTTAGTAAAAAAATCACAAGTCAGAAACTTTCAAAAACAAACAAAAATGTCTGAACGTCCCACCCCCAAATGAAAATAATCCTGATTTTTTTAAATGTTGGCAACTGCAGTTCTTAATTTTTGATTGTTGTAATTTCAAGGTCACATGATTAAATGTATTTATTCCTTCAGTAGTGATACCATTAAAGCAGTATCCTGGAAAAGTTAATTATCTAAAAGCTTGCAAAATGTTAATGGAAAAGGAAGAAATTAGATTACCTCAGAGTCAGGGAACTTCTAGTGAGATATGTAGCTATGAAAATATACGATATCATATGTTTGTACAATTCCTTTTACCTCCTGGAAAGCTGTAATACCTTAGTTTACTTTTTATTTTGCCTTTAAAAATGAAAACAAACCCCCAAAAAACAAAGAGGGAAAATGTCAATTAGGAAAGAGTCAATGGACTATAACCTATTTACCTTCAAACAGTTTTGTTCGCATACTACAGTTACATGTGATGGACTGGTGATCCATTTCCCCACAAGTCCAGCAGAAATTACACTACAACTTTCATCCAGTTTTCTCACTTCATAGATCAGCTGCAACAAGGTCCTGTTGTAGTCTCATGAACAAACCTCGTTGAACCAGGAAACATCCAAAGGGAAGAGAATCCCACTCTTCATTTGTTATCCAAACTGCTGGTTTGCAAGAATCTGACATTAAGCTGCATCCATGTTTTGGGGAGCTGTCGAGACTTGCTGCAGAGTGACGGAACAGCTGGGTGCCAATTTACCGCACAGTCCCTGCTCTGCACCCAGACTCTGCGTGAACCCTTTGACAGGAACATAAGCGGAGCGCAGGAAAAGAAGAATTGAGCATGGGAAAAATGTTTCCATAATTACCACCTTCTGCTCTTCTCCTCTTTTCTGGCTTAGCGGACAGCTTCTAGGTAACTTAAATGAGACCTGGAGCAGATGCTGAAACAGTGGGATTTCTGGACATCTTGGATGTTCATTACCTCCTTTGCAAAACAGACTTTGCAATTATCCTGGAAGTTACAATCCAAAAGTTGGATGAACTGAACATTTTCTACAATTCATGTACAACAGAGCCACTGCCCAGTACTTTCGAGGCAAAGAAGTTATAATGGTTGTTTTTGTTCCTAAAGTAAAATATTGCGTTTGGCTTTTAAAGTTACATAGTTCTAAGTTTCTGATGCTTTCAGTGACATAAGGTGTGTGTGAAACTGGTACAGCTGCAGGTCAGGTCAGACTCCACAGTTTTATTCCTTTCATAAGCATTGAAATGAAGAGGTATATTGCTAGGACATTTTCCTACTGTGCTGCAAAGTAAAACCTGATTGTGTTATGGATCTTGAGTGGAAAATTGAACTGGCAAGTCTAATTTCATCATGTGACTTAAGTATCTACAAAATATAAACAATCAGTAGGAATTGTAATGAAACGATAAATGAAATAATCTTTATTTTAGTAGACTACTGTTATTCTAAGATTATAACCGAATTATTATCTTGACAATGTTTAGTAAGTGTATCTAAAAATGCTAATCTCTAATGCAGTGTTGTAATAAATGGAAGTCTCTAGCATGTCTCGTACAGCAGAAGACTCAGTACCAGTCCCAGTGAATAAGAAAGCTAAAGGAAAACCTTAATGGTCTTGTGATTCAGTAGGAAACTAAGCTAAATTTCAGCCTACATTGCAATTCAATAAGAACATTTTAAGAAAAGTATAATAAACATTTTATCAATGGGAAAATTCTTACCATCTTCTAAGTTAAGTCGAAGTTGGCTTTTGTGTTTATGTAAAATGTTCAAATTAACCTTCAGTTCAGACAGCTACTTCTGGAGTTGGCATAAACTAGAATTTCTGTAGCATTTGTAATTCGGTATGAATGATTGAAAACGTTCTCCTTTTTTTTTTTTTTTAAATAAGAACTGCAAAGATTGAACAAAGAGCTTCAAGTGGAAAGATAAAAATACTTGGAAACCCTGAACCCCATAGTAACCAAACATAAAACATAAACTAGAGCAAGAAGCATATCACATGACAAAAGAAAATAGATGATTGTTAGTCTTCAGAATGATAAATAGAGGATTTCTAGGCAGTTGAACAACAAAATAGAGTACATTTTGAGATACAGAAGAAAGATAGCTGCAGACATTGAAACACCCAATTTGTTTTATTTAAGGGTCAAATAAGAAAAAAAGAACAGTCTTTTGACTCTAAGGAATAATTATCTGAAATTACTGTAACTAATCCATCCTGTTTGACTACATAACTTGAAATGGCATTCTTAGAGAAGTTCTGATTGAGTGACTTCTGGCACGTGTATTAATAGTATCATTTCAAGTTTGTGTTTCAATACTGTCTACTCTGTTGTTCAATCTGTTGTAGTTTTCCACTCTTCAAGATGACACTGAAAATGTGCCTACTAGTAATTTACTATATTGTTACTGAATTTTATATATAAATATATATATATACACATTTTCAGCCACTAAAAAGTGACCTAATGCACCGTAAAAGAAAACTGTGGATCATGCCAGAAAAAAAGAATGTAAGGATTGTGAAAACATTGAACAGAAATGCTTTGGAGATATTCATAGATACTACAGTCAGAATAGACTATGATAATTATGACAATTTGGCTTGACCTCCAGCAGAGTACATAAAACCAGTGAAATGGATCAAGTCTTACATACTGTTCTTGTAGGCACTCACACACACTTAACTTGAAGTACTTTGTTTTTCTTTGCAGTCACTGGGATTAACTCCCATTTTCTAATTTAATTTTTCTAATTCAGTACAGGTGTTTTGAAGAGCTCGCTTTATTATATGCAGTATTTTATTTTAAATATTTCTTATAATAATTTATTTCAGCAGTAAAAGTGACAGAAAGAAACATTTTCTATTGTGATTCAAAAATGTATATTATTTGAAAATCAAAGAAAGCAAAAGATGATCTCATGTTTAAAGTCTTTCTTCTGAAATTTTCAAATGCAGCTGAAGGAGTCGCTTTTGTAATTTCATCTTGATAATATATTGCTTAGTTTCTTGGAAGGAGTTTGGAAACAGGCTTGAATCTCTGCTGAGTACTGTTTTAATAGTGGGAAAGAATAGTTCACCAATAAACGGGCTGTTTGAATTACTCTGAAGAATGCCTTAACCCTTTGAAATGTAATCTCATCAGCCTCCATCAGATACTGAAGTCTAACCTGGTTGGTGCTTGGATAGAGGGGAAATCTTAAGGAAGAGATATGATTCTGTATAAAGGGATTCAGTGCCTGCATTCACTTCATGTTTTATTTGAGCTTAGGAGTAATACTAAAAGCATAAGAAGATACCACTTTTCAAATGAATCATTAAACTGAAATACTTTGCTAAGAAATGAAGATTATGGAGTGGGAGCAGGGAAATAATGGTTTTGTTGCTGAAAAATATCAGCCAACTCATCAGTGCTAGAGGGCAGATAAACCACAAATATTTTATGCGTGATTTTGGGGCTTTGGTTTCAGGGTCCAGGCTATATTTCAAATAACATACTAATAGTTTGCCTGCCTACTCACCTTAGCTACAACTGGAAAGTCTATTTTTAACTTTCTGTTCTTAGTCATTCTAAACTCCTGCTGAATACAGGCTCTGTTTTGCACCAGATAAACTTTTACTACATTAGTGTATTTATTTAGGAATATGCATGTTAATGAATAGGCACATGCAGTTATATAAGACTCCTCGGGCAAGATGATACATTCAGATTTTTTTCTTGACTGTCATGAAATCAAATAAGATCCTTCGAGTAAAGACCATTTTATAAATATGATGGCTGTTAGATGGGTGTAATGATTTTAAGAATGTAAACTTACAAGGTCCTGAATTGTGCACGTCTATAAAATG